>NC_090278.1:52054960-52369781 GCF_040414725.1 Anabrus simplex | reverse complement strand
ATGGTTAAAGTTGTTCCTTTTCACTGAAAATCTACGGTGCGGCAGTAAAAATATCTAGTGCAAACCTTATACACTTTTAAATGTCAGACATAAATTTCGACAGTTATATGTGTTATGTGAAATGAAAATCCACAGCTGAATTGAACTCCTAGGGGTAAGAGGTAAACATTTATTATGTTCTACTTAATTCTGCTCAGTAACGTATATAATATAGTATAGAGAGTGTGCACTAGTATAATGTAGAGGTAAATTTGTTCTGGTTTTAACTCTCGTTAGCAATGCTAGCGTTTGCTGATGTGAGGTGGTATACTAGCGCTGCAGTGGTCAAGACGCGCACTGCCAGGCGGACACTGTTTCTGAAGAGAGCACTGCGAGTGAGCAGGCTTTGTATTCCTTGTAGGCTAAGTACAGACTAAGATTGACAAATTTATAATGAGCTTTATTTAGACTTTATATTTTCATACCATTCCTGACCCGGTCGAATGACTGGAAACAGGCTGTGGATTTTCATTTTTATTTTCATTGTCAAATTTTTATGGAATAGCTTATTAACAATTGTATTCTTTTATTATAAAGCAAGTGAAAAAAACTGAGAACTTAAGTATACGATACTACTAAATCATTTATCAGATAATTGATAATAATTTGAAGCAGTACTTTACCCTAATATTAAAAGCGTTATATCAAGCTTTATCAATCATGTCTTACGGATTCTAGGCCCAGGCTTATCAAATTTGTTATAACGGTATGTCTACACAGTCTGTATGAAAATCACGTAGTCTTTTTCAGAACAGCTGTTTAGTTCTAAACAATAATCCCCGATGAATTGGAAAAGGGCAAACAAGAAAAAGAAGAAGCCTAAAGTCTAAATTTCTTGTCCTTCTGCTCTCTGAATCATCCACCCTATAACCTGTTTAGTTCTTGATTATGGTAATTGAAAGTTATTTTATAACAGTTCAATTTCTACTCACATGTGAAAAGAAATACCAGATCCCTTCTAATAACAGTCTGTACAATTGAAGGCTGCACACGAATTCACATTCGTGAATACCTTTCTATTCCACACCAGGAAATACTCAAAATGGATTCATAATATTGTAAGTAATCAATTTTATAATGTTATGTTGTAAACAATAACATTATTATTTGATCCATCTAATGAAAAAGACGTGAAGAAGAAGACGTGTACGTGTTGAACATTCGCAATTCAGAAGCTATTTGGATATCCTGGCGAAGGGATTACAGTAACCACAAGGGGACCAGAATACCACCCCCGATAGTGGAGCCCTACTCTGTTAGCGGCTTACTCGCTTTAAATATTGAAACGTTACGTAATATATTGGAAGATTTGCGTGGTGGGCAAAAAAAATAAAATTAAAAAAATGTAGATGTAGAGACACGGTGATAACGACTGGTTCGTCCGTGGCTCTACGCCTCGTTATTAGAGAGAAGGGTAGGGGCCAGACCACACCGTCGAATGTCATGAATTTGGTTTACCGTTGTTTTCCATTCTCCTGCACTAACGTGAATGCCGGAAAATTTCCTAGTATAGACCACGACTGAAAAACCTTAACATTAAGTTCTGGACACACCAACGCGGGGCATGGGAAGCGGGAGCGAAACCTACAATCCCGCGGTCGCTGCGAAATTCGTCCTTGTCTTCACACCGGAGTGGGAACAGTAGCGTCTGATGAAGAAGTGTTTCTACTTCTAGCAGTTGCTGAGGATGATGACCGCAGGTTCGTTTATTATTACTACTTTATTTAGCTTATTCCAGTTATTTCTGCGACACTGGGTTGTCCAGCAATAAAACTGCTTTAATAGGCAGACTTTTCTTTCTCAAAAACTTTTTAGCTTCAGGCACGAAAACAAACGGGCGTGATCTCAGTAGAGGGGAGCCACGGTACAATGGCATGTCGGGAATAAGCAAGGAATGAAGTGCTGTAAGCCGCCTCTGTGGTGTAGTGGTTAGCGTGATTAGCTGCCACCCCCGGAGGTCCGGGTTCGATTCCCGGCTCTGCCACGAAATTTGAAAAGTGGTACGAGGGCTGGAACGGGGTCCACTCAGCCTCGGGAGGTCAACTGAGTAGAGGTGGGTTCGATTCCCACCTCAGCCATCCTGGAAGTGGTTTTCCGTGGTTTCCCACTTCTCCTCCAGGCGAATGCCGGGATGGTACCTCACTTAAGGCCACGGCCGCTTCCTTCCCTCTTCCTTGCCTATCCCTTCCAATCTTCCCATCCCTCCACAAGGCCCCTGTTCAGCATAGCAGGTGCGGCCGCCTGGGCGAGGTACTGGTCATACTCCCCAGTTGTATCCCCCGACCAAGAGTCTGAAGCTCCAGGACACTGCCCTAGGCGGTAGAGGTGGGATCCCTCGCTCAGTCCGAGGGAAAAACCGAACCTGGAGGGTAAACAGATGATGATGATGATGATGATGATGAAGTGCTGTAGACAAATTTTAAATTTTAACAAGAGAAATTCAAATACTGCACGTATTTTTCTTTCAGATTTATGGCTACTGGAGATGCCTATTCTACAATTGGTCACTATTTCCGAGTCGGATTGACAACAGGCTTTTCTTTTTTTACAAGTTGCTTTACGTCGCACTGACACAGATAGATCTTATGGCGACGATGGGACAGGAAAGGGCTAGGAGTGGGAAGGAAGCGGCCTTGGCCTTAATTAAGGTACAACCCCAGCATTAGCCTGGTGTGAAAATGGGAAACCACCGTCTTCAAGGCTGCCGGCAGTGGGATTCGAACTCACTAACTCCGGAATACTGGATACTGGCCGCACGTAAGCGACTGCGGCTATCGAGCTCGGTAAACTATTTGTGGCAGAATGCAAGGAATATACTGTACATGCCAGAAGCAAAAGGAGACAAGCCCAAAGAAAATTACAACTTACCGTATCGAGTGTGTAGAGCGAGAAGAGTCGTAGAAAATTACTTCGACATACTAGCACAGAAATGGAGAATGTATTGCAAACCCATGGATGAAAATGTGGACACAACTAACCTAATCAACAGAACAACGTTCATTCTGCACAACTACTTGACAGAAAATTCAGCATATTACGAAGATTTAGATCCACCGGAATCGGAACTCAGAGCCTTAGAAAATGTAGACAATATGTACGACGAGCACCCGCTGTAGCTTTTGCTGATCGTGAGACATTTGTGGGGTTCTTTGGCATGCATACCAGTGTATAGATAGTTTTGGCATACATCTTGCATGTATCTGGATTCTTATGCTTAAGAACGGAGAAATGTGTGCAAAGGAGGGGGGGGGGGGAAGACACAACAGACAGTGATAATTAAAGAATTGATACTTACCAGATATATGCAGTTCTTTTCCTATTTCGTCGCACAACATAATTATCTTTCTCATCCCCTCTCCAAACTCCGAAAGTGGACTGTTTTCCCCTATAAACACCCTCTAATATTCTTCTTCAGCCGGGTGGCGCCACACCTTTAATTACGCACCCAGCCGACGCAACAAAGCAGATAGGCCTGACACCAAGTGGAAGTCGACCTCCCCTATAATGTACACCTGTATTGCCCATGATGTCGACCCAGCGTTCCCGGTAGAAGACATCCTCAAGGAACTTCGTCCGACCGGCGTCTTGTGTGCCGCCAGACTGTACAAAGGCGGCGCATCCACAAGGAATGTACTCTTATATTACCCATCGCTGGAGGACTACTTCAACGTTCTGGATAATGGTGTATATATTCGAAGACAGCTGCATCAAATAGGAGACACCCCAGCAAAACTATTCACCCAGCTAATGAACAAAGACTTTAATATTACTTATCTAGACTCACAGCGCGCTGATGCTATGCGGACCATGTTGCGGGCGCTTCAGCTTCGAATGCATGGGTAGCACGATATAATGCTTACAGTCCCGTGCATGTTTTCGATTTCAATCATGTCTGTTAGTGGATCTGTTGTAGTATTATATGTGACGGAGTGATAATATATTGTCAAATATTTTTAAGAAATGTGGGAGCTGATACATTACGGTAGTTAAATTGATCGGCGTCCGCCTCTGTGGTGTAGTGATTAGCGGGTTCGAATCCCGGCTCTGCCACGAAATTTGAAAAGTGGTACGAGGGCTGGAACGGGGTCCACTCAGCCTCGGGAGGACAACTGAGTAGAGGTGGGTTCGATTCCCACCTCAGCCATCCTGGAAGTGGTTTCCCACTTCTCCTCCAGTCAAATGCCGGCCACGGCCGCTTCCTTCCCTCTTCCTTGCCTATCCCTTCCAATCTTCCCATCCCTCCACAAGGCCCCTGTTCAGCATAGCAGGTGAGGCCGCCTGGGCGAGGTACTGGTCATTCTCCCTAGTTGTATCCCCGACCAGGACACTGCCCTTGAGGCGGTAGAGGTGGGATCCCTCGCTGTGTCTGAGGGAAAAGCCGACCCTGGAGGGTAAACAGATGATGATGATGAAATTGATCGGCAATACTAGGCATAATGCCGGGATGGTACCTAACTTATGGCCACGGCCGATTCCTTCCCACTTCCTTGTCTCTCCCAGCCAATCTTCCCATACCCCCACAAGACCCCTGTTCAGCATAGCAGGTGAGGCCGCCTGGGCGAGGCACTGCTGCTGCTGCAACGTGTTTCATTCCCCGCCCTTCGGGCGAGGCGGGCCCCTAGACAGTGTCGCTGTCTCCCAGGCCGGAGATGTTGAAAGAATTGGGGAAGGACCAATATTGTAAGGAGGAGGGTAAGTGGAATTAATGGTTGAGGAGGTGTGCTCGGATGTTATTTAAATACCAGGGATGTGTGGAAGGGGTGAAAATTCAGAGAAGTGTACTAGGGCTGCCATGAAAGGTTAGTAGGTGTAAGGTTGCGGAGATATTGTACAAGGAGGTGATGAGAAGTCTGAGAAGGTCGGCTGTTAAGGGTGGTGAGAAGGAGAATTGAGTTGGTGGACGAACGTGCGAGGGAGTTCGATATGAGGGGGCTGGCCGGGATCGAAGACGTGGGCTGGTGGGAGTTCTAGGGGGGGAGCGTGAAGGTTCCACTTGATGTTGACGACCGTAGATACGTGCCCCGCTGGTAAGAAGACGTTGGACTGCTTCTTCCGTAGGCAGGTGGAGACGGACGAGATAGGTTGGTCCGGAGTTGTTCCAAATTCGGAAGGCACGACGCACAGGAATGCCTTCGAGATTAAGTTCTTGGATAACCTCTCGATCTGAGATGTCAGGATCCACGCCGCGTAAGACACAACTATGCATAGTGGTGCGATCTGGCAGTGGTGATGTTGAATGACGCACGGTGTCTGCTGGAGGTGAAGGCTGTATGACTGGTGTCGTAGCAGAGGTTTCTTCAGCGATGGTCGAACGGTTGAAGTAGCGGGGAGGGATGTACAGGTAACTGGGCGGATCAGGGTATGGCGGCAGAGGAAGGGTCGTAGTCAGAAGAGGGGAAGAATGGGAGTACGTAACCGTAGTGATAGGAAGGTAGGGAATGCGAAGTGCGCAGGTCGTGGTGGTTGTTGTTGTGGTAGGAGTGGTAGTGGTTGTCATGGTGAGGAGAAAAGAGTAGGTATAGGGGTGGCTAACTTCCAACAAGGCGTCAGCCAATGTGCTTTTTTGAAGTCGGCGAAGTAGCTGGAGTAGAGATGCTGAGCCACCCGGCCGACAAAAAAATTAAGGAGTAAGGGGAGTTCTGAGACGTACGAAGAGTTCAAGAGCGATCGAGGCACTGGTCATCCTCCACAGTTGTATCCCCCGACCCAGCACACTGCCCTTGAGGCGGTAGAGGTGGGATTCCTCGTTGAGTCCGAGGGAATAACCTACCCTGGAGGGTAAACAGATTAAGTAAGAAAGAATGAAAGAGCTGTACGATCAGCTGATCTGCCTAGCCTAGCTTTCTTCCGGACGTGGGGTATTACATGTGCCGTCGCATGTGCTGAAAATATCATTCTAGTCCGAGCAGTAAACTCTTGCCATCTAGCGGCAAGCTTTTGTAAGAACTACTTTCGCTTCACCTTGCAGCCACCACGCTGCACACCGTTGCAGCCAATTCGAACATTCACCGCTAGATACCAGCACAATCATGCGTCAAGTGCGAGCCTCCTTGTTGAATTTCTCTGTATTAAAATAATGTTGATTTTATAGAAGTAAATATTCCTCCAACGTTAAGCCGTATCTTAACACTGCCGTCTCTTCGAAACCTTTGACAAATTCTGAAAGAAAACAACGTACCAGGAGAAACTTTCACTTCGAAGGCAATTACTTACATTGAAGAGTGCGAAAGGATCTGTATATATTGCAAATTCTATTCTTCAGTGCTGGATCATTTACTCATTCACTCGTAAGTGATTCAATGTGTTTGGTGAATATTAATATTTTCATTCCTATGGTGTACATCTAGTTACACGTTATATCTCAGAAAAAAACCTTGGTTATATATTTATTTGTTAAAAGTACTCGTAGATGATAAGCAGTCCGTTCTCAATTTATACCTTCAAGTTGTAACCTAAGTAATAAGTGACTTACTTACGTTAATAATAATTTTTGGATGCCCTAGTTTCATTAACTACGGGCGTAATTATTAAAATTGCGTAAATTACGGGTCAGTCTGCTACTGTGATGTAGTGGTTAGCCTCAATAGCTGCCATCCCCGGAGGTCAGGGTTCGAATCCTGGGCTGTCCACGAAATTTGAAATGTGGTGCGAGGGGATTGGAACGGAGTCCACTCAGCCTAGGGAGGACGACTGAGTACTACTCAGTGAGTAGAGGTGGGTTCGATTCCCACCTCAGCCATCCTGGAACTGGTTTTCCGTGTTTTCCCACTTCTCCTCCAGGGCCCATGCAAATGCCGGCCACGGCCGCTTCCTTGCCTATCCCTTCCAATCTTCCCATCCCTCCACAAGGCCCCTGTTCAGCATAGCAGGTGAGGCCGCCTGGGCGAGGTACTGTTCATTCTCCCCAGTTGTATCCCCGACCAGGACACTGCCCTTGAGGCGGTAGAGGTGGGATCCCTCGCTGAGTCCGAGGGAAAAGCCGACCCTGGAGGGTAAACAGATTAAGATAGAAGAAGAAATTATGGGTCAGATTAGAGGTGGGGATGGAGCGGAGCAGCTGTGTTGTGATGTAGAGGTGTGACAAACGGTTATTGTTGTGTAACTGCTACAATAAAGTAACTATGAAAAATAACGTCCAACGTTACTCACCTTTTATCCGTTACAGCCTGGTCACGGCTTCAAGCATGTCTCCGTATAACGTCCATAGTGGTGTGACTAGCAGTGATTTTACACTCACAGGTCAAACTGTGATTGCTATTTTGAAGTAGCTGTGATTAACTGTGATTCAGCCAACGCCACCTATGATACAAAGCCACTCGAAATATGACCATCATCACTCTGCGGCCTACAGGAGTACCGAGAAGTACGATGTCGTGCAGCATTCAGTACACGGGCGAACTCGCGCTGACGCTGAAAACAAATACTCATTTTCAGAATCATATTTTAAAAAGTTATATATATATATATTACCTTTTTTCAAAAAGTACGCCATGTACGAATCAACTATCTTTTTTTTATAACTGCTATTTGATGCACCCGTGTTTCCCTACGGGATTTTCAGAAAGACTGAATTTGTGATTTTCCTAACAGGAGTAAACATAGGTCATTACAAAAAAGTCAGTAGGAATGTAGCGATTAAAAGCAACGTTATCATATAAAATACTCGATCAAATGAAAAACTGCAGATTTTCTCACTTTTAACGAACAGTACTACGGTGCCGATCTAACAGTCCAAAGTTCCAGAGCTGGAATGACCAGGCCGTAAACATCCGTGAAGATGCTATTATGAACCAGTGTGTTACTTCCCGCCAATATTCAAGTAGGCTGTTACACTCGGTACGACCGGGCGAGTTGGCCGTGTGGTTAGGGGTGCGCAGCTGTGAGTTTGCATCTGGGAGATAGTGGATTCGAACCCTACTATCGGCAGCCCTGAATATGGTATTCCGTGGTTTCGCATTTTCACACCAGGCAAATGCTGGGGCTGTACCTTAATTAAGGCCGAGAACGCTTCCTTCACACTCCTAGCTCTTTCATATTCCATCGTCGCCGCAGATTCTATTCACTTTCTCTTCCCGTGATCGTATGACAATGTCGACAATATGTGTTTACAATCACAGCGCAGCCGCAACTGCGACTGTGGCGTGGGTCACGGTTAGACTTGGACTTGTGAATGTGATGCTGTGATTACTGATTAGATCTGCGCGTTTCTCGCTGGTTTGTTATCTGCTACTGCTTTCTTAACTGCTACTGGAATGCTACTATTAGAGGTATGTCGGTACTGGCGTACCGGTACGCGTCACCTATTCTCCGAATGGAGCAGTGACAACCTGCTCCAGGATACTCTTCTCTACCGGTCCACTGCTACTGTGACAGTCTTGCGATGCGACGCGCAGTTTGCTGCTACCGGTCCACTGCTACTGTGACAGTCTTGCGCTGCGACTCGCAGTTTGCTGCTACCGGTCCACTGCTACTGTGACCAAACAGTGACGGTCTTGCGCTGCGACTCGCAGTTTGCTGTACCGGGAAGTGTTGTTACTGCTATTCGCAAACGGTCCAGTGACACAGCTCTCGTCGTCCCGTACCGTTAGGGAGGTTGTGACAAGAACAGGACGGACACATACCGGTATGGTGTTCAATATTTCATGTTAACGAAAGAAATCCACACCATACTTCACCATTGAAACGTTTCTACAAATAATAATAATAGTCTAATAATAATAATAATAATAATAATAATAATAATAATAATAATAATAATAATAATAATAATAATAATAATTTATTATTGTGATTATTATTAATGACTGTTTTTCTTAACATAGTTAAAATATAGTTAAACGTCACTTTTAATATTATAACTAATTATTTAATCTGGTGAATATGATCAATGAACATTTTAAATTCACAACACTGTGTACGTTTTAAAACGTCAGATATTTCAAAATGATCATCGGCGATTTCTAAACAACATTATAGGTCATTCACATGTCAGAATCTTCTTCTTCTCCTTAGCGTGCCTGTCCGCCTCGGACGTTGGCGATCAACATGGCTATTCGGGCTTTATCCACTGAAATTCGGGACAGTTCTGCAGATGTTTCGTTGAACCAGGTTTTAAGGTTGTCGAGCCAGGAAATTTTTCTTCGCCCAGGAGATCTTTTTCCTTCTATTTTCCCTTGCAGGATAAGTTGAGGCGTCAGAATCTTAGGGAAGAATTGCACACAAAATATTATCATTTTCCTAGTTGGGAAGTAACTGGGTAAAAGTAATAGGTTACTTTTAACGATTACATTTTAAAAATTACCTGTAATCATTACTTTTCCCCAAAAGTCTACTTGTAATTTACTTCTTGAAATAAAATTGTGCCGGGCGGAGTAGCTTGGTCGGTACAGCGCTGGCCTTCTGACCCCAACTTGGCAGGTTCGATCCTGGCTCAGTCCGGTGGTATTTGAGGTGCTCAAATACGTCAGCCTCGTATCGGTAGATTTAGAGGCACGTAAAGGAACTCATGCGGGTCTAAATTTCAACATCTCGGTGTCTCCGAAAATCATAATAGTAGTTAGTGGGACGTAAAGCAAATAACATTACTATTATTAGTAGATTTACTGGCAAGTTAAAGAACTCCTGCAGAACAAAATTCCGGCACCTCGGCGTCTCCGAAAACCGTAATGTACTTACTGGGACGTAAAACAAATAACATTATTATGTGTATATTTATTAATTGAAGATAAAAAATAGTTTCGATACTTTCAACCTACCACCAGTGTGCCATTATCGAAGCAGATAAGACAGGCGTGATCATGACATAATCGAACAGAGCAAATCGTGCATCCGCTGACTACGTAAGCCTACTATGCTATGTTCCTCAGCTCCATCTGTGGTTGGACCGGTTTGTCACTGGACCGGCAGCGTGTCACCGCGGAGCCATGCTCCTCAGCTCCATCTGTGGCTGGACCGATTTGTCACTGGACCGGCAGCGTGTCACCGCGGAGCCATGTTCCTCAGCTCCATCTGTGGTTGGACCGGTTTGTCACTGGACCGGCAACGTGTCACTGGAGCAGTTGGAGCAGTGACACATTATTTTTGGACCGTCACACCTCTAGCCAAATACTTTAATATAGGTTATGCTAAGATAGCAACACGATCTAGCGGATGAAGTTTAGTTCGATGGTCGATGCATGTAAAATCGATAGGTGATGTGTACACGCTTTGAAACATGGCAATTCATACTGCTGCTCTGTTCCCAAGAATTTTAAGCATAGCTAATCCTAATGCTGCTCTTAACAACGTCGAGCTAAGGATTGATTACGTGACCGTGACGTCACGACCACGTGCTCTTGTTTGGTAAACATAGCCACGTGCTTTTTTGACTGCTGTCTTCTTGACGAACCCTAACCTCACTCTGAAGGACAATAGAGCGTCGCTAACCTCACTGCTGTCATCTTTACGGCGGTAAACCTCAAGGCTGCCACCTTATGCATGTTATAGCGCGGAATTTAAAATCCAACAACGGAACATTGTTAACCTCACTCTTGTCATCTTTACGGCAGTAAACCTCAAGGCTGCCACCTTATGCATGTTGTAGCGCGGAATTTATAATCCAACAACAGAACATTGCTAAACTCTCTGCTATCATCTTGAAAAGTTCAGTGTTCCAAACACTAGTTCGAAAAACGTAACTCATCGCCCCTCGGGGATTTTATTAGGTAAAACGTAACCCCTAGGTTCCATTCCTTGTTCTGAACAAGAAACCATTTACAAATAAAGATTAATTTTCTACACTTAACAAAGTACAAGCGTTTTTGCTGATAGCGATCGATGAGGTTGTTGCTCCTTTAGCCCTTTAGCCCATTAGCCCTTTAGCCCTTTTGCCCATTAGCTTTTTTTCCCATTAGCCCCTTAGCCTATTAGCCCTACAAGGAATGTGCGGTAAACTAATCTTCTTAGAACAAAGGTATCCCCTGACATGTTCTAAACACATGTTGTATCGAGTACAGTGTTCGATTCTACTTATTTAGTGTTCTAAACACTTCAATCAATGTTCCGATCACATGATAAAGTTAACGGCATAGAGTGCAGTTTTCGATCCCAGCCTTGTTACGTTTCTTCTGTGATTTGCAAGTCTAAACATGCTTAATGACGTCATCACTGCAGCACGTGCTTACTCTAGCTATTCCGATGTAGGTTTAAACTTGTTCGATAGAGCTATGCCTTGACATAAGAGGAGGCCTTAACAGCTTATGAAAAAGCACGTCGAATTTTTCAAATTACCCGCCACCACATTTCAAAGGTACGAGGTTTAGTGCTGTAAAAATACCTGTTCGATGCAAAGCTAGCTTTCTTCATCAGAGCAGCCACCATCTTTTGTAAGCACCTCTAGGCCGTATCATAAGCAGCTGTGTATAGTCATCGTCTTGTCGCTGCTACCTCCCGCAAGCACCCCTAGGGAGTCTCATAAGAGCAGCAGCCATCTTGTGCAAGCGCTCTTAAGCTGTCTCATAAGAAGCTATGTATAGCCGTCATCTCGTAGAAATAGATAGCTGCCAATGCTAAAGGGCCTAAGTAGGAATCGAACCGTCGATCTCATCATTAGACTATGTTTTTCTTATGCTATCATGTTCCTGATACTGCAAACCTAGGTATCAGGTAGAAAAATTTTGTCCGTTTTCGAGATATTTAACATTTTGAATTTAAGCCCCAAATATATTGAATCGAACCTGCACGGTACGTTATACTCTCTACCATAGCTAGACCTGATCATGTTACGAAGACTTGCTTCATTACAAGCTGAAACAGAGCTAATGCCAAAGGGCCTAAGTTAGAACCGAACCGTTGATCTCATCATTAGACTATGTTTTTCTTATATCATGTTCCCCATACTGCGAACCGAGGTATTGGGTAGAAAATTTTTGTCCGTTTCGCTCTACGATGCACCGTTTTCGAGATATTTAACATTATGCATTTAAGCCCCAAATTTAATGAATCGAACTAGCACGACACGTAAGCCTCTAAGCTAGCTTTCTTCATAAGAGCAGCAGCCATCTTGCGCAAGCACCCTTAAGGCGTCTCATAAGGAGTCGTGTATAGCCGCCATCTTGCGTCCGCCATCTTGCGCAAGCATCCTTAGGGCATCTCTAGCCATCTTGTGCAAGGACCCTTAAGCCGCCTCATAAGAGCAACCGCCATCTTGCGCAAGCGTTTCTGGGGAGTCTCATAAGGAGCCTTGTATAACTGCCATCTTGCGCAAGCATCCCAAGGGCATCTCATAAGAACCTATGTATAGCGGCCATCTTGCATAAGCACCTTTAAGGAGTCATGTATAGCCGCCATCTTGTGCAATTAGCGTCGAGAGATGGCTGATGTAGAATTTTTCTTTTTAAATTATCCACCACGATATTTCAAAGGTATGTACCTATAGAGTGTAGCAGTGAGCTCTATAGATTAAAGATGGCGGATGACAGCTGACAAAAAGCGCGTGAGTTTGTTTACTAAACAAGAGCACGTGGAATTTTTCAAATTGCCGCCACCACATTTCAAAGGTATCTAGCTAAAGATGGCAGCACGGTGCTCTCTTGATTAAAGATGGCGGATGACAGCTAACAGGACTTTTCAAATTGCCCGCTACTACAGAGAGCAGCACGGTGCTCTGTAGATTAAAGATGGCGGATGACAGCTGACGAAATTGCCCGCATGATAGTAGCACAGTGCTCTATTGATTAAAGATGGTGGATGACAGCCGTCAAAAAAACACGTGGCTTTGTTTACTAAACAAGAGCACATAGAATTTTTTCAAATTGCCGCCACCACATTTTAAAGGTATCTAGCTAAAGATGGCAGCACGGTGCTCTCTTGATTAAAGATGGCGGATGACAGCTAACTGAACTTTTAAAATTGCCCGCTACTACATAGAGGGCAGCAAGGTGCTCTGTAGATTAAAGATAGCGGATGACAGCTGACGAAATTGCCTGCATGATAGCAGCACAGTGCTCTATTGAATAAAGATGGTGGATGACAGCTGTCAAAAAGCACGTGGCTTTGTTTCCAAACAAGAGCACATAGAATTTTTC
Organism: Anabrus simplex; assembly: GCF_040414725.1. Taxonomy (NCBI): domain Eukaryota; kingdom Metazoa; phylum Arthropoda; class Insecta; order Orthoptera; family Tettigoniidae; genus Anabrus; species Anabrus simplex. Next base: position 52,356,678 of record NC_090278.1, on the reverse strand, counting down.
AAATTGCCGCCACCACATTTCAAAGGTAACTAGCTAAATAGCGCAGCACTGAGGTTTGTGATGCAAGATGGCGGATGACAGCTGTCAGAAAAAAAGCACTGAGTTTGTAAAGCACGTGGAATTTGCCACCGCCACAAAGAGGGCAGCACGGTGCCCTCTTGATTAAAGATGGCTGCTGTCACGTCGAATTGCCTGCCACCACAGGTATCTAGCTAAAGAGGGCAGCACGGTGCTCTCTGGATTAAAGATGGCTGCTATCAAAAAAGCATTTTTCAAATTATCCGCCACCACATTTCAAAGGTAAGTAGCTAAATAGGGCACCACTGTGCTCTATGGATTAAAGATGTTGGATGACAGCTGTCAAAAAAGCACGTGGATTTGTTTACCGATTCAAATCACGCGCTAGTAAGGTTAAGTTGGTAGCACTAAGGTTTAGGCCCGTTAAGATGGCAGCACTGCGGATGACAGCTGTGACGTACCACATTTCAAAGGTAGGTAGCTAAAGAGGGTAGCACTGTGCTCTATAGATTAAAGATGGCGGATGTCAGCTGTCAAAAAAGCACATAGCTTTGTTTCCAAACAAGAGCACGTGGAATTTGCCGCCACCACATTTCAAAGGTATCTAGCTAAAGAGGGTAGCACTGTGCTCTGTTGATTAAATATGGCGGATGACGGCGGTCAAAAAAGCGCGTGAGTTTGTTTCCAAACAAGAGCATGTAGAATTTTTCTAATTGCCGCCACCACATAGAGGGCAGCACGGTGCTCTCTTGATTAAAGATGGCTGCTGTCATGTGGAATTGCCTGCCACCACATTTCAAAGGTATCTAGCTAAAGAGGGCAGCACGGTGCTCTCAAGATTAAAGATGGCTGCTGTCAAAAAGCATTTTTCAAATTATCCGCCACCACATTTCAAAGGTAAGTAGCTAAAGAGGGCTGCACTGAGCTCTATAGATTAAAGATGGCGGATGACAGCTGTCAAAAAACACGAGGATTTGTTTATCTCACGCTAGTGAGGTTATGTTGGTAGCACTAAGGTTTAGGCCCATTAAGATGGCAGCACTGCGGATGACAGGTGACGAATTTACAGCTACTGCGATAAAGAGGGCAGCACAGTGCTCTGTGGTTTAAAGATGGCGGATGACAGCTGTCAAAAAAGCACGTGGCTTTGTTTATCTCGCGCTAATTAGGTTAAGTTGGTACTACTGAGGTTTAGGCCCGTCAAGATGGCAGTACTGAGGTTAGCGATGCGTTGTTGTCTGTCAAAAAGCACGTGGCTCTCAAAAAACACGTGGCTTTGTTTACCTCGCGCTAGTTAGGTTAAGTTGGTACCACTGAGGTTTAGGCCCGTCAAGATGGCAGTACTGAGGTTAGCGATGCGTTGTTGTCGATGACAGCTGTCAAAAAGCACGTGGCTTTGTTTACAAATTCAAATTTCCCGCGGGAGGTGGAGGAGACCTCTGGGAGGCCTCTGGCTGTGGTGGTGGTGGAGGAGGCATCTGGGAGGCCTCTGGCTGTGGTGGTGGTGGAGGTGGCCTCTGGGAGCCGGTGGGGGTGGTGGCGCCCGAACTGTCCAATTATACTACTTATTCCGTGGTTTCCCATTTTCACACCAGACAAATGCTGGGGCTGTACCTTAATTAAGGCCGAGAACGCTTCCTTCACACTCCTAGCTCTTTCATATCCCATCGTCGCCATAAGACCTATCTGTTTCCTTTCGACGTAAAACAAATTTTAAAAAAATACTCGGTACGCAGCAGCAATCCTATCTATCGGAGATGGGTGGCAACAGAAGACACAACGCACGTCACGACAAACAATGGTCAATTGTTGATCAATTTTATGAGCTTTCTGTATTGTAGCCCTTCACATTTAGTTTTATTTCGACTCTGCTATATTAGGGCGTCTTATAAAATTATTTATAGCGTAGACTGTAGTCCCTTATTCTCCGACTTTCCATACCGATTTTCATTAAATTCTGTTTACCTATTTTTCTCGTGACTCGGCGCTGACATGGACAAAAATCCAAATTCATGAATATATCTGTGATCATAGCCGGTACGGTAACAATATATAAGACATAAATGATCGGAAATTTAACACTATATAACTTTAGTTATGCAGTATTTATCGATACGACCACTATTAACATAAATATTTGAGAATTAAATTGTAGGCCTTCCCCTAAACTACCATTTCACTCAGCGTGAGTAAAATTATTTATGGCCTAGATTCTAGCGACTTATTCCCCAATTTTCATTAAGATAGGACCACAAATAAATATTTGAGAATTGAATTTTAAGCCTTCCCCTAAACTACCATTATTCTCAGCATGAATACATTTATTTATGGCCTAGATTGTAGCGACTTATTCCCCGACTTTCCTTACCGATTTCCATTAAGATACGACCACTAATAACATAAATATTTGAGAATTAAATGTTAGGCCTTCCCTCAAACTACCATTCCACTCAGCGTGAATAAATTATTTATGGCCTAGATTGTAGCTACTTATTCCCCGACTTTGCATACCGATTTTCATTAAATTCTCCTCAGAGGTTTTCTCGTGATGCGTGTATATACATGCAACTGCGACTTTGGTGTGGGTCGCAGTTAGATCTTTGAGTGTGATGCTGTGATACAGACAGACATTACGGAAAATTAAAAAGTGCATTTCCTTGTTACTTTGGACATGACTGATACAAAAATACCATCCTTTTTAAATTCTGAGCAATGTATAGAAAAAAACCTCTTAGAATTGAGGGTTAACCAGTTGTCTTTTTATAAAAATCATTGGCATAATTATATTGGAATTATAGAGCTGCTCATTAAGGTAGAAAATCAGGGAGTGAGGAGAAGGAAATGACTTATTCTTCTTCTTCTCCTTCTCCTTCTGACACTTTTCCCACACCTGTGGGGTCGTGGGTGCGAACTGCGTCGCATATGCAGATTTGGCCCTGTTTTACGGCCGGATGCCCTTCCTCTCGCCAACCCTATATGGAGGGATGTAATTTGCGTGTTTCTGTGGTGGTTGGTAGTGTAGCGTGTTGTGTGATTATGAAGTGGAAAGTGTTGGGACAAACACAAACACCCAGTCCCCGAGCCAGAAGAATTTTTTTTGCTATTTGCTTTACGTCGCACCGACACAGATAGGTCTTATGGCGACGATGGGACAGGAAAGGCCTAGGAGTGGGAAGGAAGCGGTCGTGGCTTTAATTGAGGTACAGCCCCAGCATTTGCCTGGTGTGTAAATGGGGAAACCACGGAAAAGCATCTTCAGGGCTGCCGACAGTGGGATTCGAACCCACTATCTCCCGGATATAAGAAGAATTAATATGACGCGATTAAAATCCTCGACCGGCCGGGAATCGAACCCGGGACCCCTCTAAACCGAAGGCCTCAACGCTGACCACTCAGCCAAGGAGACGGACAGGAGGAGGAAAAGACTATTCTGATAAAATGCGCAAAACTCACTCAGAGTTCGCCTGCTGCCACTTCTCTTGTTAGCAATACCAGTAATTTTAGTAGCGAATACTTATACTACTGTACAATAGTGTAAAACAAAAACAGTAGGCAAAATATTATGCCTACAACGTCACAAATCACTGCTTAAAATACTTAGTCAACTCAACTGCTACCATCACATTTTTTCACTTTTAGACGTACAACCACAGTCTAATACACTGACTGACAGAGCAAATGCAACACCAAGAAGGAGTGGTCAGAACTTTATGCCAATTGCAGGGTAGACTGACGTCACTGAGGTATGCTCATGATGTGAAATGCGCCCCTGTGCTGCGCACGTAGCGAACGATAAATGGGACACGGCGTTGGCGAATGGCCCACTTCGTACCGTGATTTCTCAGCCGACAGTCATTGTAGAACGTGTTGTCGTGTGCCACAGGACACGTGTATAGCTAAGAATGCCAGGCCGCCGTCAACGGAGGCATTTCCAGCAGACAGACGACTTTACGAGGGGTATGGTAATCGGGCTGAGAAGGGCAGGTTGGTCGCTTCGTCAAATCGCAGCCGATACCCATAGGGATGTGTCCACGGTGCAGCGCCTGTGGCGAAGATGGTTGGCGCAGGGACATGTGGCACGTGCGAGGGGTCCAGGCGCAGCCCGAGTGACGTCAGCACGCGAGGATCGGCGCATCCGCCGCCAAGCGGTGGCAGCCCCGCACGCCGCACGCCACGTCAACCGCCATTCTTCAGCATGTGCAAGACACCCTAGCTGTTCCAATATCGACCAGAACTATTTCCCGTCGATTGGTTGAAGGAGGCCTGCACTCCCGGCGTCCGCTCAGAAGACTATCATTGACTCCACAGCATAGACGTGCACGCCTGGCATGGTGCCGGGCTAGAGCGACTTGGATGAGGGAATGGCGGAACGTCGTGTTCTCCGATGAGTCACGCTTCTGTTCTGTCAGTGATAGTCACCGCAGACGAGTGTGGCGTCGACGTGGAGAAAGGTCAAATCCGGCAGTAACTGTGGAGCGCCCTACCGCTAGACAACGCGGCATCATGGTTTGGGGCGCTATTGCGTATGATTCCACGTCACCTCTAGTGCGTATTCAAGGCACGTTAAATGCCCACCGCTACGTGCAGCATGTGCTGCGGCCGGTGGCACTCCCGTACCTTCAGGGGCTGCCTAATGCTCTGTTTCAGCAGGATAATGCCCGCCCACACACTGCTCGCATCTCCCAACAGGCTCTACGAGGTGTACAGATGCTTCCGTGGCCAGCGTACTCTCCGGATCTCTCACCAATCGAACACGTGTGGGATCTCATTGGACGCCGTTTGCAAACTCTGCCCCAGCCTCGTACGGACGACCAACTGTGGCAAATGGTTGACAGAGAATGGAGAACCATCCCTCAGGACACCATCCGCACTCTTATTGACTCTGTACCTCGACGTGTTTCTGCTTGCATCGCCGCTCGCGGTGGTCCTACATCCTACTGAGTCGATGCCGTGCGCATTGTGTAACCTGCATATCGGTTTGAAATAAACATCAATTATTCGTCCGTGCCATCTCTGTTTTTCCCCCAACTTTCATCCCTTTCGAACCACTCCTTCTTGGTGTTGCATTTGCTCTGTCAGTCAGTGTATATACAGTCGTGAAGCTCTAATACGAGGAAGGTTCATCCACTTGACAGATGCAAGGTCTGGTCACGCTACCACAATCCTTTAAGGTGGCGGCCATATTGGGTCTCAAATATCGTTGTTATGTGGGCGTGCCCGACGTAATGATGTGTGTTATTACTTGTATTTTGAAGGAAAATGGGATACTGCGCCGCACTAAATTGTCAAAATAAGACCTCTGACGGAATTGGAGTGTTTCGCTTCCCGAGAGATAAGCAAAGGAGAGCTCAGTGGGTACAAAACTCTAGGCGTGACAAATGGCAACCTACAGATAATTCCGTCTTGTGCGAGGTTAGTGAAGTTATACATTCGTATTATTCCTGAAGAATAGTATGTTTATATGAACGATGTTTTATATTTCTTATTATGTATTTTCTTTTAGCATCATTTTGTAGAATCGCAATTTGAAGTAAAGAGGGCGGATGGACGGAAACTACTCAAGTGGAATTCCATCCCAACAATTTTCAACGTCCCTAATCCACCCAAGTCTTTGACATTTAATAGGAAACCTCCCAAAGAAAGAGAATTGTCTTTCAAAACAAGCAAGAAAAGTAACAGGAAATGCGTAATAGTAGTACTGATGTTTATGAACATTATCTTTTTATGTGTCCGGCTCCATGGCTAAATGGTTAGCGTGCTGACCATTGGTTAAAAGGGTCTCGGATTCGATTCCCGGCAGGTTCAAGAATTTTAACCATAATTGGTCAATTTCGCTGGCACGGGGGCTGGGTGTATGTGTCGTCTTCATCATCATTTCATCCTCATCACGCCTACGGGTGTCAAATCAAAAGACCTGCACCTGGCGAGCCGAACTTGTCCTCAGACGCTCCCGGCACTAAAAGCCATACGCCATTTCATTCCATTCCATTCCATTCCATTCCATTCCATTCCATTCCATTCCATTCCATTCCATTCCATTCCATTTCCTTTTCTTAACCCTGCATGCAACGTAGAAATGTTTCACAGATATTTGAAATGCTTGTTCCTGTTCATTTACCAATTATAATCACAACAAACAATAGGCCTATCATTTCAAACCAACAATTTATGTCCAGCTTGTCATCATTACAAAAAATTTATTGATAATAGCAGTCTTATACTGTACTGTAGTTATTAATTACAGCTAAATTACTGTACTGTAGTTATTAATTACAGCTAAATTTCATTCATCTTAAATGCTCTATAGAGTACATTATATGGCTGGACAAATACTTAAAGATCACTACACTCGCACTAACCAACTACCGGAACATTAATTTAACGTACCGTAGCCTAAGATAAAATCCTAATGCAATCCCTAAAATAGCCTAACATATGTTAACTCAACTTAATAGTGACTGAATTTCTATTTCTTATGGAATCGTGTCTACCAATGAGTTAATTTTCTTAACCATTATTATTATTATTATTATTATTATTATTATTATTATTATTATTATTATTATTATTATTATTATTATATGTTTGAATATTAGGACTCAGCTAAGAGCCCCGTGGTCGCCAACCCACGCTCCCTAGTTAGGAGCTCCTGACGCCCCTTTCAGTCGCCTCTTATGACAGGCAGGGGATACCGTGGGTGTTGTTCTATTGCCCCCACCAACGGGGGGAAATATATTTTGGGTTGTGACCACGAGGCCCTTAGCTGAGTCTTGACATTGCTTTCACTATTCTAGCCCATCCGACCTCCCCTGTTCAACACTTGTTCTTTTCCGACCGCGACGGCATTAGCGCATTCGAGGCCTAGGAAGTTTTTCATTTCCACGCACTTTGTGGTCTTCATCTTTCTTTTGACGATACCTTCATTTTTCGAAGTGTTGGACTCCTTCCATTTGTTTTCTTCTGATTAGTGTTTATAGAGGATGGTTGTCCAGTTGTACTTTCTCTTAAAACAATAATCACCACCACCACCACCACCACCACTTTGTACTATATAACTGCATGGGTTATCAATAAACAAGTTAAGAGTAGCTAAGAACATCACTCTTGTTGCATCCGTGCAGAATATTTTTGCCTTAGAACCCAAAGAAATACCAGATGAATGAATAACAAGAGTTACCGGTACCACACATAATTTAATGTACTCAACTCAAGAGGCATTAAGTGTTTGTCAACGTATTGGGGTAACCTTTTAGAAACGCAGTATCAGTAATTACTTTCTCAATAAAGAAAACGCTGAAGGTGATTTATTACAACTGTCTTTTAGTACTTGCTATCTTGGCTTACGCTGCGTGAACCGTCAGCGATAGACCCCACGTGTAAGCATACGAATTGTAGAGCATAGAAACCTCTACAAAACACATTAACTGAATTGCTACGATATGATACAATGTTAATTTTTTGCCTGCTGCTGCTGGAGAGCTTTCATTCCCCGCCCGAAGGACGGGGCGGGCCCCCTAGATCGTGTCGCGATCTCTCGGGCCAAGGGAAGCGAAGAGAACTGTGAGGAACAAGGAATGAGCGAGATGGGAGGAGCGATGTGACGAATTTAATGAGGTGGGCTACGGATATGCGAATTTTAGGGGATTTTTGCTAGGATTGAAATTTAGAGAGGATTGCTAGGATAGCATTGAAAGGTGAGGAGATGCAAGGACGTAGTGAGATTATGAAGGGAACTGGATGAGATAGAGTGGCGGAGGTGGGTAAGGAAAGAAGCTATATGGGTGAGGAGGTGGACTGACAGATTGACGAGGTGTGAAGTTGGCTGCCTGGGGGCGGCGGGGAGAATTGTTGGTGGGATGTCTGACAGAATTGGGGGGAGAGATGGACGGTTCTACTCTATGACGTTGGCCATTTATGTAAGCTCCGTGGTCGATGAGGTGTTGAACATCTATGGCGCTCGGGACGTGGATGCGTACCATGAATGTTGGCCCTGTTGCATTCTTGATGCGGAAGACTCGGCGGACTGGGATGTCTTCAGCTTGTAGTTGGTGAAATATGGTCCTTTCGGAGAGAGCCGGGTCCACTCCACGGATGACACAGCTGGACATTCTGTGAGAAGTTGTTGGTGGCTGCGAGGTCGATGATGTTGCGGAGGCTGCTGTTCTGGGTGAAGCTGGCGAAGGCGGTGCGTCGACTGTGGTATTCGTTGTTCCAGGACATACATAGTGATGTGAAGGGATGGGCGAAGTGAGGAGTGAAGAGGTCATTAGTGAAGGTGGGTGGCATGGGACAACTGTTGTAACAGCGATCTGGGAAGTACGGAGGGTAGATGTTGGAGTGGTCGAGGTGACAGTGGTGGTCGTGGTGGTGTAGGTGGTGGTAATGGGAGTGATGTAGAAATTTGACGAAGTCTGTAGTTGTGGTGGTTTCTGTGATGGCGTAGTTGTAGGCTCGGCTGTGGTATAGGCAGTTGGCTGAGCTGATGTAGTTGTTACCGGAACTTCTTCTACTCGATGGAGCTTGCCTTGGATATAAACGCCATTATCAACAGCGTTCCAGAAGTCATCGGCACATGGAGTATAGAGTAGCACATCAGTTGATGGTCCTGGGCCAGCGGAAGATCGTATGGCATGGTGGATGCCAATCGTACGGAGTTCTGCTTCAATTTCTTCTTCGGGGATAGCTGGATTGACATTCCTGGCGAGACAGACATACAGAGTGGGGAGGCCGACTTCCATCTTGGTGTCAGCCTGATATGCTTTTTTGGGTTCGGCGAGGCAGCAAAGTTAGAGTTGGTGAGCCACCAGGCCGAAGAAAAATTAATTGGAGATGCGCAGAGAATAAGGCAGTCAAGTTTCGAGTTGCGCGAGAAGGATGTGTCCGGGATCTTTTGCCTGTGTTCAATATATTAGTTGTTTTAAGATCTTCGCTAATTGGCTGATGATGACACTTGAAATGTGTTGAAACCGGTCTAAACAGGTTGTAACTACTTTTTAGTTCAACTTACTACGGAGTATTGAAAGGTGGATCCTTCCCTATAATATTGTACATCTTCTTATTTCTCTATTCAATACGGAACAATCATGAAGTTTTTAACTTTAAATTATTTAATATGCATTCATGTTTGAGAAATGTATGGACAACCATAGTTCTCTGGGCAGTTCATAGTAAACTAATAGATTTTACTACTCACCGTTCGAGGCGCTAGCTGTCTAGTGCTGCGATCTACTAAGTGATCTGTAAATTATTATCGCAAGCAGTCCAATGGTAGAGATGGGCACTATCGACTAGAAACTGCTATCGACTAATCGGGCGAAAGTCCCTTCGAACTATCGACTGAATAGTCGAATGTTTTCAGTCGAACGAAAGTATTCACAAATACAGTAAAGGTAATCATTACTCAAGACCGTTGCTTGCGCTAGGGTAGTGCTGGGCAAAACAGGTGCTTTTAGACAACGGTTGTCGCAGAAAAAAAAAACGGGTGTTAAGGATGTCCCTCAGAACACAAATCCATCTTGTAATTAGCATAAAACCAGACAGGAAAGAAGAGGAAGACAAGATCAAGAACAACCACCATTGTAAAAAACCAAAGTAAGAGTCAAATGTAAATATCCCAAAATTGTAAAATATTGTAAAATACTGTATATACTGAAAGATCAATAAATATTTAGCCGAGAGGTCGAGACCCCCTCCCAAATTCTTCACCAATACAAAGTTCCGTCCCTCTTTTCCAAATCCAGCAATCCCCCAAACCCGCCGAATCTCCTGGCCAGAGAGAAGGCGTTACCTTCTAGGTGGCCCGCCCCTTCCCTTTGGGAAGGGGAATGAAAACTTCCCCCTTGGTCCGAAACGGTTGCAAAATAACGCGCTCCTACCGATGTGTAAACAAACGAGGTACCGTAGTGCATCAATCACTGCGGCAACGTCTCACTTCTTTCCTTGTTCTGGCCAGACAGTGATGCATATCATTCTATTCAGTAGAAATACAAACTGCTATAAAGGAACTGAATTCATTCAGGTATTTCACAGTCGTACAGCATAACCATTGCATATATATACAGATCGCAACGAGACGAAGAACGCAATTTTCCAACCACCTGAGCCGAGAAAAAAATTGTCTTACAAAATTGATAACAGCTATTTTTCCTGGGAGCATAAAATTCTGAAATGTATAAACTATATAAAACATTCCATGGTATATTGTGTTAAAATTTGTGTTCGATCAGATAACGTGTTTTTGACAAATATTCATTAACTTGACGTATGGTTGAAACACGTTTAAAAATTGGCACTTCCTGTGTTCCACCTGCCGTAAACAATATTAAATTATAAATTTAACATTCCAAATCTACTTGACTAACGTGAAATAATACGAGAAAAATAATGGTGCTATTGGACACTTTATAAGCCCAAGTCCTTTGATATGGTCTATAATGTAGGAATGTTCCAAGTAATCCAAATAAATGTTTGCTAATATGCCCGAGGCTGGAGCGCCCATGGGGAGGCCATCTTGCCGATAAATCTTACTGTTAAACATAAAATAGTTCTGACTAAGTACGAATTCAAGGATAACCATAAACTCTTCTATTTCGGGTACGCTTACCTTTTTATATTCTAATAGGTTGTTTTTTATGTTTTTAATAGCCTTCTCTATGGGGATATTGGTGTACATATCTTTTATATCGAAGGAACATATTGTGTGAGAGGATTTGAGTTTGAAGTCCTTAATTTTCTTGCAGAAATCGCTAGAATATTTTACGGCTGTGTTGGCGTAGTAGACGTAATTTTGTGTTAAGAATTTATGAATGTATTGCGATGTTTTATATGTAGGGCTCTTACGAAAGTTGATTATCGGACTAATAGGTATATCTTTTTTATGCAATTTGGGCAAAGCTCTTGCAGTAGGGAGTCCTGGGTTCATATTAATCAGCTTTTGTGATTCCTGCTCACTAAGAAGAAAGGTACTTTGTTTGAGTATACTTTTCAAATTTCTCTGAATCCTTAGGGTGGGATCTTTACTTACTATTTTGAACTTGTTGTTATTAAAAAGGTTTCGGTTTTCTCAATTTAATCGGATTTGTTCAGAATAACTATCGATTCTCCCTTATCTGCCTTGGTTAAGACTACGTCACTTTGCTTGATTTTCCGTTGTAATTCGTTGTTTGCTCTAGTGTTATGGGTGTTATTCTTGAAACCGTTTATGAGGGACGGAATTATTTTTCTTAGCCTCATATCTCAAATCGTTCTGTATTTCAAATGGAAGGGTCTGAATGGCTGCTTCGGTTTCAGCTAAGGTAAGAGTTAACTCCTTACTTCTATTAGTAGCCTGCCAATTATATTTCGGGCCTTTACTCAAAATTTGCAATTCCTGTTCTGTAAAAACAGTTTTTGATAAATTTTCGACAGCGGGTGGGTATGTGATTTGTCTGGTTGCTGATTTAAACTGTAATTCGTTCCCCTTCTTCGAACGATCTTCTTTTAGGTTATCTAATTTCTTATTTAAAGTAACCTGTTTCTTATCCATTAACTTTTTCTACTTTATCTCTGCTAAATATGAGGACTTGATTTATGGGTACGCTACGTTGATGATACGTACGCCATAATTGACAAGGATCATAATGACAGTTCTAGCATTTTACACATGTTGAACACCTTAGACCCCAATATACAGTTTACGGTTGAAGAAGAAGAAAATGGTTCGATTATTTTTTTAGACGTGACCACAACTAAAAAAGACAACCAATTTCACTTTGGTATCTACAGAAAACCTCATTCACCCCAACAACCATTCATAGTAACTCCCTACACCCCGATTCACACAAAAAATCAGCGTATCACAGTTTTATCAACAGAGCTTTTGAAATCCCGTTAAACAACAAAGAGAGAAACAAAGAATTAGCCTTCATTCGACAGCAGGCCCTTATTAATGGTTTTAATTTAAAAACCATTAACGGATTAATTGCCAAACGCAAGCATAAACTACAAACAAACTTAACAAAACAATCGGAGCAAACAAAAAAGTACGTAAGGTTCACCTTTAACAATCCCAACATTTATGCAATTACCAACTTATTCAAGAAGCATGACATCAAAATAGCGTTCTCAACGAATAACAATACAAGACATAAGGTTTTCAACCACAATATGGTCAATCGAAATAGCGAGGAGCGGTTCCAGGATTCAGGTGTTTTTAACTGACATGCAATCAGTGCAAGGCCACATACATAGGGCAATCAGGACGTAACTTCACAATAAGGTACTTAGAACACGTCAATGCGGAGAAACACAAAAGATTCTCTGCAATGGGAGTACACATGAGTGAAACAGGCCATAGATTAACAGACATTAAACAATTCTCAATAGGCTAAACAAGGGAAGGTTAATGAACAGTCTAGACAAGTCATTTAATAAGGACAAGAATTTGAATGAAGTAAACGAACAGAGAAACCCCTTATTTGAATGCATATCGAGATACATTGAGTTATTAGGAAAGAAGCAAACACGCCCAGCGCACACTTCAAGCAATCACAAGGCCGACACGTCACAAGCAGAAACCACCTCCCCGCCCGATATAGCAAATGACGACACGTCCACATTTCCCCTCCCTAACCAGGCTAACTCACGAACTACAGCACACAGTTACAACACAAGGTTGAAGGCAACCGGATTAAACCCACTCCCGTAGCACGGGAAGTTAAACTAACACGCAAGGCAAGGGTAAGTTCATACTTTCATACTTTCCAACACTCAAAGACTTATTATCCGTCACTTTTTCAAATTCCAAATAATAGCCGCATTTTTTTCCTGCCGGTTACAGGTCGTGATACAGATGATCCAAATTTTTTCAGTTCAAACTACAAATAGCAAACTTCATATTCGAAACAAGCCACACCTCTCCACCCAACAGGAGATAAGAGACGTGAAAACACCGGATGCCTTCTTAAGGAAACTTTTTACCAATAGCTCAACAGAAATACTTCACATAGTGCATACAAGTTCTTCAGTAATCAACGAACTTATGGAAAATTCACAAGACTTATAGTGAACTATATTTTAGTCCATCAGTGTTTTTAACATTAAGATTTTAAATAATAAGTCATAGTTCAACTAACAATCGCCTTCAATGCATTCCCCCCTTCTAACCCCCCTACCCCCCCCATCCGTTCACACACGCACTACTAACACTTGTTTTTAAGGTTTTAAGAAAATTGTGAGACTGTTCTTAGCTAATTTTACTTTTGCCAAATGTAAGCAGCTGATGATGATTGCAATGCATTCGAAACATGTTCTGAACTTTAAATTTAATGTCTATTGAAATAGCCTAAGGCGAAATAAAAGTGAAAGTATCGATCAGGTGGATTCTTGTTCCTTCAATTAATTGGATCATATAGTCGATACGGATATGAAGTGGATAGTATGTAACATTAAAACTTGTAGTCGTTTTAGTGCCGGGTGCAAACTAGGTGAGTCCACTACCTCAAGGGCCACACACAAAACAGGCCAGTTTATTAAACGGTCTTCCTTCATAGCATGAATGTAAATGCTGCTCTCTCCCAGTTTCATCATCTGTCGGCATTTGTCAACTAAGAGATAAGTACCCTTTCCCCACGCATTAGAAGTTTATGATACCTTGATCTCATAAGATCAAATCCAAATAACATGCGACTGGTAGCTCCTGACAAGAAATGCGGAATAGCTCGTAGACAGACTGGAGTACAAATTAAAAAAGAACGTAAAATGGATAAAACACTAAATTCCGCTACAATAAATCTAGAATTCCGCCAAAAATTTCGCTGTCCGCTAAATAATATTTTTCTCCACCGGCAGCCTTCTACTTCCACCAAATTTAGCGGAAAATCCACTAAGTTGGCAACACTGGTCATGAGCTACAATGTGCTCTGGTCCTCCGCGAGTACTTGCAGTTGTAAGCGGAGGGGATCGGTGGTGCGCTCTACCGCTACAACCGGATTACTCATCGGTATTACTCGCTCCGCTCCCAGCCCGTTTGTAATCAACCTATCAAGAACTTCGAAATTTTTTCTCTAGCCAATTAAAACCAGGGGTGTGTACTGGAATCCAGCCTATCTGTAAAGAGTTCTGGAATCTTCCCCGTAGGGTACTAAAAAGCAGAGCACTTTTGGGCCGTATTGTTTGAATTGCTCCTGTGATTGGAAGTGCGACGTGACCTAGGGAGGCAGGGCGAAGCCTGTGTGAGGAAGATCCAGCGGCTCAAGGTAATGCCAGATTTTACCTAGACATGTGTTTGCTCCTGTGAGTAGTTTAAGGGGAAGTGTTTCAACCTCCTTCCTTTTAAATAAATTTTGTAAAACTGGTGGTTTAAATGTAGAATTTCTGACAAGTCTCTCTATTACCTACTAGGAAATATGTGAAGTAAGGGAACAAAGAGTGATGACCCTCTGTTGTTTCTCATTCAACCTTGCATGGGGTGTCTAAATTTTTCAAAACCTCTAAATTTTGTACATCTGGTTTGGCATTAATTTTCTCATTGAATCACCCCAGTGTATGTATAGGATAGGAGTCTCTATATCATTGGACCATAAGAAAACTTAAGGTTTTAACTATTTCTTGAAGAAGTGCAAGAGTTTTGCCTCCTTGCCTTTTGTTTACGGCTGGTTATGTGCAGCCTTTTCTTCAACCATGAAGACCATGCAGTATGGGCTATTATGCCCCCGTATATTGATTTCTGAGTGTAAAATTTTCCTTGTAGCAACAGTAAATATTGTGCAATGGATACGCTCACATTGGGGCAGCTGTACATGAACACTTTGATGTGAGGTGTAATTTTAATTTGCTAAGGAAACTGATTGCCTCTGCAAGGCTATACTATGGTACAGTTGGAGCGCAGACTCCTAAGAAGTGTAGCTTCCTGGAGCATTTCCTGCTCTTATAAAATATTGTACCTGGCAAGAGCAATTTGGCTCTTTTCTATGTAAATTAACAATTTGTAATTCTTTCCAAGTGTTGTACCTGATGTTCAGACTTCTAAGTCCCCTACTTTGTTAGAGATGATGAGCTCATTAATATTGTTATTCATTCAGATTTTCAATTTCTCAATTTTTAAACTAAAAAAGGAAAGAAATAAAATTTCAAAATTTATTGTGTTAAGTTCTGCTCTAGTTAATTCCTTGTCCAGCCATTCAATTCACATGCTTCTTATCCCTCTGTGAACCACGGAAGCCTCGTATCAGGTAGTAGCAGAGCGTGGTTGAATGGGCCTGGACAATGCCCCTTTTGACTACCTTTTCTAAATTCTGGATTTGAACACTAGAAATTGTTTGGTTTTCCGATCTTTCAAAATTTTGTCAAAATTTCATTCATTATGTCTGGCCCTAGAGAGGCTCTTGCTCCTTGGTACTTGCGCAAGGAAGAGACCATTTATGAATTAGCTATTAGAAAGGTTCAGTCTGGTGGCACAGTTGTGACAAATGCATCGAGACTAAAGGATTCTTTAGAGTTACCTATTTGTATTTTTCTTTATGGAGAGAAGGAAGTTGGTGAGGCTTTATCCACGATCACCTCCAATACTGCTGACCTTGCATCTGTAGTGAGTTTTTTTAAGGAGGTGAGTACTCTGGTAACCGACTCAAACGGGTTCAGGCTAGACTGTTTCATTTTTATAATAGATTGGGTTATCTGTTTTCTCTTAAGCTCAGTGAAGAACATTCTAGTATGGCTAACTCCTTGCGTCAACATATTTCTGGGCTGTCTAGTAAAGTGAACCAGTTGTTATCTGGGTTTGTTAGTGGCCCCATGTTGCCCCATTAACTATGAATACAGAAGAGGATCCGAATAAGTCTTCAATAGTGGGGAATCTGTTGCTTCTGCCCCATCTGAACAGATATCCTATACTGTCGGCAATCCACAACACCTTCCACATTTTTTTAATATTAGTAATGCCGCTTTCGATCCACCCCACTCTCCCTCTGCATCTCCGGTAATATCCCCAGGCTTTAGCAGCTTACCCCTGTGCCGTTACATAGTCAAACACCACAACTACAACCATAACGGCCAGCCCAAAGTACGAACTAGCAGTTACACTACTGCCTCAGTTCATAAGAAATAAGTGGAAGCACAATCAGACACTATATACTCCACACAAACCACAAGAAAGCAAGGAAAACTTACCTAAACAAGTGGAGAAGTGTCACAACAAACCGTGGATAATTAAATTAACCACTGTACTGGACATGAGAACACAAAGAGTGAAAGAAAGAACATTACTTACTTTAAGAAAAATATTAAAAGTTAATTCATGGAATTAAATGAAAAACCAACAACATCGTCCTTAAAGAAAATAAATAAACAAGAAAATAAACGTTAAAAGTTATCAGAGTAAGAGAATAATAACCAATTGCGGATCCGCTTTTGAAAAAATTAATTGAACCAAAGATTCCAAAAATTAAATTAAATCGTAGCCTTGAGATAACATCAATAAGGTTGGTGTCAAGTGCAAGTAGGATCTCACATCAGCATGAAAATCCTTTTCAAAAATTAATTTCGGAAGATTAAAACCCAGAACAGGAAACTCAAAATAAGCAGAAATTAAGTAAATATGCGTGAAAGCACACGACGAAAACTTCCCAGAAGCAAGAATAGGGGAGAAAATTCATTACACGATCAACATTACATCAACCGAACCACGCCTACACACAAGAAGATGACATAAAATAATAATAATAATAATAATCGGGCTTCACATTACCATGGCAACTACAAAATAAATAAAGAGTAAAGGGCCAATGGTGGGATACGGCTGCAACAAAGGATTAGGCAAATAGAACAAAAGAAAATCAACCCACCCAAATAGAAAAGAAATACCAGAAAAATAAGAATTATCCCGAGAAAAATGTAAGGCCCAACAGGACTAAAGCGAATTAGAATTTCATGCTCATGTTCAACCCATTTAGATTAAAGCTACCCTAGCCTGATTAGTGGTATTTCAGATACACAGATTAAGCCTATTTCACCGGTGAAAACAATTCCATAAATTTACACCCAGCTTTTACCAACACAAAAATTCAATTTTTAGAATTTCCTGAGATACTTTAGCGTCCATATTATCGCTTCTTTCAAACGGATTAAACATACAGTAGGCGTCATAAGGTTGTGAATTTCCAAGCACAATAAGCAGGTTACAGTTGCACGAAGAACTTAAGAAACGCAGAATACTTTCAATATTACAGAAGATGGATTTTACGGTGCTTCCAGTACTTACTTGAGTACATCCAAGAGCTTAGTAGAG
Source organism: Anabrus simplex (assembly GCF_040414725.1). Classification (NCBI taxonomy): domain Eukaryota; kingdom Metazoa; phylum Arthropoda; class Insecta; order Orthoptera; family Tettigoniidae; genus Anabrus; species Anabrus simplex. The sequence goes on along the minus strand of NC_090278.1, from coordinate 52,339,397 downwards.
CTAGATACTCACAGAAGTTATCTCGCAGGTCACATAAATAAACAAATAAATAAGAATATTACGAGGACGATGTCAATGAATTGAAGATTGATGGTAGAAGGGTGTAAAACCCTCTACAGTAGGCTTTAGCTCAGGTCAAACTTGCTCCCAAACTCAAACATGTTAGTCGATTTCCAAGTGCGTCCTCTCGCCATCAGCTCTTACAACGAACTCAACTCATTATAGCTTCCAGCTTTGTTGCCTCGAAGTAGCCGTACGCTGATTGGATCAGACAATAGTGGGAGGACCGTGCAACTTAGCGCATGGCCACAAGGGTTCAGTACACATCAGGAATCGTAGAAATAAATTCACTTTCGCTAGCAAATAAATGTATGGAGTTTTAAATTAGTTCTTTCCTGTGCACAGGTCGGAATAACATATAATGCGGAACAAATAATTCCAGAATTACAGATAGTATGTGAGAAAACACTTCAGTTACAGAATTAAACGATATGAATTTCCACAGCTGAATAGCTAGTTCGAAACCGTTCCTTGGGAATGGGGTATTAAATCAGTAATACTGTCTCACCCCATCCTTTAGCCATGTTGCTTAAAGGGATTTCAAGATTTTCAGTCAACACCACTAATGATGTCATTTCTTTCTTAAGATTTCTTGCGGAATTTCAGGACCATGCGTTGGTGCTTACTCTGTCACACTCTCAGATCTTACAAATAATCTACTCCTACACAGCTGGTATCTTATAAGACAAGATAGTTAAGGCCATATCGGAAAGGAGTTCCATTGAAACCTTCCATGATCGCTTGTTGGCTAACTTTATCATATGCTCATATGATTGTTGTATCCTAAAGGTTAATTTAAATTTTCTTTATAAAATTATTTTGTAAAAACCTTCACTCCTATAATTTCTAAGTATTCTGCCATAAGCCACCCCAGCCTCCAAACCTAATTCAGAAATATTTCTGATTCCAAAGGCTAGATGAAATTCTAACTGATTTCATTTAGGATATTAAGTTCTACACTAGGGTATTTACCTTACACTATTCCGAAGGCCAAATTGTACAGACCATTATTGAAGGCATTTCTCCATCTTACTGATCATATTTGTGTTTTGCTTCCTGTCCTCAGACATTGAGGGAACTTGAGGCCATGTTTGTTTCTGCGGAAAGAGTGAAATATGCCAACATGCTGAGAGTTGCGCGCGACCCAACACCTTCTTCTAATATAACTCAGCCATCACCTCGTAAAATCTTCACTCCCTGCAAATGTTGTGCTTGTGAGTCTGTGAACCATTTAAGAAATAAAGTGTCCTCTATTAAATACCAAAGGATCTAAAAATGGATCATCTTCTTCAGGCTGTTTCAAATGTGGTTCTTTTACACACCTGGCTAAGAACTGCAACTCATCGAATAGTATACCTTCTTCTTCTACCTGAATATGTTTCTTCTACTGTAAAATGTGTTTCGGCCAAATCTTCCCCTTAGAAACTTTAGGATTTATCCATGCTGAAATTCATATTTATAAATTTACATAGAAATTTAACTTATTTGGTGCTAAATTTTTCATGCACCTTGCATTATTTTAGATTTTCTCACTCTGGTCACCCTTTTGGTGAGTAATCAGGGGACTGAAAGGATTTTTCATGTTCACCTGTCTCAAGTAAAGCCTATGTGAAGGTCTTAGGCTTTATTCATTATATGCCCCCAAGTGATTAAGTTGCTGATTTAATTATATTTCTTTCCTTAGGATATTCATAAGTGTAAGTATTATAGGAAGTTAAGAGAATGAGGACATTTGCTCCTATTGTTCACCTAAACTTATGTATGTAAACGAATACTTGCTCATATGATTAAGTTGTATTCTAAAGGTTAATTTAAGTTTTGTTTATAAAATTATTTTGTAAAAACCTTCACTGCTATAATTTCTAAGTATTCTGCCATAAGCCACCCCAACCTCCAAACCTGAGTCAGAAACTTCGTGTGCTCCTCCTCTAAAGTCACCAACCATATGTAGCACCATTTGTACAACAGTTACTGCCGCCACAAATTTGCATGTTAATGTGCCTAACATTATATCAGAGGCCATGTGAAATCAACCTCGAGGAGATGCCGGCACGAGGTATGGGCCCGCCTCGTTCCGACTAAGACTCCAGATAACTACCTCATTTGTGTCTGTCATTTTTGGAAGATGCTGGGAGGCAGGACTCAACCTCCCACTCCACCTTTGGATGGGACCTTATGATTTGGTCTCGAGCTGTCATCATCTCGGCTTCAGCCCTCAGTGTATCAGGGTACCTAAGGGGTCTGAGCATCCCCAAACAGACACCGGCAGCTGCGTCCGCTCATGCTGTTAACCCTTGGCTCTACAGCCCGGACTTGGACTACTTTGGTGCTGTTATCAGTACAAATCTACTTCAAGAATCTGAAACAAACAAACAATAATGGACTCTTAAACAAGATATACTCCAACTTACCTATATATTTTGCCAAATTAATGTACTTCAACATTTCAAAGCTGTTCATTCCATTGTAAAATCTTAAGGGTGGAGGTCTGTACCAAGCTGTTTAACTGCGCACCCTCTCTAAGGCTATCACTGTGAACAAACTTGAACTTGTGAACTCCCAGAAACTTTTGTCTTCTACAGTTAGATGTCTCAAACATCACTTTATTTCCTCCCTCTCATGAGCTAAACTCTAATTATTTCATAGAGTAATCTTTATTTTTGAAGTTTGTATACTTGGTTCTGAGGATTGCTTTTTTTATTTTATTAATGTACCGAAGTTGTCAACACTTCAGCTGATTCCACCTCGATTGTAATCAGTCTATCAAAAACTTGGAAATATTTTCTCTAGCCAATTAAAACCGGGAATGTGTATAGGCACCCAACCTATCAGTAAAGAGTTCTGGAATCTTCCCCTGAGGGTACTATAAAAGCAGAGCACTTTGGGGCCATATTGCCTGTATTGCTGCAGTGTTTGGGGAGTGTGGCATGACCTAGGGAGGCAGGGGCGAGGCCTGCATGAGGAAGATCCAGCGACTCAAGGTAATGGCAGATTTTACCTAGACGTGAGATAGTTCCTGCGGCTAGTTTGAGGGGAAGGTTTCAACCTCTTTTCTTTTAATGTAATTTTGTAAAACTGATGGTTTAAATGTAAAATTTTTGGCAAGTCTGAGGAATCTGTTCTATTCCCTACTGGAAATAGTGTAATGTAAGGGAACAAAGAGTGATGACCCTCTGTTGTTTCCCATTAAACCTTGCATTGGGTGACTAAATTTTCAACCTCTAAATTTCTTAATTCTTGTCTTGGCATTAATATTTCCAATTTAGTAATCCCGGTGTAGCATAAGATTAGCCTCTGTTTATTCGGGCCGTAAGCCCACTTAGGGTTTTAACAATTTCTAGAAAGTGTGCAGGTGTTTTGCTCCTCACATTTTGTTTATGGACGGTTTTTGCAACCATTTTCCTTTTCATTAAGGCCATTTAGTATGGGCAATTATGCCACTGTTTATTCGGTAACTGTTTCTGTGCCTTGGTTCCCTTTAGGAACACTGCTTAGTATCATTGTAATTATGGGGTCATTGATGAACACTCTGAAGTGAGGTCACCCGATGGGATTCCTAGTGTAATTTCTGTTTAGTCAAGGAAACTGACTGCGTCTGCGAGGCTAGACTATGGTATAGTTGGAGCGCAGTCTTCTAAATGTACATTCCTGGAGCATTTCTTGCTCTTATAAAATATGGTACCTAGGAAGAGCAATTAGGCTCTTTTCTATGAAATTAACAATTTGTTATTGTCTCAAGTTTTTGTACGTGATGTTTGGACTTCTAAGTTCCCTATATTGTTAGACGTGACGAGCTCGTTATTATTGTTGTTATTCATACAGATTTTCTATTTCTCAGTTTTTAAACAAAAAAGGAACCAAATAAAATTTTGAAATTCATTATCTTCAAAGTTGCTGTAAGTAATTCCTTGTCCAGCCGTTCAACCCAGGCACTTCCTAATCCTCTGTGAGCCTCGGAAGCCCCGCAACAACTGTTATTATCAAATATCGTTTTGAGTGAACCCCTTTCTACTCCTCTGGCCAGAATTAAAATGCTTCACCTGGTCGGTAAAGGAACCCAGGGCCTTAAAATAAGAGACAGGCACAATACCTCTACACCACAGAGCTGGCTAGTATTCATAATAATGATGTACGCCTCTTTGATGTAGTGGTTAGTGTGATTAGCTGGCACATCCGGACGCCCTGGTTTGATTCCCGGCTCTGCCATGAAATTTGAAAAGTGGTACGAGGGCAGGAACGAGGTCCACTCAGCCTCGGGAGGTCAGTTGATTAGATGGGGGGGGGGGCTTGATTCACTCTTCAGCCATCCTCAAAGTGTTTTCCGTGGTTTCCCACTTCTCCTCCAGGCAAATGTCGGGATGGTACTTAACTTACGGTCTCGGCTGATTCCTTCCTCTTCCTTGTCTATCCCTCTGATCTTCCCACCCCCTACAAGGCCCCTGTTCAGCATAGCTGGTGAGGCCGCCTGGGTGAGGTACTGGTCCTCCTCTCAGTTTTATCGCCCCTGGCCCAAAGTCTTACGCTCCAATGTGCTGTGATACCCCACACTCACTTTGTATACCCCTGACACTTCATATAACACTACATTCTGCCGTCCTTGTTTTCACTTACTGACCACCATCTTGGACAATCATCTGATTCCCCCCGCTCCCCTGACGACAACTCTATGTCTCGCAACTTCTAGAATGAACTCTAAAATCATATAAATACTTGTCACGCGGCCTAACTCGTCAGGTTGAACGAGAGGCCATTCCCCGCTGGATGTGCGAGTGCATAATATAGGACCGAGCTGGTTCTCTGCTCCCATCGACTCCTGGCGTTCTTCAGGTGAGACACAGAGATCACATTATGTAACATATATTTTCATTCATCTTTCTCCGGATGGTGAGGGAGCTGGTAGATTCACCAAGTTCCAGAGCACAAAATTCCATTGTGTGTTAATGGGGCTACGGATCTTTGAAGCACTCTGGGGCATACACTTTTCTGTCCAATCTCAATGCTCCTACCTTTAAAGCATAATTCAAATCTTCACGTGTTTGCAGTTGCTCCTTGCGCATCTAATGGGAACTTTTTCTTTTACTGGTCGTGTCCCTCGGTTTCCCTCACCAACCCCCCCGCCCCCTGGGTCTTTCACCCTACAACATATCTCATTCAAATTTTGTATGATTCTTTGTACATAGATTTAAGACATATTTGTTTAAGAATTTAGCAACTTTTGTCTAACAATGTTGATTAATATCGTAGTCGATCTCGTTGAATAGGGTTATTTGCTCACCTAAACTTACAAATATATATATATATAGATATGTATTGAAGTAAAGGTATGTTGTTACCATTGAAACTATCTTTCCTTTAAATTCACACATCACTACCACTCTTTACATCCCGGATGCCTCTGGGTTGTTTTCCACTGCATACCCCTGTCACAATAAGTGTTTTATTATTATTATTATTATTATTATTATTATTATTATTATTATTATTATTATTATTATTATTATTATTATTATTAATTTTGAACTTAAACCTGTTGTCTGTTATCAAACTCAGTTTCGCCGCAAAATACAGCAACACGAAGACACTGCCCTTGAGGCAGTAAAGGTGGGATCTCTCGCTGAGTCCGAGGGGAAAAAACCAACCCTTAGCGGTTTTCGGAGATGAAGAGATGCCAGGATTTGATCCTAAAGGAGCTCTTTTACATGACAGTAAATCTACCGACGAGACTGACACATTTGAGTGCCTTCAAGTTACCACCGTACTGAGCCAGGATCGAACCTGCCTAGTTGGGGCCAGAAGGCCTGTGACTGAACCGTCTGAGCCACTTAGCCAGGTAACAACAACAACAACAACAACAACAACAAAGAGCACTCGATGTAGATGGCAAACAGAATGCATTAATATTGGAAATATAAATATTGTCTTTAATAAGTACAGTACTTTGTTAATTGTTGCTGCCATAAGTAGTCTACATTCATTTCTATATTATAAAATTATTATGATCTTTATTACTGTTATTTAAGGCTGGTTGGATCCTCAACAGCTCCACCATCAGCTGTAATAGATTGCCTAGGCATCACTGAAGAGGCGTACTAGGGAAATGAAGAGTGAGGTAGTTTCCCGTTGCTTTCTTCACCGAGCCAGAAGTTGCTATTACATATCAGTCTGCCAAGCCCACTGAAATGCATGCATCAACTGACCCTATGAGCAACATTTTCACACCATTCATAGCAGGGACTGGCTACATAAGGAATGGCATTACTAGCATCACTCATACTTCAGTCACTTTCATATTGTCAAAGCCAAGGATAAGACTGAGGCAGGTCAATGAAAGTTCATATATTATTATTTACTGTATTTGTTAATATTATGATCTTTACTTGTTTTTGTTACCATAATGTAGGGGGAGAACACAAGAAAAACATTTGTTTTCCCTACTACTACTACTACTGTTATGTTTTCATTCCTCCCCTGAAGAGGGGAGGCGGGCCTCCTAGACGGTGAGGCTCTCTTAGGCCGGGAGATTTTCAGTGGAGAAGGAAGGTCTGCACACACCAACATGGGACGCGGAAGTGGTAGCGATCCCGTCGTGAACTATTACGAGTACAGCGGGATATGAATCCACTCACACCGGAGCGTCACTCTCCCGCCTACATGGCGGGATTGCAGTGAACCATTTTCAGTTCGCTGCATGCAGCGTTTTCCCGCGTCCTGCGTTCATTGTGAACAATCACAACGGCGACTGAACTGTTCATATAGTGCATTAAGAAACATCCAATGTTTTACGACATCAGTAATGAAGATCATCAGAATGTGAGGAAGAAAGATAACCTATGACCTAGGAAAGGTTTTCATTCCCTCCCCGGAGGGAAGGGGCGGGCCACCTAGAAGGTAACACCTTTTCTCTGGCTAGGAGATTTGGCGAGTTTGGAGGATTGATGGAGTTGGAAGAGGGGAAAACGGTGATGTGTTAAGTGGAGGTGTGTTGGAGGATTGACCTTTTGGCTAAGGGAAGTGTTGTTCCTTAGTGCTTTATTAAACATACATACATACATACATACATACATACATACATACATACATACATACATACATACATACATACATACATACATACAAGGATTTATGGATATTACAAAGATACATGTGCGTTTTATAACCAGGTTGCATATGGTGGCGTGATGAAGTGAGGGGTTTCGCGATGTTGAGGGAGAAGGTGGGGTGCTAGGATGTGGTACAGGGATGAGAAGTTTACTAGGGAGATAAGTAGGAGGCTTAAGAGGTTAGGTGGAGGTGAGGGTGGTGGGAAGTTTCTAGGTGGGGGTGGTGGTAGGTTTCTAGGTGGGGGTGGTGGATAGTTGCTGGGTGGAGATGGTGGAAAGCGGAAGTGTAGACTGTGAGGTTGAAGAGGGGGGCAGGCTGGGGACGTGTGCGGAGGCGGGGTGAGTTATGTTGGTTGGGAGTTTGGGGAGGGGAGCGGGACGGTTCTATCCGGTGGTGACGGCCGTGAAGATATACACCTGGGGTGATTAAGTGCTGGACGTCTTCTGGCGTAGGTAGGTGGAGGCGTACTAGGTACGTTGGTCCATCATCATTGTGAATCCTAATGGCTCTCTGCACCGGGAGTCCTGTATATGTTGTTCTGGCTGGGCTGTGGTGGTGGTGTTGGCGGTTGTGCATTGTCTGATGTTGGTAGTCGTACATTGCCTTCTTGAGTGACAGTTTCTTTGTTTGGCAGCGTTGTTCATTCATCCTGCTGGCCCTGGCCAGGGGGTGGGGGTGAGGCTGGGGGGTTATGTCATCAGGGGAGAGGGGTGGGTTGTAACTGCAGTGGTATTGGGAGTGGTGGAGGTAGCATGAGTTGAGGTGGTAGTAGTGATGGTGGTGGTAGTCGTGGTGGCGGTCAGGGAGGTGCAAGGAGAGGGCGACTGCTGTTGATGTGATGTACATGTAGAGGGGGTGGCATGTGTGTTGTTCATTAGCAAGGCCCCACACCGCTGGCTGCGCAGAAGCGTGTGACGGGAGAAGTCATGTCCATGCGCGTACTGCCATGTTGCGGCCGCTCCTCAGCTTGACGAGGAGATCGTATGGAATTCATGCATGAACTTACATTTCGCACATATGAAAACACCCGCCCTAGCAAATTAATGACAGCCTATACCGACTACCGTGTACACACGCAATAAATATACATAATATCAAGACTGTGGTATTATTAAAAGGTACTTCTGTAAAAACAAACAAAAAAAAAAAAAAACTGAACAATCTACACAAATCCTTTGGATAGCCCATAGGTGGCGCACATGAAAAAATAAAAGACACCTTTAGGAGACTGAATAAGAAGACTGAAAAATACTCTACTACAAAAATAAATATATATAAATAAAAACGTATTTGAATTTCAGTCCCAGAAAACAGAAAAAAAGAGTATACAGGCCTACGGGTACCTCATAAATAATAATGTCGCTCATTTTAATATAAGGGTCATGTTGTAACTGTTTTGTTTGAACATTCGGAACAGATACACGTAATTGAAATCCATACTCTACACTTTTGATTTATTGAAAATACGAAGACCTGTTCAAATGTCAGCAGTCTCCAACTGAAGTACGTTTACATATCGTGAAATAAAAATTGCTTGTCTTTTAGCAGACTGGAGGGCACATTAAATATTTAAAAACTCCTGCCCCTACAGCTATAACAATATCAACAAAAAGGAAACCTGTGAAAGAAAATCTTTCTATGAAAGGTACATAGCTTATGTTTCCTCTTTTATAAGTCATTACAGCAAATTTTACTCAATTCACTGAACACATTGTTTAAAAAGTACATGACTGCAAAAATCTTTCTAAAACGATCAGATACATCTTTTGTCATTTTCTGAATATGAAATGTCGGCTTCGCTGTGTAGGCGTAGCATTTCTACCTCTTACCCTGTGGCCCGGGGTTCAATCCCCGATCTGGTCAGAGATTTTTACCTGGATCTGAGAGCTGGTTCGAATTCCACTCAGCCTGCGTGATTACAATTGCGGAACTATCTGACGGTGAGATAATGGCCGAGTGGATTCGTCGTGCTGACCACACGACACCTCGTGCAGGCCTTCAGGCTGAGCAGCGGTCGCTTCATAGGCCATGGGGTTTAGTTTGGTTGGATTAGTGGAAGTTAAATTGTCATTTCTATGTGATTTGGACTTAGGTAAATGCTGCCTGACATTCATTACACTGGCGCTAGTCTGCCTCTATTGTGTATTTCTTAAATGTCTAGGGTTAGTCTGAGTTTCTCTGAGTCGTTTAGGTTTAAGTAAGAAAGTTATAATTTAAGATGTGAAACCCTCCTTATAATATTATCTTTTTAAATACCTGTATTACTACTTTTACAAACTCAATCTGAATTAACATTATCTGAGCACAAATGCAAATTGAAAGTGCATTCTAAATTTTCTGGAATATGGGGACGACGATTTACACCAGAAAAAAATGAAGTTGAATGTAAAACACTTGCAGGAAGATTAATATCATAGTTAAACAGTTATTTTGGTAAGCGTTTTCTAATACAGACCTTAGCCTACAAGGAATACAAGGCCTGCCCAATAGCTACTCATAGTTGTCCGCCCTGTGGATGCTATATTTGCCGCTAGAGGCGCTGCAATTCAACCTCACATGAACACCTCGGTTGGCGGTATTTCTACACGTTGTATGCTTACAGGTGACGTCGTATTGTTAACATATGTCCATTATATTACAATGGTATACTGTTGCGTACCGTTTTGTAAACAAGGCTCTAGAAATAAAGTTCCTGGAACTAGTTTCCATGAATTCCCTTGCCAAGAGCCAACCAGGGAATCTTTTCCGTTTGCTTTCTGGAGGTAGTACCACTCTACCCGTTGTGCCACATCCCTCGGACAGCTCACGGAATGTATTTGTCTCTTATGACCAATGTCATATATTGAAAAATTTAAGAAATGCATTACTAGTCGTGAAGAAGCATTTGGTAAAGGATGGGAAACCCATATCTGGTAGGTTCATCAGGACGTTGTACGACTTACAGAAGGGCATGAAAGTAAAATTAGTAAGAAGTCTGACAAACAAACGTGTCTACCCGACAACGTTTGAGAAGATGCACGTGGGCAGAGTCGTGGACATTTTCTCTTCAGATGTCATTTCGGCACTCGATTTCTTGAGACAATACGGGTCTCAGTTTGCAATAAAAGAATTTCAGGATGCTGAAGGTACTATTGAGTTCTGAAGATAGTTAATAAATGGTTCACCATCCTCGACGTGAAGAACACTTTGCAGCATATTCGCTCTCGGAATGAAGACGCAAAACATTTCTTCACACTTGATGAGGAAAGACTGAAATGTCTGGAGAACGACTTCATTTCCTATCTGGAACTCTGGGAGAAAGCATCAGCAGGTCCGGTGGAATTCATAAGTAAAGAATATTATCATGCAGCCTGTCTGACAACAAAATCTGTCATCCTGTGTTTCAAGTACCTGCTTGAGAATGACTTCCATTTTGTGCTAGTCAGAAAATTTTTTTCTTATGAAGTAGAAAGCTTATTTAGTTGCATCAGACAACTTGGAGGTAGCAACGACCAAACAAACGCTGCAAATGTTACACAGGCCCTACATAAAATTTTAACAACTGGACTCGTTAGTGCATCTCTCACGGGGAATGTAGCACATGAGTCCGCCTTCAGTGACTGGATGGCAACATCTAACTCAACAGGGAAACGTACAAGCTCAACAATTCACGCGGATGAACCGGCATCAACGAATCCTCAGTTAGCAAGAAATTTTCAGACACAACAGGAAAGCATCGAAAAGGAAGCCGAAGGAGCTCCATGCGTTTCTATGTCGAGTGCTGCAATGGCATATATTGGAGGGTATTTGGTTAGAGTTGTCAAAGACCACATGCCATGTCAAGAGTGTGTTGATAAAATTAGTAGGTAGTATCCAGAGTCCATCTCCACTAACGTCATTAATAAAAATCAAAGACAGAGGTGGTCTGAGGTATCCAAAGCCAAGTTTTGTTTCACTGCTGATGAAAATGGGGCAAGTAACGGACGACATGATAACGGAAACGCTGGGCAGTCCAAAAATACCACAAACATTAACCGAAATACCGTTGCCAAATAATGCTAAAAATCCTATTTTACAGTGTGGGAAAAGTGATCATCCTGAGGAAATAAGCAGAATAACACTGCAGAAGTTTCTGTGCCCCTCTGTCACTAACTACGCTAATGGCATGACAGATGAGTATCGCCGAGAATACTTCTTGAGAAGAAGAACAATTTATGAGAAGAAAATATCAAGGAAAATGGTTAAAGTTGTTCCTTTTCACTGAATTCTTTATTCAAATAGTTATTTCATTCCTGCCCGGTAAGGGGCAGGCGGGCCACCAGCTAAACATGTAGCTCTTTGGCCGGTGAGTGAGTACATAAAAGTAGAATTTTGAAACACATACATAGAAGTATGTCTCGTACATACTGAGAACAAAACATAATCAAATACAGATTGAAGCAGAGAAAATAAAAAACATAAACAAGTATATAACAAGGAAATATTATGTGATTTCTTCCATGTCAGTCTATTTTTCATTGATTTCGATTGGCACACAAAGTATAAACGCACAACACATCGTACTGAGAAAGAAATGTCTTCAGTTCATCTTGACGTACGATACGAAAAACACTATGGTGGAAGCAGAAAGAAATGGACATACACTAGTGGAACAATGAGGACGCGAAAAACACAGAATGATTGAAAATGAACACGGATAGAGATGACACTGGTAGTGTCGTAAAGCACTCAGACACAGATATTGGAGGCCGGTACCACTGCCGCGAGGAGCATCGTAATATCCAGTAAAAGAAAAATTAGAATAAAAAGGCAGTGGGACAGGGGGGGAAGTTACGTGATAGGGGTGGGGAAAAGATAAGAGATAGCAGGAGAGCGGTCATTATTAAGGATAGCGGTGGCAAGAGGAGAAAGGTTGAGCTCTTCTTTAATCGCAGAGTGATTGATGGCTAGGGCAGATTGTAAGTATTTGAGACGAAGATCATGGACATGAGTAAGGATGGTGGAGAAAGAATAAAGAGGTTGGAAGTCAGCAGAAGGGGTGTCAAAGGGGAGATGGTATGCAATACGCATAGCATGTCTGTCAAGTTTAAGCAAGGTCACGTATTGTTGTCTGTCAGCTGTGAGCCAGGTCAAGGAACTGTATGTTACGACAGGGCGAATAAAAGATTTATAAACTGTGAGGATTTGGGAAGGACGGAGGCCCCACGTTTTACCAGTGAGAATACGAAGGGCTCGGAAGCGTTGAAGGGCACGTTTGTATACTTGTGTTAAATGATGTTTCCAATGAAGGTTGTTCTGGAATTGAATACCAAGGTAGATTAGGGTATTAGTTTCTGTTAGTGGAGTATTATACAACGTTAAAAGAACTCGGTGACGGGGTCTAGTGAGGCGGGATTTTTTCCGAAATACAATAAATTGGGTCTTGGTGGGATTAACAGCAATATGCCAGGCGTCGAACCAGGATTCTAGAACGGAGAGGTAGGTCTGTAAATAACGGGTAAGAGTAACAGTAGTAGGTGTAAGTGCAAGGATAGCCAGATCATCGGCATATTGATAGAGTCTTAAAGGGGGGTCGGGATGTGGGATATCATAAGTATATAAAATATATAAAAGTGGGGAAAGTGGGGAACCTTGGGCTACGCCCGCAGTCATACGAAAGGAATAGGAACGGGTACCACGGATGAGGATCTGTGCTGATCGATGTTGAAGATAGTTGAAAATAAATCGAATGATAGTGATAGGAATGGGAAGATGGCGTAACTTAAAAAGCAACCCAGCATGCCAGACTGAATCAAAAGCCTTATTCACATCGAGGCAAACTAAAGCGGCAGTTTTACGGGGGCGAAGATAGGCATTGAGAGAAGAGGATATGTGAAAGAGGTGATCGTGAGTGGAATGATGGGATCGAAAACCGGCTTGAGAGGATGGAATAAGACCTAGAGAGTCGAGATAGGAGGAAAGTCTCCTACTCAGAATCCCTTCTAGGATCTTGCTGAGGACAGGGAGTAAGGAGATTGGGCGATAAGACCGAATGTCAGATGGGAGTTTATGGGGTTTTAGGAATAGGAGAAGATTGGCGTTACCCCAATGATCGGGGTACGCGCCTGTATAAAGAATGTAGGTGTAAATAATGCTAAGAAGATAAAAAAGAATAGGAGGGGCTTCTTGAATATGACGATATGAGATGGTATCGGAGCCAGGGGAGGTGTTTTTCCGATGTTTCAGGAAAAGCCGGATATCAGTGGGTGTAATGGGAGCATTTAATGGATGAGTATAATCAACATGAGAAAAATGGAGGAATGAAGGTTGAAGTTCAGGGAGGTTAGGATCAGAGTAAGCAATGATGGTAGGTTCGTGAGGATGATGGAAATTAGGGGCGTGGGAGGGGGAAAACACAGTTTGATAATAGTCAGCGAAAAGATTAGCCTTGTCTTGGTCAGTTTGTGGATGAGTGGGGGGATGTGTAATAGGGTAGCGAGGAAGAGGGTTGGTAGTTTTGGTTAGTTTTCGAAAAGTCGTCCAAAAACGTCGAGGGTCGTGATAATCAGCTAGCTCAGTACACTTGTCCATCCACATTTTACGTTTAATAGCTTTAATATATGAGCGCGCGTGGCGTAAAGTTCGGCGGTGTTGTTGGAGCGTAGTAGGGTCCTTGGTTCGAGTATATGCAGTAAAGTAGTCATGAGCTAGCTGCAATAAGCGGAGAGCTGTGGGGGGTATAGGAGGTTTAGAGGGGTGGTAGGAGTGACGAGGAATATGAAGAGAATCTGCGGTAAGGATAGCTCGCTCTATTTTAGAAATTAGGGCGAATAGAGTGGGAATATTAGTAGGCGGTACAGCATCACTGAGTAAGTTAGTGAGAGTAGTGCGATAAGTATTCCAATTAGTGTGATTGAAACGACGAGTAGGGGGAGGGCGAGGAGGGGGTAAGGTCTGACGGGGAAGAACACCAGGAAAGGTGAGAAGGGCTGGGGCGTGATCGCTACCTATAGAAACGAGCTGCTGGATGGTGATAGATGTGGCAAGGGAGGGAGAAAGAAGGAGGACATCAGGGGTGGAATTATTGGCTGGGAGGGTGTGGAAAGGAAAATGGAAGCGCATGCCCCGGAGAGACGTACATAAATTAGTGAACTCGGAGATTTGAGTAGGGGTATATGAAGTAACATTAAGGTCTGCAACTATAATATATTCAGAAAATGTAGCGTCTATGTATTTAATAAAATCAGAGGGAATGAAAGGTTTAGACGGTATGTAGAGAGTAGCTACCGTAATGGTTTTCTGAGGAGTAATTACTTCGAGTATTAGATATTCAGAGAAATTAGTAGGGAAGTGAAAGTAGTGCTGAATAACAGTAAAATCCCGTCTGACGCCGATAGCCACGCCACCACGGCCTTGAGTCGGACGATCAGCGCGATAGAAAGTAAACCGGGGAAATTGAGGCATTTGGGCCGGCGTCAGAAATGTCTCATTCAGAACAAAAATATCCGGGGCATACAATGAAAGGGAGGTGTCCAGCAGCGGCTGATTGGACTTAAAAGATCTTATGTTGGCATAGTAAAGCTTCAATACGCTAACGCATAAAGTGAACAGTACTTAGGGGAAAAAATGCAAAATGCATTTTATTCCCCGAGTACGCCACGTCGACATGAGTGTTCAAAACCAATCGAGCCGCTAGCTGGATCTGATTTAGGATGTGTGGGCGATGGAAGGGGAGGACGTTCTGTAACACCATCGTAATAAAACGAATGATGTTCTCAGAACTCGGAGGGAGGAGGAAGGAGGAAGAGGCAGGGGTAGGTAGGTCTTGAGATTGAACGGGGACAACGGTTTCAGGATGATCAGGTTCAGGAGCAGGTTTGGAACGACATTTATAACTGAAAGCAGGATGATTTTGATTACAATTAACACATTTTGGATTCGACTTATTGGGACAAGCATGAGTAGGATGCTCCTCACGTGAACAGATGGCACATACCTCCGGATGAACACATGGTGTCCCTGGGGCGTGGTCGAACCTCTGGCACGTCCCGCAGCGGATCTTCTGAGGTGGCGATGTTCTGGAGGGTTCCACCCGATGGCGCCGGGCGTAGATCATGGCGCCGTCACGGAGCAGGGCGTCGAGCGTCGAGACGTCGCGTGATAGAATGCGAACCAAGGAAGTGGGTCCTTGAGCGTTCCGAATACGGATGACTCGGTAGATGTGGTGACCCTCGAGTTGGAGTTGAGCAGCCACCTCATCGTCGGTGTAGTCTCGGTCGATTCCATAAGCAACCACAGATAGAATTGTTGCTGGTCGGGTGGGCGGTGCAGGACGTTGTGTTGGACGCTGTGTGGTGACATTAGTGGCCCGTGCATGTGTCCCCAGTTGATGAGCTCCGATGTTATTCATGAAGTGATGGTAAAATGGTTGGCAAGTTTTAAGATTATAACCATCTCTCGACCGTTGGATTTCAAGTTTATAATCCTGAAGATTGGGCGTAAATTTTGCAATTAGTTGATAGATGCACCTGACGTTGGCCTTGGTGATGTCCAGATTTGTAAGCTTTATCAGATAGAAAGGCGGTTGAACAGTTGGCTGGAGCGTTGGAGTAACAATACTGCGCTGGCGAATATTAGGTGGTATTGCTGGGTTTTGCGCCGCCTGAGCATAACTACGTACATGTGCAGGCATGTACGTTGCAGGTTGGTCCAACAGGTTGGGCAGTTGGTGGGCGGTCGATGGTCCAGGGCCCAGCAAATGAATCCCAAGGTCCGTTCCAGAAGATTCCAGACGAGCATGAGATCCCGGTGAGGTTTCGACAGAGCCTGGAGAACGTTGTATCTGGGATTGTGTCGGACAAATTCTTTTCCTTTCTCCATCAGGACTTCCAGAACCAGATTCCGATAAACGACGAGGTTGTTTGGTTTGAGTAGTTTCCATGTCCTTTGGTGGCGACCTGGGTGAACGTGATCGCGTTGGTGATGGCGGCGGTGAAGGAGTCATCGCGTAACTTCCAGAAAGTTCTTGATATGTAGACGTAAGACTGTCGACGTGTAGAGATTCCGGTCCGATCATATACTGTAGACTGAGGTGGTTTCACTGAAAATCTACGGTGCGGCAGTAAAAATATCTAGTGCAAACCTTATACCGGTACACTTTTAAAATGTCAGACAAAAATTTCGACAGTTATATGTGTTATGTGAAATGAAAATCCACAGCTGAATTGAACTCCTAGGGGTAAGAGGTGAACATTTATTATGTTCTACTTAATTCTGCTCGGTAACGTATATAATATCGTATAGAGAGTGTGCACTAGTATAATGTAGAGGTAAATTTGTTCTGGTTTTAACTCTCGTTAGCAATGCTAGTGTTTGCTGATGTGAGGTGGTATACTAGCGCTGCAGTGGTCAAGACGCGCACTGCCAGGCGGACACTGTTTTTGAAGAGAGCACTGCGAGTGAGCAGGCTTTGTATTCCTTGTAGGCTAAGTACAGACTAGGATTGACAAATTTATAATGAGCTTTATTTAGACTTTATATTGTCATACCATTCCTGACCCGGTCGAATGACTGGAAACAGGCTGTGGATTTTCATTTTTATTTTCATTGTCAAATTTTTATGGAATAGCTTATTATTCTTTTATTATAAAGCAAGTGTAAAAAAACTGAGAACTTAAGCATACGATACTACTAAATCATTTATCAGATAATTGATAATAATTTGAAGCAGTACTTTACCCTAATATTAAAAGCGTTATATCAAGCTTTATCAATCATGTCTTACGGATTCTAGGCCCAGGCTTATCAAATTTGTAATAACGGTATGTCTACATAGTCTGTATGAAAATCACGTAGTCTTTTTCAGTACAGCTGTTTAGTTCTAAACAATAATCCCCGATGAATTGGAAAAGGGCAAACAAGAAAAAGAAGAAGCATAAAGTCTAAATTTCTTGTCCTTCTGCTCTCTGAATCATCCACCCTATAACCTGTTTAGTTCTTGATTATGGTAATTGAAAGTTATTTTATAACAGTTCAATTTCTACTCACATGTGAAAAGAAATACCAGATCCCTTCTGATAACAGTCTGTACAATTGAAGGCTGCACACGAATTCACATTCGTGAATACCTTTCTATTCCACACCAGGAAATACTCAAAATGGATTCATAATATTGTAAGTAATCAATTTTATAATGTTATGTTGTAAACAATAACATTATTATTTGATCCATCTAATGAAAAGGACGTGAAGAAGAAGACGTGTACGTGTTGAACATTCGCAATTCAGAAGCTATTTGGATATCCTGGCGAAGGGATTACAGTAACCACCCCCGATAGTGGAACCCTACTCTGTTAGCGGCTTACTCGCTTTAAATATTGAAACGTTACGTAATGTATTGGAAGATTTGCTTGGTGGGCAAATAAAAAAAATGTAGATGTAGAGACACGGTGATAACGACTGGTTCGTCCTTGGCTCTACGCCTCGTTATTAGAGAGAAGGGTAGGGGCCAGACCACACCGTCGACTGTCATGAATATTTTTACCGTTGTTTTCCATTCTCCTGCACTAACGTGAATGCCGGGAAATTTCCTAGTATAGACCACGACTGAAAAACCTTAATATTAAGGTCTGGACACACCAACGCAGGGCATGGGAAGCGGGAGCGAAACCTACAATCCCGCGGTAGCTGCGAATTTCGTCCTTGTCTTCACCCCGGAGTGGGAACAGTAGCGTCTGATGAAGAAGTGCTTCTGCTTCTAGCAGTTGCTGAGGATGATGACCGCAGGTTCGTTTATTATTATTAATTACTACTACTTTCTTTAGCTTATTCCAGTTATTTCTGCGACACTGGGTTGTCCAGCAATAAAACTGCTTTAATAGGCAGCTTTTCTTTCTCAAAAACGTTTTAGTTTCAGGCACGAAAACAAACGGGCGTGATCTCAGGAGAGGGGAGCCACAGTACAATGACATGTCGGGAATAAGCAAGGAATGAAGTGCTGTAGACAAATTTTAAATTTTAAAAAGAAAAATTCAAATAACGCTCGGATTCCCGACACTCTACTTTTTCTTTCAGATTTATGGCTACTGGAGATGCCTATTCTACAATTGGTCACTGTTTCCGAGTCGGATTGACAACAGTTGGTACTATTGTGAGAGATGTTTGCGAGCCTTTCTTTTTTTTTTTTTTTTTTTTTTTTTTTTTTACAATTTGCTTTACGTCGCACTGACACAGATAGGTCTTACGGCGACGATGGGACAGGAAAGGGCTAGGAGTGGGAAGGAAGCGGCCTTGGCCTTAATTAAGGTACAGCCCCAGCATTAGCCTGGTGTTAAAATGGTAAACCACCGTCTTCAAGGCTGCGGACAGTGGGATTCGAACCCACTAACTCCGGAATACTGGATACTGGCCGCACGTAAGCGACTGCGGCTATCGAGCTCGGTAAACTATTTGTGACAGAATGCAAGGAATATACTGTACATGCCAGAAGCAAAAGGAGACAAACGCAAAGAAAATTACAACTTACCGTATCGAGTGTGTAGAGCGAGAAGAGTCGTAGAAAATTACTTCGACATACCAACACAGAAATGGAGAATGTATTGCAAACCCATGGATGATAATGTGGACACAACTAACCTAATCAACAGAACAACGTTCATTCTGCACAACTACTTGACAGAAAATTCAGCATATTACGAACATTTAGATCCACCGGAATCGGAACTCAGAGCTTTAGAAAATGTAGACAATATGTACGACGAGCACCCGCTGTAGCTTTTGCTGATCGTGAGACATTTGTGGGGTTCTTTGGCATGCATACCAGTGTATAGATAGTTTTGGCATACATCTTGCATGTATCTGGATGCTTATGCTTACGAACGGAGAAATGTGTGCAAAGGGGGGGGGGGGGTGGGGGGGAAGACACAACAGACAGTGATAATTAAAGAATTGATACTTACCAGATATATGCAGTTCTTTTCCTATTTCGTCGCACAACATAATTATCTTTCTCATCCCCTCTCCAAACTCCGAAAGTGGACGGTTTTCCCCTATAAACACCCTCTAATATTCTTCTTCAGCCGGGTGGCGCCACACCTTTAATTACGCACCCAGCCGACGCAACAAAGCAGATAGGCCTGACACCAAGAGGAAGTCGGCGTCCCCTATAATGTACACTTGTATTGCCCATGATGTCGACCCAGCGTTCCCGGAAGAAGACATCCTCAAGGAACTTCGTCCGACCGGCGTCTTGTGTGCCGCCAGACTGTACAAAGGGGGCGCATCTACAAGGAATGTACTCTTATATTACCCATCGCTGGAGGACTATTTCAACGTTTTGGATAATGGTGTATATATTCGAAGACAGCTGCATCAAATAGGAGACACCCCAGCAAAACTATTCACCCAGCTAATGAACAAAGACTTAAATACTTATCTAGACTCACAGCGCGCTGATGCTATGCGGAATATTGAACACTTTCGCGCATCGCCATGTTACGGGCGCTTCAGCTTCGAATGCATGGGTAGCACGTGATAATGCTTACAGTCCCGTGCATGTTTTCGATTTTAATCATGTCTGTTAGTGGATCTGTTGTAGTATTATATGTGACGGAATGATAATATATTGTCAAATATTTTCAAGAAATGTGGGAGCTGATACATTATGGTAGTTAAATTGATCGGCGTCCGCCTCTGTGGTGTAGTGGTTAGCGTGATTAGCTGCCACCCCCCGGAGGCCCGGGTTCGATTCCCGGCTCTGCCACGAAATTTGAAAAGTGGTATGAGGGCTGGAACGGGGTCCACTCAGCCTCGGGAGGTCAACTGAGTAGAGGTGGGTTCGATTCCGTGCTTTCCCACTTCTCCTCCTAACATAAGGCCACGGCCGCTTCCTTCCCTCTTCCTTGCCTATCCCTTCCAATCTTCCCATCCCTCCACAAGGCCCCTGTTCAGCATAGCAGGTGAGGCCGCCTGGGCGAGGTACTGGTCATTCTCCCCAGTTGTATCCCCGACCAAGAGTCTGAAGCTCCAGGACACTGCCCTTGAGGCGGTAGAGGTGGGATCCCTCGCTGTGTCCGAGGGAAAAGCCGACCCTGGAGGGTAAACAGATGATGATGATGATGAATACTAGGCATAATGCCGGGAAGGTACCTAACTTACGGCCGATTCCTTCCCACTTCCTTGTCTCTCCCATCCAATCTTCCCATACCCCCACAAGACCCCTGTTCAGCATAGCAGGCGAGGCCGCCAGGGCGAGACACTGGTCATCCTCCACAGTTGTATCCTCTATAATGGGATTCCTCGCTGAGTCCGAGGGAATAATCTACCCTGGAGGGTAAACAGATTAAGTAAGAAAGAATGAAAGAGCTGCACGATCAGCTGATCTGCCTAGCCTAGCTTTCTTCCGGACTTGCGGTATTACATGTGCCGTCGCATGTGCTGAAAATATAATTCTAGTCCGAGCAGTAAACTCTTGCCATCTAGCGGCAAGCTTTTGTAAGAACTACTTTCGCTTCACCTTGCAGCCACCACGCTGCACACCGTTGCAGCCAATTCGAACATTCACCGCTAGATACCAGCACAATCATGCGTCAAGTGCGAGCCTCCTTGTTGAATTTCTCTGTATTAAACTAATGTTGATTTTATAGAAGTAAATATTCCTCCAACGTTAAGCCGTATCTTAACACTGCCGTCTCTTAGAAACCTTTGACAAATTCTGAAAGAAAACAACGTACCAGGAGAAACTTACACTTCGAAGGCAATTACTTACATTGTACAGTGCGAAAGGTTCTGTATATATTGCAAATTCTATTCTTCAGTGCTGGATCATTTACTCATTCACTCGTAAGTCATTCAATGTGTTTGGTGAATATTAATATTTTCATTCCTATGGTGTACATCCAGTTACAAGTTATCTCTCAGGAAAACCTGATTATATTAATTTATTAAAAGTACTCGTAGATGACAAACAGTCCGTTCTCAATTTATAGCTATTTATACCTATAGCTATATAACTCTCAGTCTACAGTATATGATCGGACCGGAATCTCTACACGTCGACAGTCTTACGTCTACATATCAGGAAGTTTCTGGAAGTTACGCGATGACTCCTTCACCGCCGCCATCACCAACGCGATCACGTTCCCCCAGGTCGCCACCAAAGGACATGGAAACTACTCAAACCAAACAACCTCGTCGTTTATCGGAATCTGGTTCTGGAAGTCCTGATGGAGAAAGGAAAAGAATTTGTCCGACACAATCCCTGATACAACGTTCTCCAGGCTCTGTCGAAACCTCACCGGGATCTCATGCTCGTCTGGAATCTTCTGGAACGGACCTTGGGATTCATTTGCTGGGCCCTGGACCATCGACCGCCCACCAACTGCCCAACCTGTTGGACCAACCTGCAACGTACATGCCTGCACATGTACGTAGTTATGCTCAGGCGGCGCAAAACCCAGCAATACCACCTAATATTCGCCAGCGCAGTATTGTTACTCCAACGCTCCAGCCAACTGTTCAACCGCCTTTCTATCTGATAAAGCTTACAAATCTGGACATCACCAAGGCCAACGTCAGGTGCATCTATCAACTAATTGCAAAATTTACGCCCAATCTTCAGGATTATAAACTTGAAATCCAACGGTCGAGAGATGGTTATAATCTTAAAACCTGCCAACCATTTTACCATCACTTCATGAATAACATCGGAGCTCATCAACTGGGGACACATGCACGGGCCACTAATGTCACCACACAGCGTCCAACACAACGTCCTGCACCGCCCACCCGACCAGCAACAATTCTATCTGTGGTTGCTTATGGAGTCGACCGAGACTACACCGACGATGAGGTGGCTGCTCAACTCCAACTCGAGGGTCACCACATCTACCGAGTCATCCGTATTCGGAACGCTCAAGGACCCACTTCCTTGGTTCGCATTCTATCACGCGACGTCTCGACGCTCGACGCCCTGCTCCGTGACGGCGCCATGATCTACGCCCGGCGCCATCGGGTGGAACCCTCCAGAACATCGCCACCTCAGAAGATCCGCTGCGGGACGTGCCAGAGGTTCGACCACGCCCCAGGGACACCATGTGTTCATCCGGAGGTATGTGCCATCTGTTCACGTGAGGAGCATCCTACTCATGCTTGTCCCAATAAATCGAATCCAAAATGTGTTAATTGTAATCAAAATCATCCTGCTTTCAGTTATAAATGTCGTTCCAAACCTGCTCCTGAACCTGATCATCCTGAAACCGTTGTCCCTGTTCAATCTCAAGACCTACCTACCCCTGCCTCTTCCTCCTTCCTCCTCCCTCCGAGTTCTGAGAACATCATTCGTTTTATTACGATGGTGTTACAGAACGTCCTCCCCTTCCATCGCCCACACATCCTAAATCAGATCCAGCTAGCGGCTCGATTGGTTTTGAACACTCATGTCGACGTGGCGTACTCGGGGAATAAAATGCATTTTGCATTTTTTCCCCTAAGTACTGTTCACTTTATGCGTTAGCGTATTGAAGCTTTACTATGCCAACATAAGATCTCTTAAGTCCAATCGGCCGCTGCTGGACACCTCCCTTTCATTGTATGCCCCGGATATTTTTGTTCTGAATGAGACATTTCTGACGCCGGCCCAAATGTCTCAATTTCCCCGGTTTACTTTCTATCGCGCTGATCGTCCGACTCAAGGCCGTGGTGGCGTGGCTATCGGCGTCAGACGGGATTTTACTGTTATTCAGCACTACTTTCACTTCCCTACTAATTTCTCTGAATATCTAATACTCGAAGTAATTACTCCTCAGAAAACCATTACGGTAGCTACTCTCTACATACCGTCTAAACCTTTCATTCCCTCTGATTTTATTAAATACATAGACGCTACATTTTCTGAATATATTATAGTTGCAGACCTTAATGTTACTTCATATACCCCTACTCAAATCTCCGAGTTCACTAATTTATGTACGTCTCTCCGGGGCATGCGCTTCCATTTTCCTTTCCACACCCTCCCAGCCAATAATTCCACCCCTGATGTCCTCCTTCTTTCTCCCTCCCTTGCCACATC
This sequence comes from Anabrus simplex, assembly GCF_040414725.1. Taxonomy (NCBI): domain Eukaryota; kingdom Metazoa; phylum Arthropoda; class Insecta; order Orthoptera; family Tettigoniidae; genus Anabrus; species Anabrus simplex. The sequence continues at coordinate 52,316,212 of NC_090278.1, read as the reverse complement.
TATCACCATCCAGCAGCTCGTTTCTATAGGTAGCGATCACGCCCCAGCCCTTCTCACCTTTCCTGGTGTTCTTCCCCGTCAGACCTTACCCCCTCCTCGCCCTCCCCCTACTCGTCGTTTCAATCACACTAATTGGAATACTTATCGCACTACTCTCACTAACTTACTCAGTGATGCTGTACCGCCTACTAATATTCCCACTCTATTCGCCCTAATTTCTAAAATAGAGCGAGCTATCCTTACCGCAGATTCTCTTCATATTCCTCGTCACTCCTACCACCCCTCTAAACCTCCTATACCCCCCACAGCTCTCCGCTTATTGCAGCTAGCTCATGACTACTTTACTGCATATACTCGAACCAAGGACCCTACTACGCTCCAACAACACCGCCGAACTTTACGCCACGCGCGCTCATATATTAAAGCTATTAAACGTAAAATGTGGATGGACAAGTGTACTGAGCTAGCTGATTATCACGACCCTCGACGTTTTTGGACGACTTTTCGAAAACTAACCAAAACTACCAACCCTCTTCCTCGCTACCCTATTACACATCCCCCCACTCATCCACAAACTGACCAAGACAAGGCTAATCTTTTCGCTGACTATTATCAAACTGTGTTTTCCCCCTCCCACGCCCCTAATTTCCATCATCCTCACGAACCTACCATCATTGCTTACTCTGATCCTAACCTCCCTGAACTTCAACCTTCATTCCTCCATTTTTCTCATGTTGATTATACTCATCCATTAAATGCTCCCATTACACCCACTGATATCCGGCTTTTCCTGAAACATCGGAAAAACACCTCCCCTGGCTCCGATACCATCTCATATCGTCATATTCAAGAAGCCCCTCCTATTCTTTTTTATCTTCTTAGCGTTATTTACACCTACATTCTTTATACAGGCGCGTACCCCGATCATTGGGGTAACGCCAATCTTCTCCTATTCCTAAAACCCCATAAACTCCCATCTGACATTCGGTCTTATCGCCCAATCTCCTTACTCCCTGTCCTCAGCAAGATCCTAGAAGGGATTCTGAGTAGGAGACTTTCCTCCTATCTCGACTCTCTAGGTCTTATTCCATCCTCTCAAGCCGGTTTTCGATCCCATCACTCCACTCACGATCACCTCTTTCACATATCCTCTTCTCTCAATGCCTATCTTCGCCCCCGTAAAACTGCCGCTTTAGTTTGCCTCGATGTGAATAAGGCTTTTGATTCAGTCTGGCATGCTGGGTTGCTTTTTAAGTTACGCCATCTTCCCATTCCTATCACTATCATTCGATTTATTTTCAACTATCTTCAACATCGATCAGCACAGATCCTCATCCGTGGTACCCGTTCCTATTCCTTTCGTATGACTGCGGGCGTAGCCCAAGGTTCCCCACTTTCCCCACTTTTATATATTTTATATACTTATGATATCCCACATCCCGACCCCCCTTTAAGACTCTATCAATATGCCGATGATCTGGCTATCCTTGCACTTACACCTACTACTGTTACTCTTACCCGTTATTTACAGACCTACCTCTCCGTTCTAGAATCCTGGTTCGACGCCTGGCATATTGCTGTTAATCCCACCAAGACCCAATTTATTGTATTTCGGAAAAAATCCCGCCTCACTAGACCCCGTCACCGAGTTCTTTTAACGTTGTATAATACTCCACTAACAGAAACTAATACCCTAATCTACCTTGGTATTCAATTCCAGAACAACCTTCATTGGAAACATCATTTAACACAAGTATACAAACGTGCCCTTCAACGCTTCCGAGCCCTTCGTATTCTCACTGGTAAAACGTGGGGCCTCCGTCCTTCCCAAATCCTCACAGTTTATAAATCTTTTATTCGCCCTGTCGTAACATACAGTTCCTTGACCTGGCTCACAGCTGACAGACAACAATACGTGACCTTGCTTAAACTTGACAGACATGCTATGCGTATTGCATACCATCTCCCCTTTGACACCCCTTCTGCTGACTTCCAACCTCTTTATTCTTTCCCCACCATCCTTACTCATGTCCATGATCTTCGTCTCAAATACTTACAATCTGCCCTAGCCATCAATCACTCTGCGATTAAAGAAGCCCTTAACCTTTCTCCTCTTGCCACCGCTATCCTTAATAATGACCGCTCTCCTGCTATCTCTTACCTTTTCCCCACCCCTATCACGTAACTTCCCCCCCTGTCCCACTGCCTTTTTATTCAAATTTTTCTTTTACTGGATATTACGATGCTCCTCGCGGCAGTGGTACCGGCCTCCAATATCTGTGTCTGAGTGCTTTACGACACTACCAGTGTCATCTCTATCCGTGTTCATTTTCAATCATTCTGTGTTTTTCGCGTCCTCATTGTTCCACTAGTGTACGTCCATTTCTTTCTGCTTCCACCATAGTGTTTTTCGTATCGTACGTCAAGATGAACTGAAGACATTTTTCTCTCAGTACGATGTGTTGTGCGTTTATACTTTGTGTGCCAATCGAAATCAATGAAAAATAGACTGACATGGAAGAAATCACATAATATTTCCTTGTTATATACTTGTTTATGTTTTTTATGTTCTCTGCTTCAATCTGTATTTGATTATGTTTTGTTTTCAGTATGTACGAGACATACTTCTATGTATGTGTTTCAAAATTCTACTTTTATGTACTCACTCACCGGCCAAAGAGCTACATGTTTAGCTGGTGGCCCGCCTGCCCCTTACCGGGCAGGAATGAAATAACTATTTGAATAATAGAATAAGAATATAACTATATAATCCTTCTCGCGCAACTCGAAACTTGACTGCCTTATTCTCTGCGCATCTCCAATTACTTTTTCTTCGGCCTGGTGGCTCACCAACTCTAACTTTGCTGCCTCGCCGAACCCAAAAAAGCATATCAGGCTGACACCAAGATGGAAGTCGGCCTCCCCACTCTGTATATCTGTCTCGCCAGGAATGTCAATCCAGCTATCTCCGAAGAAGAAATTGAAGCAGAACTCCGTGCGATTGGCATCCACCATGCCATACGATCTTCCGCTGGCCCAGGACCATCAACTGATGTGCTACTCTATACTCCATCTGGAGCTGACTTCTGGAATGCTGTTGATAATGGCGTTTATATCCAAGGCAAGCTCCATCGAGTAGAAGAAATCCCGGCAACAACTACGTCAGCCCAGCCAACTGCCTATACTACAGCCGAGCCTACAACTACACCATCACAGAAACCACCACAACTACAGACTTCGTCAAATTTCTACATCACTCCCATTACCACCACCTACACCACCACGACCACCACTGTCACCTCGACCACTCCAACATCTACCCTCCGTACTTCCCAGATCGCTGTTACAACAGTTGTCCCGTGCCACCCACCTTCACTAATGACCTCTTCACTCCTCACTTCGCCCTTCCCTTCACATCCCTATGTATTTCCTGGAACAACGAATACCACAGTCGACGCACCGCCTTCGCCAGCTTCACCCAGAACAGCAGCCTCCGCAACATCATCGCCCTCGCAGCCACCAACAACTTCTCACAGAATGTCCAGCTGTGTCATCCGTGGAGTGGACCCGGCTCTCTCCGAAAGGACCATATTTCAGCAACTACAAGCTAAAGACATCCCAGTCCGCCGAGTCTTCCGCATCAAGAATGCAACAGGGCCAACATTCATGGTACGCATCCATGTCCCGAGCGCCACAGATGTTCAACACCTCATTGACCACGGAGCTTACATATATGGCCAACGTCATCGAGTAGAACCGTCCATCTCTCCCCCTAATCCTGTCAGACAACCCACCAATAATTCTCCCCGTCGCCCCCAGGCAGTCAACTTCTCACCTAGTCAATCTGTCAGTCCACCTCCTCACCCATATAGCTTCCTTCCTTACCCACCTCCGCCACTCTATCTCATCCAGTTCCCTTCATAATCTCACTACGTCCTTGCATCTCCTCACCTTTCAATGCTATCCTCACAATCTTCCCTAAATTTCAATCCTGGCGAAAATCCCCTAAAATTCGCATATCCGTAGCCCACCTCCTTAAATTTGTCACATCGCTCCTCCCATCTCACTCATTCCTTGCTCCTCACAGTTCTCTTCGCTTCCCTTGGCCCGAGAGATCGCGACACGATCTAGGGGGCCCGCCCCGTCCTTCGGGCGGGGAATGAAAACTCTCAAGCAAGCAAGTATAACTATAAATGCTTACATCTAACAACCATTATTCGGTTCATAAATTTTTGGATGCCCTAGTTTCATTAACTACGGGCGAATTATTAAAAATGCGTAAATAACGGGTCAGTCCGCTACAGTGATGTAGTGGTTAGCCTGATTAGCTGCCATCCCCGGAGGTCCGGGTTTGAATCCCGGCTCTGCCACGAAATTTGAAAAGTGGTACGAGGGCTGGAACGGGGTCCACTCAGCCTCAGCCATCCTGGAAGTGGTTTCCCACTTCTCCTCCAGGCAAATGCTGGGATGGTACCTAACTTAAGGCCACGGCCGCTTCCTTCCCTCCTAATTGCCGTCCCATCCCTACACAAGGCCCCTGCTCAGCATAGCGGGTGAGGCCGCCTGGGCGAGGTACTGTTCATTTTCCCCAGTTGTATCCCCCGACTGCCATTGAGGCGGTAGATGTGGGATCCCTCGCTGAGTCCGAGGGAAAAGGCGACCCTGGAGGGTAAACAGATTAAGATAGAAGAAGAAATTATGGGTCAGATTAGAGGTGGGGATGGAGCGGAGCAGCTATGTTGTGATGTAGAGGTGTGACAAACGGTTATTGTTGTATAACTGCTACAATAAAGTAACTATGAAAAATAACGTCCAACGTTACTCACCTTTTATCCGTTACAGCCTGGTCACGGCTTCAAGCATGTCTCCGTATAACGTCCATAGTGGTGTGACTAGCAGTGATTTTACACTCACAGGTCAAACTGTGATTGCTATTTTGAAGTAGCTGTGACTTTTAACTGTGATTAACTGTGATTCAGCCAAGGCCACTCGAAATATGACCATCATCACTCTGCGGCCTACAGGAGTACCGAGGAGTACGATGTCGTGCAGCATTCAGTACACGGGCGAATTCGCGCTAACGCTGAAAACAAATACTCATTTTCAGAATCATATTTTAAAAAGTTATATATATATTACCTTTTTTCAAAAAGTACGCCACCGTACGAATCAACTATTTTTTTATAACTGCTATTTGATGTACCCGTGTTTCCCTACGGGATTTTAAGAAAGACTGAATTTGTGATTTTCCTAACAGGAGTAAACATAGGTCATTACAAAACAGTCAGTAGGAATGTAGCGATTAAAAGCAACGTTATCATATAAAATACTCGATCAAATGAAAAACTGCAGATTTTCTCACTTTTAACGAACAGTACTACGGTGCCGATCTAACAGTCCAAAGGTCCAGAGCTGGCATGACCAGGCCGTAGACATCCGTGAAGATGCTATTATGAACCAGTGTGTTACTTCCCGCCAATATTCAGGTAGGCTGTTACACTCGGTATGACCGGGCGAGTTGGCCGTGTGGTTAAGGGTGCGCAGCTGTGAGTTTGCATCTGGGAGATAGTGGATTCGAACCCTACTATCGGCAGCCCTGAATATGGTATTCCGTGGTTTCCCATTTTCACACCAGACAAATGCTGGGGCTGTACCTTAATTAAGGCCGAGAACGCTTCCTTCACACTCCTAGCTCTTTCATATCCCATCGTCGCCGCAGATTCTATTCACTTTCCCTTCCTGTGATCGTATGACAATGTCGACAATAGGTGTTTACAATCACAGCGCAGCCGCATCTGCGACTGTGGTGTGGGTCACAGTTAGACTTGGACTTGTGAGTGTGATGCTGTGACTACTGATTAGATCTGATTTTGTTTTAATAGACATACATAATCTTATTGATTATTTTTGAAGTGTTAAATTTATATATTTTTGTCAATGTATATTAGACATTCTTTTGTGATATACACCAGGATCAGGGCCCTGACCCACCAATGATTTATGTTAACTATTGCTGATGATGCTCACAAGGTTGAGTGAAACATGTCCAATTTGTGATTAAATGGTTTCATCCTAAATATAAGGATTTTGTGTATTGGAAAGGTGGTTCATTAATTATAATAATTTGATACTCTGAACTCCAATACGGTTGGAAAATGAGATTTATAACTTGTAATGAATGATCAGTGTTGAGGCCATCTGTTCAGACGGTCCCGGGTTCGATTCCCGGCTGGGTCGGAGATTTTTATAGCATCTGATTACTTCTTCTGAATGGGGACTGGGTGTTTGTCCCAATATATTCATATTCAGACAACATACTACACTATCAACCACCAAAGAAACACACAACACTGATTTTTTTTTTTGCTAGGGGCTTTACGTCGCACCGACACAGATAGGTCTTATGGCGGCGATGGGATAGGAAAGGCCTAGGAGTTGGAAGGAAGCGGCCGTGGCATTAAATAAGGTACAGCCCCAGCATTTGCCTGGTGTGAAAATGGGAAACCACGGAAAACCATCTTCAGGGCTGCCGATAGTGTGATTCGAACCTACTATCTCCCGGATGCAAGCTCACAGCCGCGCGCCTCTACGTGCACGGCCAACTCGCCCGGTACAACACTGATTACATCCCTCTATATAATGTTGGCGTCGGGAAGGTCTTCCGGCCGTAAAACAGGGCCAAATCCACTTGTGCGACACAGTTCGCACCCGCGACCCCACAGATGTGGGGGACACTCATTTCCATTTTCGATATTCTACACCACCTAAATATGTAAGTTTGGACACTTACCCCCCCCCCCCCCCCCCCCCAAACTGAAATCCTGGCTACGCTACTGCTGGCGGCCACTACTGTCCCCGTCTGCAGGGGGCTTTAACTGCTAACTGCTACTGGCTGCTACTATTGGACGTGCTGTGCGTTTCACGCTGTTTGATCACGTTAGTTTAAGCGCTGCCGCATGCGAAACATCACAATCGCAGTTAAGACTTGCTAGTCTGGCCAACCCGCTAGCAGGTTGAACTGCGATTTCACACTAGCAGTGATTTAGTAGCAGGTTTGCAAATCACTTCCCATCACTACATAGTGGTGTGACTAGAAGTGATTTTTACACTCACAGGTCAAACTGTGATTGCTATTTAGAAGTAGCAGTGATTTTAAACTGTGATTAACTGTGATTTAGCCTACGCCACCTAGGATACAAGGCCACTCGAAATATGACCATCATCACTCTGCGGCCTTCAGGAGTACCGAGGAGTACGATGTCGTGCAGCATTCAGTACACGGGCGAACTCGCGCTAACGCTGAAAACAAATACTCATTTTCAGAATCATATTTTAAAAACTTATATACATTACCTTTTCTCAAAAAGTACGCCACCGTACGAATCAACAAGGACTATTTTTTTATAACTGCTAGTTGATGTACCCGTGTTTCCCTACGGGATTTTTAGAAAGACTGAATTTGTGGTTTTCCTAACCGGAGTCAACATAGGTCATTACAAAAAAAGTCAGTAGGAATATAGCGATTAAAAGCAACGTTATCATATAAAATACACGATCAAATGAAAAACTGCAGATTTTCTCACTTTTAACGAACAGTACTACGGTGCCGATCTAACAGTCCAAAGTTCCAGAACTGGAATGACCAGGCCGTAGACATCCGTGGAGATGCTATGATGAACCAGTGTGTTATGTACCAGTAGCATCAGAAAATTTATGAACCAGAGGAATAGCATGCTAAAGAAGAAAGTTATATAACCCCCAGCTATTTCCCGCCAATATTCAGGTAGGCTGTTACACTCTGTATGACCGGGGGAGTTGGCCTTGTGGTTAGGGGTGAGCAGCTGTGAGTTTGCATCTCGGAGATAGTGGATTCGAACCCTACTACCGGCAGCCCTGAATATGGTATTCCGTGGTTTCCCATTTTCACACCAGACAAATGCTGGGGCTGTACCTCAATTAAGGCCGAGAACGCTTCCTTCACACTCCTAGCTCTTTCATATCCCATCGTCGCCATAAGACCTATCTGTTTCGTTTCGACGTAAAACAAATTTAAAAAAAATACTCGGTACGCAGCAGCAATCCTATCTATCGGAGATGGGTGGCAACAGAAGACACAAAGCACGTCACGACAAACAATGGTCAATTGTTGATCAATTTTATGAGCTTTCTATATTGTAGCCCTTCACATTTAGTTTTTTTCGACTCTGTTATATTAGGGCGTCTTATAAAATTATTTATAGCGTAGACTGTAGTCCCTTATTCTCCGACTTTCCATACCGATTTTCATTAAATTCTGTTTACCTATTTTTCTCGTGACTCGGCGCTGATATGGACAAAAATCCAAATTCATGAATATATCGGTACGGTAACAATATATAAGACATAAATGATCGGAAATTTAACACTATATAACTTTAGTTATGCAGTATTTATCGATACGACCACTATTAACATAAATATTTGAGAATTAAATTGTAGGCCTTCCCCTAAACTACCATTTCACTCAGCGTGAGTAAAATTATTTATGGCCTAGATTCTAGCGACTTATTCCCCGATTTTCATTAAGATAGGACCACTAATAAATATTTGAGAATTGGATTTTAAGCCTTCCCCTAAACTACCATTATTCTCAGCATGAATACAATTATTTATAGCCTAGATTGTAGCGACTTATTCCCCGACTTTCCTTACCGATTTCCATTAAGATACGACCACTAATAACATAAATATTTGAGAATTAAATGTTAGGCCTTCCCTCAAACTACCATTTCACTCAGCGTGAATAAATTATTTATGGCCTAGATTGTAGCCACTTATTCCCCGACTTTGCATACCGATTTTCATTAAATTCTCCTCAGCGGTTTTCTCGTGATGCGTGTATATACATGCAACTGCGACTTTGGTGTGGGTCGCAGTTAGACCTTTGAGTGTGATGCTGTGATACAGACAGATATTACGGAAAATTAAAAAGTGCATTTCCTTGTTACTGTGGACATGACTGATACAGAAATACCATCCTTTTTAAATTCTGAGCAATGTATAGAAAAACCTCTTAGAATTGAGGGTTAACCAGTTGTCTTTTTATCAAAATAATTGGCATAATTATATTGGAATTATAGAGCTGCTCATTAAGGAAGAAAATCAGGGAGTGAGGAGGAGGAAATGACTTCTTCTTCTTCTCGTTCTGACACTTTTCCCAGACCTGTGGGGTCGTGGGTGCGAACTGCATCGCACATGCAGATTTGGCCCTGTTTTATGGCCGAATGCCCTTCCTCTCGCCAACCCTATATGGAGGGATGTAATTTGCGTGTTTCTGTGGTGGTTGGTAGTGTAGCGTGTTGTGTGAATATGAAGTGGAAAGTGTTGGGACAAACACAAACACTCAGTCCCCGAGCCAGAAGAATTTTTTTTTTTTTTGCTATTTGCTTTACGTCGCACCGACACAGATAGGTCTTATGGCGACGATGGGACAGGAAAGGCCTAGGAGTGGGAATGAAGCGGTCGTGGCTTTAATTGAGGTACAGCCCCAGCATTTGCCTGGTGTGTAAATGGGGAAACCACGGAAAAGCATCTTCAGGGCTGCCGACAGTGGGGTTCGAACCCACTATCTCCCGGATATAAGAAGAATTAATATGACGCGATTAAAATCCTCGACCGGCCGGGAATCGAACCCGGGACCCCTCTAAACCGAAGGCCTCAACGCTGACCACTCAGCCAAGGAGACGGACAGGAGGACGAAAAGACTATTGCCCAAAACTCACCCAGAGTTCGCCTGCTGCCACTTCTCTTGTTAACAATACCAGTAATTTTAGTATCGAATACTTATACTACCGGTACTGTACAATAGTGTAAAACAAAAACAGTAGGCAAAATATTATGCCTATAACGTCACAAATCACTGATTAAAATACTTAGTCAACTCAACTGCTACCATCACATTTTTTCACTTTTAGACCTACATCCACAGTCTAATATATACAGTCGCGAAGCTCTAATGCGAGGAAGGTTCATCCACTTGACAGATGCAAGGTCTGGTCACGCTACCACAATCCTTTGCGGTGGCGGCCGTATTGGGTCTCAAATATCGTTGTTATGTGGGCGTGCCCGATGTAATGATGTGTGTTATTACTTGTATTTTGAAGGAAAATGGGATACTGCGCCGCACTAAATTGTCAAAATAAGACCTCTGACGGAATTAGAGTGTTTCGCTTCCCGAGAGATAAGCAAAGGAGAGCTCAGTGGGTACAAAACTCTAGGCGTGACAAATGGCAACCTACAGATAATTCCGTCTTGTGCGAGGTTAGTGAAGTTATACATTCGTATTATTTCTGAAGAATAGTATGTTTATATGAACGATGTTTTATATTTCTAATTATGTATTTTCTTCTAGCATCATTTTGAAGAATCGCAATTTGAAGTAAAGAGGGCGGATGGACGGAAACTACTCAAGTGGAATTCCATCCTAACAATTTTCAACGTCCCTAATCCACCCAAGTCTTTGACATTTAATAGGAAACCTCCCAAAGAAAGAGAATTGTCTTTCAAAACAAGCAAGAAAAGTAACAGGAAATGCGTAATAGTAGTACTGATGTTTATGAACATTATCTTTTCATGTGTCCGGCTCCATGGCTAAATGGTTAGCGTGCTGACCTTTGGATAAAAGGGTCTCGGATTCGATTCCCGGCAGGTTCAAGAATTTTAACCATAATTGGTCAATTTCGCTGGCACGGGGGCTGGGTGTATGTGTCGTCTTCATATTCATTTCATCCTCATTACGCCTACGGGTGTCAAATCAAAAGTCCTGCACCTGGCGAGCCGAACTTGTCCTCAGACGCTCCCGGCACTAAAAGCCATACGCCATTTCATTCCATTTCATTCCATTCCATTCCCTTTCCTTTTCCTTTTCCTTTTCCTTTTCCTTTTCCTTTTCCTTTTCCTTTTCCTTTTCTTAACCCTGCATGCAACGTAGAAATGTTTCACAGATATTTGAAATGCTTGTTCCTGTTCATTTACCAATTATAATCACAACAAACAATAGGCCTATCATTTCAAACCAACAATTTATGTCCAGCTTGTCATCATTACAAAAAAATTATTGATAATTGCAGTCTTATACTGTACTGTAGTTATTAATTACAGCTAAATTACTGTACTGTAGTTATTAATTACAGCTAAATTTCATTCATCTTAAATGCTCTATAGAGTACATTATATGGCTGGACAAATACTTAAAGATCACTACACTCGCACTAACCAACTACCGGAACTGTAATTTAACGTACCGTAGCCTAAGATAAAATCCTAATGCAATCCCTAAAATAGCCTAACATATGTTAACTCAACTTAATAGTGACTGAATTTCTATTTCTTATGGAATCGTGTCTACCAATGAGTTAATTTCCTTAACCATGATTATTATTATTATTATTATTATTATTATTATTATTATTATTATTATATGCATGAATATTAGGACTCAGCTAAGAGCCCCGTGGTCGCCAACCCACGCTCCCTAGTTAGGAGCTCCTGACGCCCCTTTCAGTCGCCTCTTATGACAGGCAGGGGATACCGTGGGTGTTGTTCTATTGCCCCCACCAACGGGCGGAAATCTATTTTGGGCTGTGACCACGAGGCCCTTAGCTGAGTCTTGACATTGCTTTCACTATTCTAGCCCATCCGACCCCTGTTCAACACTTGTTCTTTTCCGACCGCGACGGCATTAGCGCATTCGAGGCCTAGGAAGTTTTTCATTTCCACGCACTTTGTGGTCTTCATCTTTCTTTTGACGATACCTTCATTTTTCGAAGTGTTGGACTCCTTCCATTTGTTTTCTTCTGATTAGTGTTTATAGAGGATGGTTGTCCAGTTGTACTTTCTCTTAAAACAATAATCACCACCACCACCACCACTTTGTACTATATAACTGCATGGGTTATCAATAAACAAGTTAAGAGTAGCTAAGAACATCCGCATCCGTGCAGAATATTTTTGCCTTAGAACCCAAGAATACCATATGAATGAATAACAAGAGTTACCGGTACCACACATAATCTAATGTACTCAACTCAAGAGGCATTAAGTGTTTGTCAACGTATTGGGGTAACCTTTTAGAAACGCAGTATCAGTAATTACTTTCTCAATAAAGAAAACGCTGAAGGTGGTTTATTACAACTGTCTTTTAGTACTTGCTTTCTTGGCTTACGCTGCGTGAACCGTCAGCGATAGACCCCACGTGTAAGCATACGAATTGTAGAGCATAGAAACCTCTACAAAACACATTAACTGAATTGCTACGATATGATACAATGTTAATTTTTTGCCTGCTGCTGCTGGAGAGCTTTCATTCCCCGCCCGAAGGACGGGGCGGGCCCCCTAGATCGTGTCGCGATCTCTCGGGCCAAGGGAAGCGAAGAGAACTGTGAGGAACAAGGAATGAGCGAGATGGGAGGAGCGATGTGACGAATTTAATGAGGTGGGCTACGGATATGCGAATTTTAGGGGATTTTCGCTAGGATTGAAATTTAGAGAGGATTGCTAGGATAGCATTGAAAGGTGAGGAGATGCAAGGACGTAGTGAGATTATGAAGGGAACTGGATGAGATAGAGTGGCGGAGGTGGGTAAGGAAAGCTATATGGGTGAGGAGGTGGACTGACAGATTGACGAGGTGAGAAGTTGGCTGCCTGGGGGCGGCGGGGAGAATTGTTGGTGGGATGTCTGACAGAATTGGGGGGAGAGATGGACGGTTCTACTCTATGACGTTGGCCATTTATGTAAGCTCCGTGGTCGATGAGGTTCCCACTTCTCCTCCAGGCAAATGTCGGGATGGTACTTAACTTACGGTCTCGGCTGATTCCTTCCTCTTCCTTGTCTATCCCTCTGATCTTCCCACCCCCTACAAGGCCCCTGTTCAGCATATCTGGTGAGGCCGCCTGGGTGAGGTACAGATCCTCCTCCCAGTTTTATCGCCCCTGGCCCAAAGTCTTACGCTCCAATGTGCTGTGATACCCCACACCCACTTTGTATACCCCCGACACTTCATATAACACTACATTCTGCCGTCCTTGTTTTCACTTACTGACCACCATCTTGGACAATCATCTGATTCCCCCCGCTCCCCTGACGACAACTCTATGTCTCGCAACTTCTAGAATGAACTCTAAAATCATATAAATACTTGTCACGCGGCCTAACTCGTCAGGTTGAACGAGAGGCCATTCCCCGCTGGATGTGCGAGTGCATAATATAGGACCGAGCTGGTTCTCTGCTCCCATCGACTCCTGGCGTTCTTCAGGTGAGACACAGAGATCACATTATGTAACATATATTTTCATTCATCTTTCTCCGGATGGTGAGGGAGCTGGTAGATTCACCAAGTTCCAGAGCACAAAATTCCATTGTGTGTTAATGGGGCTACGGATCTTTGAAGCACTCTAGGGCATACACTTTTCTGTCCAATCTCAATGCTCCTACCTTTAAAGCATAATTCAAATCTTCACGTGTTTGCAGTTGCTCCTTGCGCATCTAATGGGAACTTTTTCTTTTACTGGTCGTGTCCCTCGGTTTCCCTCACCAACCCCCCCACCCCTCGGTCTTTCACCCTACAACATATCTCATTCAAATTTTGTATGATTCATTGTACATAGATTTAAGACATATTTGTTTAAGAATTTAGCAACTTTTGTCTAACAATGTTGATTAATGTCGTAGTCGATCTCGTTGAATAGGGTTATTTGCTCACCTAAACTTACAAATATATATATAGATATGTATTGAAGTAAAGGTATGTTGTTACCATTGAAACTATCTTTCCTTTAAATTCACACATCACTACCACTCTTTACATCCCGGATGCCTCTGGGTTGTTTTCCACTGCATACCCCTGTCACAATAAGTGTTTTATTATTATTATTATTATTATTAATTTTGAGCTTAAACCTGTTGTCTGTTATCAAACTCAGTTTCGCCCCAAAATACAGCAACACGAAGACACTGCCCTTGAGGCAGTAAAGGTGGGATCTCTCGCTGAGTCCGAGGGGAAAAACCAACCCTTTGCGGTTTTCGGAGACGAAGAGATGCCAGGATTTGATCCTACAGGAGATCTTTTACGTGACAGTAAATCTACCGACGAGACTGACACATTTGAGTACCTTCAAGTTACCACCGCACTGAGCCAGGATCGAACCTGCCTAGTTGGGGCCAGAAGGCCTGTGCCTGAACCGTCTGAGCCACTTAGCCAGGTAACAACAACAATAACAACAACAATAACAAAGAGCACTCGATGTAGATGGCAAACAGAATGCATTAATATTGGAAATATAAATATTGTCTTTAATAAGTACAGTACTTTGTTAATTGTTGCTGCCATAAGTAGTCTACATTCATTTCTATATTATAGAATTATTATGATCGTTATTACTGTTATTTAAGGCTGGTTGGATCCTCAACAGCTCCACCATCAGCTGTAATAGATTGCCTAGGCATCACTGAAGAGGCGTACTAGGGAAATGAAGAGTGAGGTAGTTTCCCGTTGCTTTCTTCACCGAGCCAGAAGTTGCTATTACATATCAGTCTGCCAAGCCCACTGAAATGCATGCATCAACTGACCCTATGAGCAACATTTTCACACCATTCATAGCAGGGACTGGCTACATAAGGAATGGCATTACTAGCATCACTCATACTTCAGTCACTTTCATATTGTCAAAGCCAAGGATAAGACTGAGGCAGGTCAATGAAAGTTCATATATTATTATTTACTGTATTTGTTAATATTATGATCTTTACTTGTTTTTGTTACCATAATGTAGGGGGAGAGCACAAGAAAAACATTTGTTTTCCCTACTACTACTACTACTACTGTTATGTTTTCATTCCTCCCCTGAAGAGGGGAGGCGGGCCTCCTAGACGGTGAGGCTCTCTCAGGCCGGGAGATTTTCAGTGGAGAAGGAAGGTCTGCACACACCAACATGGGACGCGGAAGTGGTAGCGATCCCGTCGCGAACTATTACGAGTACAGCGGGATATGAATCCACTCACACCGGAGCGTCACTCTCCCGCCTACATGGCGGGATTGCAGTGAACCATTTTCAGCTCGCTGCATGCAGCGTTTTCCCGCGTCCTGCGTTC
Source organism: Anabrus simplex (assembly GCF_040414725.1). Taxonomy (NCBI): domain Eukaryota; kingdom Metazoa; phylum Arthropoda; class Insecta; order Orthoptera; family Tettigoniidae; genus Anabrus; species Anabrus simplex. Next base: position 52,301,085 of record NC_090278.1, on the reverse strand, counting down.
ATTGTGAACAATCACAACGGCGACTGAACTGTTCATATAGTGCATTAAGAAATATCCAATGTTTTACATCAGTAATGAAGATCATCAGAATGTGAGGAAGAAAGATAACCTAGGATAACCATCCTCAACGTGAAGAACACTTTGCAGCATATTCGCTCTCGGAATGAAGACGCAAAACATTTCTTCACACTTGATGAGGAATGACTGAAATGTCTGGAGAACGACTTCATTTCCTATCTGGAACTCTGGGAGAAAGCATCAGCAGGTCCGGTGGAATTCATAAGTAAAGAATATTATCATGCAGCCTGTCTGACAACAAAATCTGTCATCCTGTGTTTCAAGTACCTGCTTGAGAATGGCTTTAATTTTGTGCTAGTCAGAAAATTATCTTCTTATGAAGTAGAAAGCTTATTTAGTTGCATCAGACAACTTGGAGGTAGCAACGACCAAACAAACGCTGCAAGTGTTACACAGGCCCTACATAAAATTTTAACAACTGGACTCGTTAGTGCATCTCTCACGGGGAATGTAGCACATGAGTCCGCCTTCAGTGACTGGATGGCAACATCTAACTCAACAGGGAAACGTACAAGCTCAACAATTCACGCGGATGAACCGGCATCAACGAATCCTCAGTTAGCAAGAAATTTTCAGACACAACAGGAAAGCATCGAAAAGGAAGCCGATGGAGCACCATGCGTTTCTATGTCGAGTGCTGCAATGGCATATATTGGAGGGTATTTGGTTAGAGTTGTCAAAGACCACATGCCATGTCAAGAGTGTGTTGATAAAATTAGTAGGTAGTATCCAGAGTCCATCTCCACTAACGTCATTAATAAAAATCAAAGACAGAGGTGGTCTGAGGTATCCAAAGCCAAGTTTTGTTTCACTGCTGATGAAAATGGGGCAAGTAACGGACGACATGATAACGGAAACGCTGGGCAGTCCAAAAATACCACAAACATTAACCGAAATACCGTTGCCAAATAATGCTAAAAATCCTATTTTACAGTGTGGGAAAAGTGATCATCCTGAGGAACTAAGCAGAATAACACTGCAGAAGTTTCTGTGCCCCTCTGTCACTAACTACGCTAATGGCATGACAGATGAGTATCGCCGAGAATACTTCTTGAGAAGAAAAACAATTTATGAGAAGAAAATATCAAGGAAAATGGTTAAAGTTGTTCCTTTTCACTGAAAATCTACGGTGCGGCAGTAAAAATATCTAGTGCAAACCTTATACACTTTTAAATGTCAGACATAAATTTCGACAGTTATATGTGTTATGTGAAATGAAAATCCACAGCTGAATTGAACTCCTAGGGGTAAGAGGTAAACATTTATTATGTTCTACTTAATTCTGCTCAGTAACGTATATAATATAGTATAGAGAGTGTGCACTAGTATAATGTAGAGGTAAATTTGTTCTGGTTTTAACTCTCGTTAGCAATGCTAGTGTTTGCTGATGTGAGGTGGTATACTAGCGCTGCAGTGGTCAAGACGCGCACTGCCAGGCGGGCACTGTTTCTGAAGAGAGCACTGCGAGTGAGCAGGCTTTGTATTCCTTGTAGGCTAAGTACAGACTAGGATTGACAAATTTATAATGAGCTTTATTTAGACTTTATATTGTCATACCATTCCTGACCCGGTCGAATGACTGGAAACAGGCTGTGGATTTTCATTTTTATTTTCATTGTCAAATTTTTATGGAATAGCTTATTAACAATTGTATTCTTTTATTATAAAGCAAGTGAAAAAAACTGAGAACTTAAGCATACGATACTACTAAACCATTTATCAGATAATTGATAATAATTTGAAGCAGTACTTTACCCTAATATTAAAAGCGTTATATCAAGCTTTATCAATCATGTCTTACGGATTCTAGGCCCAGGCTTATCAAATTTGTTATAACGGTATGTCTACACAGTCTGTATGAAAATCACGTAGTCTTTTTCAGGCCATTTAGTATGTGCCTTGGTTCCCTTTAGGAACACTGCTTAGTATCATTGTAATTATGGGGTCATTGATGAACACTCTGAAGTGAGGTCACCCGATGGGATTCCTAGTGTAATTTCTGTTTAGTCAAGGAAACTGACTGCGTCTGCGAGGCTAGACTATGGTATAGTTGGAGCGCAGTCTTCTAAATGTACATTCCTGGAGCATTTCTTGCTCTTATAAAATATGGTACCTAGGAAGAGCAATTAGGCTCTTTTCTATGAAATTAACAATTTGTTATTCTCTCAAATTTTTGTACGTGATGTTTGGACTTCTAAGTCCCCTATATTGTTAGACGTGACGAGCTCGTTATTATTGTTGTTATGCATACAGATTTTCTATTTCTCAGTTTTTAAACAAAAAAGGAACCAAATAAAATTTTGAAATTCATTATCTTCAAAGTTGCTGTAAGTAATTCCTTGTCCAGCCGTTCAACCCAGGCACTTCCTAATCCTCTGTGAGCCTCGGAAGCCCCGTAACAACTGTTATTATCAAATATCGTTTTGAGTGAACCCCTTTCTACTCCTCTGGCCAGAATTAAAATGCTTCACCTGGTCGGTAAAGGAACCCAGGGCCTTAAAATAAGAGACAGGCACAATACCTCTACACCACAGAGCTGGCTAGTATTCATAATAATGATGTAGTGGTTAGTGTGATTAGCTGGCACATCCGGACGCCCTGGTTTGATTCCCGGCTCTGCCATGAAATTTGAAAAGTGGTACGAGGGCAGGAACGAGGTCCACTCAGCCTCGGGAGGTCTGTTGATTAGAGGGGGGGGGCTTGATTCACTCTTCAGCCATCCTCAAAGTGTTTTCCGTGGTTTCCCACTTCTCCTCCAGGCAAATGTCGGGATGGTACTTAACTTACGGTCTCGGCTGATTCCTTCCTCTTCCTTGTCTATCCCTCTGATCTTCCCACCCCCTACAAGGCCCCTGTTCAGCATAGCTGGTGAGGCCGCCTGGGTGAGGTACTGGTCCTCCTCTCAGTTTTATCGCCCCTGGCCCAAAGTCTTACGCTCCAATGTGCTGTGATACCCCACACTCACTTTGTATACCCCCGACACTTCATATAACACTACATTCTGCCGTCCTTGTTTTCACTTACTGACCACCATCTTGGACAATCATCTGATTCCCCCCGCTCCCCTGACGACAACTCTATGTCTTGCAACTTCTAGAATGAACTCTAAAATCATATAAATACTTGTCACGCGGCCTAACTCGTCAGGTTGAACGAGAGGCCATTCCCCGCTGGATGTGCGAGTGCATAATATAGGACCGAGCTGGTTCTCTGCTCCCATCGACTCCTGGCGTTCTTCAGGTGAGACACAGAGATCACATTATGTAACATATATTTTCATTCATCTTTCTCCGGATGGTGAGGGAGCTGGTAGATTCACCAAGTTCCAGAACACAAAATTCCATTGTGTGTTAATGGGGCTACGGATCTTTGAAGCACTCTGGGGCATACACTTTTCTGTCCAATCTCAATGCTCCTACCTTTAAAGCATAATTCAAATCTTCACGTGTTTGCAGTTGCTCCTTGCGCATCTAATGGGAACTTTTTCTTTTACTGGTCGTGTCCCTCGGTTTCCCTCACCAACCCCCCCGCCCCCTGGGTCTTTCAACCTACCCCATATCTCGTTCAAATTTTGTATGATTCATTGTACATAGATTTAAGACATATTTGTTTAAGAATTTAGCAACTTTTGTCTAACAATGTTGATTAATAACGTAGTCGATCTCGTTGAATAGGGTTATTTGCTCACCTAAACTTACAAATATATATATATATATAGATATGTATTGAAGTAAAGGTATGTTGTTACCATTGAAACTATCTTTCCTTTAAATTCACACATCACTACCACTCTTTACATCCCGGATGCCTCTGGGTTGTTTTCCACTGCATACCCCTGTCACAATAAGTGTTTTATTATTATTATTATTATTATTATTATTATTATTATTATTATTATTATTATTATTATTATTAATTTTGAACTTAAACCTGTTGTCTGTTATCAAACTCGGTTTCGCCCCAAAATACAGCAACACGAAGACACTGCCCTTGAGGCAGTAAAGGTGGGATCTCTCGCTGAGTCCGAGGGGAAAAACCAACCCTTTGCGGTTTTCGGAGACGAAGAGATGCCAGGATTTGATCCTAAAGGAGCTCTTCTACATGACAGTAAATCTACCGACGAGACTGACACATTTGAGTACCTTCAAGTTACCACCGTACTGAGCCAGGATCGAACCTGCCTAGTTGGGGCCAGAAGGCCTGTGACTGAACCGTCTGAGCCACTTAGCCGGGTAACAACAACAAAGAGCACTCGATGTGGATGGCAAACAGAATGCTTTAATATTGGAAATATAAATATTGTCTTTAATAAGTACAGTACTTTGTTAATTGTTGCTGCCGTAAGTAGTCTACAGTCATTTCTATATTATAAAATTATTATGATCTTTATTACTGTTATTTAAGGCTGGTTGGATCCTCAACAGCTCCACCATCAGCTGTAATAGATTGCCTAGGCATCACTGAAGAGGCGTACTAGGGAAATGAAGAGTGAAGTAGTTTCCCGTTGCTTTCCGCACCGAGCCAGAAGTGCTATTACATATCAGTCTGCCAAGCCCACTGAAATGCATGCATCAACTGACCCTATGAGCAACATTTTCACACCATTCATAGCAGGGACTGGCTACATAAGGAATGGCATTACTAGCATCACTCATACTTCAGTCACTTTCATATTGTCAAAGCCAAGGATAAGACTGAGGCAGGTCAATGAAAGTTCATATATTATTATTTACTGTATTTGTTAATATTATGATCTTTACTTGTTTTTGTTACCATAATGTGGGGGGAGAGCACAAGAAAAACATTTGTTTTCCCTACTACTACTACTACTACTGTTATGTTTTCATTCCTCCCCTGAAGGGGGGAGGCGGGCCTCCTAGACGGTGAGGCTCTCTCAGGCCGGGAGATTTTCAGTGGAGAAGGAAGGTCTGCACACACCAACATGGGACGCGGAAGTGGTAGCGATCCCGTCGCGAACTATTACGAGTACAGCGGGATATGAATCCACTCACACCGGAGCGTCACTCTCCCGCCTACATGGCGGGATTGCAGTGAACCATTTTCAGTTCGCTGCATGCAGCGTTTTCCCGCGTCCTGCGTTCATTGTGAACAATCACAACGGCGACTGAACTGTTCATATAGTGCATTAAGAAATATCCAGTGTTTTACGACATCAGTAATGAAGATCATCAGAATGTGAGGAAGAAAGATAACCTATGATAACCATCCTCAGCGTGAAGAACACTTTGCAGCATATTCGCTCTCGGAATGAAGACGCAAAACATTTCTTCACACTTGATGAGGAATGACTGAAATGTCTGGAGAACGACTTCATTTCCTATCTGGAACTCTGGGAGAAAGCATCAGCAGGTCCGGTGGAATTCATAAGTAAAGAATATTATCATGCAGCCTGTCTGACAACAAAATCTGTCATCCTGTGTTTCAAGTACCTGCTTGAGAATGGCTTCCATTTTGTGCTAGTCAGAAAATTATCTTCTTATGAAGTAGAAAGCTTATTTAGTTGCATCAGACAACTTGGAGGTAGCAACGACCAAACAAACGCTGCAAGTGTTACACAGGCCCTACATAAAATTTTAACAACTGGACTCGTTAGTGCATCTCTCACGGGGAATGTAGCACATGAGTCCGCCTTCAGTGACTGGATGGCAACATCTAACTCAACAGGGAAACGTACAAGCTCAACAATTCACGCGGATGAACCGGCATCAACGAATCCTCAGTTAGCAAGAAATTTTCAGACACAACAGGAAAGCATCGAAAAGGAAGCCGATGGAGCACCATGCGTTTCTATGTCGAGTGCTGCAATGGCATATATTGGAGGGTATTTGGTTAGAGTTGTCAAAGACCACATGCCATGTCAAGAGTGTGTTGATAAAATTAGTAGGTAGTATCCAGAGTCCATCTCCACTAACGTCATTAATAAAAATCAAAGACAGAGGTGGTCTGAGGTATCCAAAGCCAAGTTTTGTTTCACTGCTGATGAAAATGGGGCAAGTAACGGACGACATGATAACGGAAACGCTGGGCAGTCCAAAAATACCACAAACATTAACCGAAATACCGTTGCCAAATAATGCTAAAAATCCTATTTTACAGTGTGGGAAAAGTGATCATCCTGAGGAACTAAGCAGAATAACACTGCAGAAGTTTCTGTGCCCCTCTGTCACTAACTACGCTAATGGCATGACAGATGAGTATCGCCGAGAATACTTCTTGAGAAGAAAAACAATTTATGAGAAGAAAATATCAAGGAAAATGGTTAAAGTTGTTCCTTTTCACTGAAAATCTACGGTGCGGCAGTAAAAATATCTAGTGCAAACCTTATACACTTTTAAATGTCAGACATAAATTTCGACAGTTATATGTGTTATGTGAAATGAAAATCCACAGCTGAATTGAACTCCTAGGGGTAAGAGGTAAACATTTATTATGTTCTACTTAATTCTGCTCAGTAACGTATATAATATAGTATAGAGAGTGTGCACTAGTATAATGTAGAGGTAAATTTGTTCTGGTTTTAACTCTCGTTAGCAATGCTAGTGTTTGCTGATGTGAGGTGGTATACTAGCGCTGCAGTGGTCAAGACGCGCACTGCCAGGCGGGCACTGTTTCTGAAGAGAGCACTGCGAGTGAGCAGGCTTTGTATTCCTTGTAGGCTAAGTACAGACTAGGATTGACAAATTTATAATGAGCTTTATTTAGACTTTATATTGTCATACCATTCCTGACCCGGTCGAATGACTGGAAACAGGCTGTGGATTTTCATTTTTATTTTCATTGTCAAATTTTTATGGAATAGCTTATTAACAATTGTATTCTTTTATTATAAAGCAAGTGAAAAAAACTGAGAACTTAAGCATACGATACTACTAAATCATTTATCAGATAATTGATAATAATTTGAAGCAGTACTTTACCCTAATATTAAAAGCGTTATATCAAGCTTTATCAATCATGTCTTACGGATTCTAGGCCCAGGCTTATCAAATTTGTTATAACGGTATGTCTACACAGTCTGTATGAAAATCACGTAGTCTTTTTCAGGCCATTTAGTATGTGCCTTGGTTCCCTTTAGGAACACTGCTTAGTATCATTGTAATTATGGGGTCATTGATGAACACTCTGAAGTGAGGTCACCCGATGGGATTCCTAGTGTAATTTCTGTTTAGTCAAGGAAACTGACTGCGTCTGCGAGGCTAGACTATGGTATAGTTGGAGCGCAGTCTTCTAAATGTACATTCCTGGAGCATTTCTTGCTCTTATAAAATATGGTACCTAGGAAGAGCAATTAGGCTCTTTTCTATGAAATTAACAATTTGTTATTCTCTCAAATTTTTGTACGTGATGTTTGGACTTCTAAGTCCCCTATATTGTTAGACGTGACGAGCTCGTTATTATTGTTGTTATGCATACAGATTTTCTATTTCTCAGTTTTTAAACAAAAAAGGAACCAAATAAAATTTTGAAATTCATTATCTTCAAAGTTGCTGTAAGTAATTCCTTGTCCAGCCGTTCAACCCAGGCACTTCCTAATCCTCTGTGAGCCTCGGAAGCCCCGTAACAACTGTTATTATCAAATATCGTTTTGAGTGAACCCCTTTCTACTCCTCTGGCCAGAATTAAAATGCTTCACCTGGTCGGTAAAGGAACCCAGGGCCTTAAAATAAGAGACAGGCACAATACCTCTACACCACAGAGCTGGCTAGTATTCATAATAATGATGTAGTGGTTAGTGTGATTAGCTGGCACATCCGGACGCCCTGGTTTGATTCCCGGCTCTGCCATGAAATTTGAAAAGTGGTACGAGGGCTGGAACGAGGTCCACTCAGCCTCGGGAGGTCTGTTGATTAGAGGGGGGGGGGGCTTGATTCACTCTTCAGCCATCCTCAAAGTGTTTTCCGTGGTTTCCCACTTCTCCTCCAGGCAAATGTCGGGATGGTACTTAACTTACGGTCTCGGCTGATTCCTTCCTCTTCCTTGTCTATCCCTCTGATCTTCCCACCCCCTACAAGGCCCCTGTTCAGCATAGCTGGTGAGGCCGCCTGGGTGAGGTACTGGTCCTCCTCTCAGTTTTATCGCCCCTGGCCCAAAGTCTTACGCTCCAATGTGCTGTGATACCCCACACTCACTTTGTATACCCCTGACACTTCATATAACACTACATTCTGCCGTCCTTGTTTTCACTTACTGACCACCATCTTGGACAATCATCTGATTCCCCCCGCTCCCCTGACGACAACTCTATGTCTCGCAACTTCTAGAATGAACTCTAAAATCATATAAATACTTGTCACGCGGCCTAACTCGTCAGGTTGAACGAGAGGCCATTCCCCGCTGGATGTGCGAGTGCATAATATAGGACCGAGCTGGTTCTCTGCTCCCATCGACTCCTGGCGTTCTTCAGGTGAGACACAGAGATCACATTATGTAACATATATTTTCATTCATCTTTCTCCGGATGGTGAGGGAGCTGGTAGATTCACCAAGTTCCAGAACACAAAATTCCATTGTGTGTTAATGGGGCTACGGATCTTTGAAGCACTCTGGGGCATACACTTTTCTGTCCAATCTCAATGCTCCTACCTTTAAAGCATAATTCAAATCTTCACGTGTTTGCAGTTGCTCCTTGCGCATCTAATGGGAACTTTTTCTTTTACTGGTCGTGTCCCTCGGTTTCCCTCACCAACCCCCCCCCCCCCCTGGGTCTTTCAACCTACCCCATATCTCGTTCAAATTTTGTATGATTCATTGTACATAGATTTAAGACATATTTGTTTAAGAATTTAGCAACTTTTGTCTAACAATGTTGATTAATAACGTAGTCGATCTCGTTGAATAGGGTTATTTGCTCACCTAAACTTACAAATATATATATAGATATGTATTGAAGTAAAGGTATGTTGTTACCATTGAAACTATCTTTCCTTTAAATTCACACATCACTACCACTCTTTACATCCCGGATGCCTCTGGGTTGTTTTCCACTGCATACCCCTGTCACAATAAGTGTTTTATTATTATTATTATTATTATTATTATTAATTTTGAACTTAAACCTGTTGTCTGTTATCAAACTCGGTTTCGCCCCAAAATACAGCAACACGAAGACACTGCCCTTGAGGCAGTAAAGGTGGGATCTCTCGCTGAGTCCGAGGGGAAAAAACCAACCCTTTGCGGTTTTCGGAGACGAAGAGATGCCAGGATTTGATCCTAAAGGAGCTCTTTTACATGACAGTAAATCTACCGACGAGACTGACACATTTGAGTACCTTCAAGTTACCACCGTACTGAGCCAGGATCGAACCTGCCTAGTTGGGGCCAGAAGGCCTGTGACTGAACCGTCTGAGCCACTTAGCCGGGTAACAACAACAAAGAGCACTCGATGTGGATGGCAAACAGAATGCTTTAATATTGGAAATATAAATATTGTCTTTAATAAGTACAGTACTTTGTTAATTGTTGCTGCCGTAAGTAGTCTACAGTCATTTCTATATTATAAAATTATTATGATCTTTATTACTGTTATTTAAGGCTGGTTGGATCCTCAACAGCTCCACCATCAGCTGTAATAGATTGCCTAGGCATCACTGAAGAGGCGTACTAGGGAAATGAAGAGTGAAGTAGTTTCCCGTTGCTTTCCGCACCGAGCCAGAAGTGCTATTACATATCAGTCTGCCAAGCCCACTGAAATGCATGCATCAACTGACCCTATGAGCAACATTTTCACACCATTCATAGCAGGGACTGGCTACATAAGGAATGGCATTACTAGCATCACTCATACTTCAGTCACTTTCATATTGTCAAAGCCAAGGATAAGACTGAGGCAGGTCAATGAAAGTTCATATATTATTATTTACTGTATTTGTTTATTTATTTATTATTTACATATTTTACGCCCACATTGGAGCACTGAAATCAATACATTTGAGTTAATTTCTTCTTCTTCTTCTCCCAGAACTTTTTCATCCTCTCCGACCTGGAAGCCCTTTGTGTGTCCGATATAGTATATTGTTTCCGTTCAACTGCTTTTAGTTTGAGACTTATGCTTTTGTTCTTCAAAATCCTCTTCTCTTTTCTGTCTTTGATTTGTTGCCGAGTTATACCCAATTCTTCCAAATCGTCCTGAACTTCTTTGAACCAATTATTATTGATTTTATTCTTCAAAAAGTAATCGAATAGTTGTTTCAATATCCTGGTGTCTGCTAATCTTGATCTTTACTTGTTTTTGTTACCATAATGTAGGGGGAGAGCACAAGAAAAACATTTGTTTTCCCTACTACTACTACTACTACTGTTATGTTTTCATTCCTCCCCTGAAGGGGGGAGGCGGGCCTCCTAGACGGTGAGGCTCTCTTAGGCCGGGAGATTTTCAGTGGAGAAGGAAGGTCTGCACACACCAACATGGGACGCGGAAGTGGTAGCGATCCCGTCGCGAACTATTACGAGTACAGCGGGATATGAATCCACTCACACCGGAGCGTCACTCTCCCGCCTACATGGCGGGATTGCAGTGAACCATTTTCAGTTCGCTGCATGCAGCGTTTTCCCGCGTCCTGCGTTCATTGTGAACAATCACAACGGCGACTGAACTGTTCATATAGTGCATTAAGAAATATCCAATGTTTTACTACATCAGTAATGAAGATCATCAGAATGTGAGGAAGAAAGATAACCTAGGATAACCATCCTCAGCGTGAAGAACACTTTGCAGCATATTCGCTCTCGGAATGAAGACGCAAAACATTTCTTCACACTTGATGAGGAAAGACTGAAATGTCTGGAGAACGACTTCATTTCCTATCTGGAACTCTGGGAGAAAGCATCAGCAGGTCCGGTGGAATTCATAAGTAAAGAATATTATCATGCAGCCTGTCTGACAACAAAATCTGTCATCCTGTGTTTCAAGTACCTGCTTGAGAATGGCTTCCATTTTGTGCTAGTCAGAAAATTATCTTCTTATGAAGTAGAAAGCTTATTTAGTTGCATCAGACAACTTGGAGGTAGCAACGACCAAACAAACGCTGCAAGTGTTACACAGGCCCTACATAAAATTTTAACAACTGGACTCGTTAGTGCATCTCTCACGGGGAATGTAGCACATGAGTCCGCCTTCAGTGACTGGATGGCAACATCTAACTCAACAGGGAAACGTACAAGCTCAACAATTCACGCGGATGAACCGGCATCAACGAATCCTCAGTTAGCAAGAAATTTTCAGACACAACAGGAAAGCATCGAAAAGGAAGCCGATGGAGCACCATGCGTTTCTATGTCGAGTGCTGCAATGGCATATATTGGAGGGTATTTGGTTAGAGTTGTCAAAGACCACATGCCATGTCAAGAGTGTGTTGATAAAATTAGTAGGTAGTATCCAGAGTCCATCTCCACTAACGTCATTAATAAAAATCAAAGACAGAGGTGGTCTGAGGTATCCAAAGCCAAGTTTTGTTTCACTGCTGATGAAAATGGGGCAAGTAACGGACGACATGATAACGGAAACGCTGGGCAGTCCAAAAATACCACAAACATCAACCGAAATACCGTTGCCAAATAATGCTAAAAATCCTATTTTACAGTGTGGGAAAAGTGATCATCCTGAGGAACTAAGCAGAATAACACTGCAGAAGTTTCTGTGCCCCTCTGTCACTAACTACGCTAATGGCATGACAGATGAGTATCGCCAAGAATACTTCTTGAGAAGAAAAACAATTTATGAGAAGAAAATATCAAGGAAAATGGTTAAGGACAGAAGGCAGGTATTATCGGTCAAAAAATGCATTTTTTGTTTTATGTCTTTAATTATTCGTCATGCTTTTCTCTACAAGCCTATATAATTTTTTGGTTGTATTTATCCGTTTAAATGGCATATATTGGGTTTTTAAAAATGGCCGCCACTAGCTGACACGCCCATTTCCTCATTCCAGTGTCTTGTTCTCTCGGTATATTTTCTCTTTGAACATTTCACTTCTCACATAATATATGTATGGTAAATGAACATTTTCTATGTTGGTACTGGCCTTATGTACCTCGTTGGTACAGATGATAGTGAAGGCTGCATTTGTTTAGTTACATGTGGTTATTGTTTGTTTTGATTCCATAGAAACGTGTGCTGTAGGCGTATAGTTCTTTTATGCAAAACGTATACGTTTATCCGTACTCTGTGTTACTATTCTATTGTTTTTGTGATGGGTAGAACAAAGAGGTTTGGTAAACGAAAGTTTTACGGCAATTTATACATTAAAAAATCAGGCAGTACTACTGATAGAGATGTAAACAATAGCTCTAACCTCACTCCAGTAAGCTGTTCTTCTGAAACAGTGGATAGGCCTAGTTCATCCAAGAGGAAACTTTCATATATACAGACTGAGAGTAAGGATGATACATTTGAAGGTGAAGCTAGTGAAGGATATGTTGTAGTTGATATTGGTTTGTTATCTGAACTTATGAAACAGTTTGTAAAGTGTAAATATTGTGAAGGTGTTGAATGTATTAATTTGTTTGAAGACACTACAAGTAGAAAGGGACTGGCCACTAAGTTAACTATAATCTGTAGTTCATGTAGGGCTTCAGCTTCATCTATGACATCAAAGAAAGTTGATAGAGGTTATGATGTGAACATTAGACTTTTCTACAGTATGAGGTGCATAGGAAAAGGTGGTAAGTCAGCTCAGACTCTTTGTGCTATGATGGATTTGCCACCTCCACCAAGATTCTCTCTTTTTACTGACATACTTCACAATGCACTAAAGGAGGTAGCAGAGGACTCTATGCTTAGAGCAGTGAATGAAGCAGTAGCCCTGAATGATGACTGTAAAGATATGGCTGTTGCCTTGGATGGTTCTTGGCAAAAGCGTGGCCATACATCACTGAATGGTGTGGTTACTGCAACTGCTTTAGAGACTGGGAAAGTGATTGATGTTGAATGCTTGACCAAATATTGTCATAACTGTACAAGGGATAAGGAACATAATCACAACTGTGTCAAAAACTATGATGGGTACAGTGGGGGCATGGAGAGTGAGGGTGCAATGAGAATATTTCAGAGATCAGAGACCACACGTGGTGTCAGGTACATACACTATCTGGGGGATGGTGACTCCAAGGGCTTTGTAAGGGTGAGTGAGGCAAATATATATGGCCCAGAGGTGAAAATTACCAAACTTGAATGCTGTGGTCATGTTCAGAAACGAATGGGAGCAAGACTGCGAAAGCTGCGCAAAGACATGCAAGGGAAAAAATTATCGGATGGGAAATCACTGTCTGGACGGGGTCGACTAACTGATGTGCAGATTGATCTGCTGCAACAGTATTATGGAATGGCAATAAGGAGGCACACAGGGTGTACAGATGAACGTAAAATGAGGGAGGCAGTATGGGCTACTTATTTTCATAAGTTATCGACTGATAGTAACCCACAGCATTATCTTTGTCCAAAAGGTGCTGACTCTTGGTGTGGCTACCAAAAGTCAAAAGTAACAGGAATGGAATACCATCATGAACATTCTCTGCCATTAGCTGTAATGGAAGCAATCAAGCCAGTGTACAGGAATCTAAGTGATAGGGATCTTCTTCGAAAGTGCTTGCATGGGAATACCCAAAACCCAAATGAAAGTTTTAATCATTGTATCTGGGAAAGGGTACCCAAAACAGTATTTGTTGGACTGAATACTCTAAACATAGGTGTACTGGATGCAGTTATTTGCTTTAATGATGGAACTGCAGCCAGGAAAACTGTGTTGAAGTTAGGCATAAATCCTGGAGAAAAATTGACAACAGCTCTTCACGCCATTGATAAACAACGACTCATGAAGGCGGAAAAAGATGCTCAGGCCCTGACTAAGGAATCAAGGACCAGGAAGAGGATGGAGAGAAAGAAGAAAGAAGAAGAAGAAAGCCAAACACAAGCTGAATACATGGCGGGAATGTTCTAGATACTTGTCAGTGATCTTTTTTTTAATTTCTTCATTTACTCAAACATTGAGTTTTCAGACATTCAGGTGCACATTTCTCAGTAACTATTGAAGGTAAATATCTGATTTTTTCTATGGTGTACATTGGAACCACCCTCAGAGAGGTGAACATAAAATTATGCTACTGCAATCAAAAATATTTAAAATATAAAAATAAAATGAGTAATTTTTTATGGTAAATTAAATTATGTACTTTAAAAATTTTTTTTTTGATAAACATTTGGTCACTTTAAAAATAATTTTATGTTTAGTACATCAAATTTCTTGTATTATATCCTATCAAAAAATTAGGTACCTGTAAGAGTTTTACTTTTAGAGAAAAGTGCACCTAAAGACAAGCATGCGTGAAACAAAATTAATTTCATATGTTTTCAAAATAAATCGATTATGAGTGATCAAATTAATTCAGGATTTTGAAATTGTACAATAACAGTCAGAAAGACACTACAAATATGTGGTATAAATTTAATTAGTATGTTATGACTAGGATCCTGGCTGTATTCGTTTAAAATTTGCCCAGAATGGACTGCCAAATGGTGGAGATTACCTGCCTTCTGTCCTTAAGTTGTTCCTTTTCACTGAAAATCTACGGTGCGGCAGTAAAAATATCTAGTGCAAACCTTATACACTTTTAAATGTCAGACATAAATTTCGACAGTTATATGTGTTATGTGAAATGAAAATCCACAGCTGAATTGAACTCCTAGGGGTAAGAGATAAACATTTATTATGTTCTACTTAATTCTGCTCAGTAACGTATATAATATAGTATAGAGAGTGTGCACTAGTATAATGTAGATGTAAATTTGTTCTGGTTTTAACTCTCGTTAGCAATGCTAGTGTTTGCTGATGTGAGGTGGTATACTAGCGCTGCAGTGGTCAAGACGCGCACTGCCAGGCGGACACTGTTTCTGAAGAGAGCACTGCGAGTGAGCAGGCTTTGTATTCCTTGTAGGCTAAGTACAGACTAGGATTGACAAATTTATAATGAGCTTTATTTAGACTTTATATTTTCATACCATTCCTGACCCGGTCGAATGACTGGAAACAGGCTGTGGATTTTCATTTTTATTTTCATTGTCAAATTTTTATGGAATAGCTTATTAACAATTGTATTCTTTTATTATAAAGCAAGTGAAAAAACTGAGAACTTAAGCATACGATACTACTAAATCATTTATCAGATAATTGATAATAATTTGAATCAGTACTTTACCCTAATATTAAAAGCGTTATATCAAGCTTTATCAATCATGTCTTACGGATTCTAGGCCCAGGCTTATCAAATTTGTTATAACGGTATGTCTACACAGTCTGTATGAAAATCACGTAGTCTTTTTCAGAACAGCTGTTTAGTTCTAAACAATAATCCCCGATGAATTGGAAAAGGGCAAACAAGAAAAAGAAGAAGCCTAAAGTCTAAATTTCTTGTCCTTCTGCTCTCTGAATCATCCACCCTATAACCTGTTTAGTTCTTGATTATGGTAATTGAAAGTTATTTTATAACAGTTCAATTTCTACTCACATGTGAAAAGAAATACCAGATCCCTTCTGATAACAGTCTGTACAATTGAAGGCTGCACACGAATTCACATTCGTGAATACCTTTCTATTCCACACCAGGAAATACTCAAAATGGATTCATAATATTGTAAGTAAACTATCTCTAAATACAGCCATGACGCTGTTCTATGCAAAGGTTCTACCTGCCCTGACATACGGTTTGGAGCTAATTTGGGAACATCTAACTCTATCTGACCTTAGAGTTATTGAGAATGTCAAGGCTAGATTCTTGAAAAGAATTTTGGGTATTTCCAAAATGTCACAGTCAAGACTTGCTTATGAGCTAGCCAGAGAAACCTTCCTTATGGAAGACATAAGAATGAGACTACAATTACCCTCCACACGACAAGAACAGGAACTACTTCATATTAGACTAAGAAAACGAGCGGAAATTGACTTGGAATTCTACGGGACGGACGCAATGATTAATCGAAGCTGGACTGGGCCGAACAACGAACTGAGGAGTGCTCTGAATAGACTGGCCATACATGGTTTCCATCACAAACTGTGCGTACGACCGGGTTTTCATGACCCATCTGTGCAGTGCGTGTGCGTGTTATGTAACAAACGATGTGAACGATACCATTTTAGTGTATGCAGCAAAAGAACAGCTTCCTTATTGGATTACTCTAAAATGTAATGCACATTTGTGCGCAATTTCTTCTTATTAAATATTGTAAGTAATCAATTTTATAATGTTATGTTGCAGGGGCGGTGCGTGGTATTGTTGCAGGTTTGCACAACACCCAATAATTTTACGCTTGATTTGTCGTCTTTTCTTCCTATTTTGCAGTTTAATAAACCTAACATGTACTCTAAAATGTGTTAAAACCAAGCACCTTTTATCGTTAGATGTACCGGTACTAATACTTCGTAACGAACCATTAAACTCCGCCGTCTTTAAATCAAACTCAGGGGGTTGACTTTCCTACGCCAAACTCCCTAGCGCACAGCGCGCCGCTATTTAGTTTCAGCAGGGTCGAGCCTAAGGGTACGTCCATAGTGCACCGCTTCCCGCTTCTCGCTTTGTCGCGTAAACCGCGCCAGTTGCAAGCAGCGAGGTGAACCCGCGCGATTCTAGCTGGTGGTGGTTATAGTGCACCGCTCGCGGAAGGCCGGAAGCATCTGTCAGTAGGCAAGATAGAGGTGTCACGCGAGGATCTAATGTGTATGTTGTTGACAACAGATATTATTTATCATAAAATTAAACAAGAAAGAATTAAAAACGTGCACGAAATCAACATTTTTTTTGCTAGTGGCTTTACGTTACACCGACACAAATAAGCCTGTATACGATGTATAGCATCAGGTAGCAAGCCCGCCAGTATCGGTCCTAGGGAGTTGCATGAGACCAGCAAGTCCCCTATCGAAAAACAACTCCAAATGTCCCCGATAGATTGCACCACTCTGCAGAGATGACTTCATCCCTGCTTTCTCTCCACTCGCAACGGTAATTTCTTTTCCACGCCACTAGGGTAAGGGTAAGCTGCACCGCACCATTCACAATGTTACCAACATTGGTAATTCATGGGCAATCATAACCTTTTATTAAATCCCCAAATTTGTTTTGAGGATATACTTCCGGAGGAAACGTTTTCTCATCAGCATAACTTCATGTTATGCATTTGCCAACCGTAAAACGAGCTTTGTGCCAACATTGTCACATGTTGGTAAACGGCTGGACTATTGCGACATGGAGTTGTTGGTGTTTATGTAGACGTTATGTTTACATTTATCACGTGCAGGCCTTGGTGTGTTTTCAGGTGATTGAGTATTTTGGTTCTAGATAATTTTTCTGTGCGTTATTATTAAAACTGATGGATTCTAAATTGTGAGTAAGAGTTCGTCACGAAGCTGCCGGTGTTTGTGTAGTTTAGTTTCAACAAATAGTGTATACGGTTTTGGACAAACTGAAACTACGCCATGAACTATCGTCCATCTATTTAGCACAAGAAAGCAAAGCAAAGTCACCTACGTACAGGCCATGAAAGCCCTCGGCACATGATGGGGTAGAGTGGTTAGCTCTACGCCTGGCCACCTTTGCCCCTAGAAATTAACCTGGTACTCATTTTTGGTTTAGGCTGAGTGAACCTCAGGGCCATATGCACGTCCGGAAGTGGAAATCTCGTTTCTTAAAGTTTACTACTTCCTGACGGGGATTCGAACCCACGTCCTTCCGGGCGAACCGAGCACGCCTTTACCGCCTCGGCCAGACAGCCCCTATTTAGCACAAGAATTCAGATCATTGTCGGGTCCTGTTAGTTTAGCAGAGTTTATAATAACCAACAACCTGGAGAGGACGTTCACTGAACTGAGTGCTTGAAACTGCTGAAGTTTAATTTTACAATCCCTATGACGTCTGTCGAAGCAGAAAGATGTTTTTCTACTTTGAATAAAATAAAAACTTCCTTAAGGAACTCTATGACCCAGGAAAGATTGTCGGCCTTGGCGATGCTTTCTATAGAAAGAGATCTGCTGATGGAAATCGCGGACTTCAATCAACGGGTGACTGACAAGTTTGCATCAATGAAAAACAGGAGGGCGAATTTTCAATTCAAGTGAGATAAGAATAACTGTAGTTATATTCTTATTTCCTGTGTTTTAATTGCTGGATATGTATTTCAATTTTAATATGAATGCAGTTCATTACATACGGATACTAGGGATTCTTGTTATTTCTATTAGATTCTCATTTAAAATTGCAACATTGAACATGTTGGTGCAACACCCAGCCTCAGATACGACCAGCCGCCACTGGTTATGTTGTAAACAATAACATTATTATTTGATCCATCTAATGAAAAAGACGTGAAGAAGAAGACGTGTACGTGTTGAACATTCGCAATTCAGAAGCTATTTGGATATCCTGGCGAAGGGATTACAGTAACCACAAGGGGACCAGAATACCACCCCCGATAGTGGAACCCTACTCTGTTAGCAGCTTACTCGCTTTAAATATTGAAACGTTACGTAATATATTGGAAGATTTGCGTGGTGGGCAAAAAAAGAAAAAAAAATGTAGATGTAGAGACACGGTGATAACGACTGGTTAGTCCGTGGCTCTACGCCTCGTTATTAGAGAGAAGGGTAGGGGCCAGACCACACCGTCGACTGTCATGAATTTGGTTTACCGTTGTTTTCCATTCTCCTGCACTAACGTGAATGCCGGAAAATTTCCTAGTATAGACCGCGACTGAAAAACCTTAACATTGAGGTCTGGACACACCAACGCGGGGCATGGGAAGCGGGAGCGAAACCTACAATTCCGCGGTCGTTGCGAAATTCGTCCTTGTCTTCACCCCGGAGTGGGAACAGTAGCGTCTGATGAAGAAGTGCTTCTGCTTCTAGCAGTTGCTGAGGATGATGACCGCAGGTTCGTTTATTATTATTAATTACTACTACTTTATTTAGCTTATTCCAGTTATTTCTGCGACACTGGGTTGTCCAGCAATAAAACTGCTTTAATAGGCAGACTTTTCTTTCTCAAAAACGTTTTAGTTTCAGGCACGAAAACAAACGGGCGTGATCTCAGGAGAGGGGAGCCACAGTACAATGACATGTCGGGAATAAGCAGGGAATGAAGTGCTGCAGACAAATTTTAAATTTTAAAAAGAAAAATTCAAATAACGCTCGGATTCCCGACACTCTACTGCACGTATTTTTCTTTCAGATTTATGGCTACTGGAGATGCCTATTCTACAATTGGTCACTGTTTCCGAGTCGGATTGACAACAGTTGGTACTATTGTGAGAGATGTTTGCCAGCCTTTTTTTTTTTTTTTTTTTTTTTTTTACAATTTGCTTTACGTCGCACTGACACAGATAGGTCTTACGGCGACGATGGGACAGGAAAGGGCTAGGAGTGGGAAGGAAGCGGTACAGCCCCAGCATTAGCCTGGTGTTAAAATGGTAAACCACCGTCTTCAAGGCTACTGACAGTGGGATTCGAACCCACTAACTCCGGAATACTGGATACTGGCCGCACGTAAGCGACTGCGGCTATCGAGCTCGGTAAACTATTTGTGACAGAATGCAAGGAATATACTGTACATGCCAGAAGCAAAAGGAGACAAGCCCAAAGAAAATTACAACTTACCGTATCGAGTGTGTAGAGCGAGAAGAGTCGTAGAAAATTACTTCGACATACTAGCACAGAAATGGAGAATGTATTGCAAACCCGTCCGCCTCTGTGGTGTAGTGGTTAGCGTGACTAGCTGCCACCCCCGGAGGTCCGGGTTCGATTCCCGGCTCTGCCACGAAATTTGGAAAGTGGTACGAGGGCTAGAACGGGGTCCACTCAGCCTCGGGAGGTCAACTGAGTAGAGGTGGGTTCGATTCCCACCTCAGCCATCCTGGAAGTGGTTTTCCGTGGTTTTCCACTTCTCCTCCAGGCAAATGCCGGGATGGTACCTAACTTAAGGCCACGGCCGCTTCCTTCCCTCTTCCTTGTCTATCCCTTCCAATCTTCCCCATCCCCCGCAAGGCCCCTGTTCAGCATAGCAGGTGAGGCCGCCTGGGCGAGGTCATTCTCCCCAGTTGTATCCCCCGACCAAGAGTCTGAAGCTCCAGGACACTGCCCTTGAGGCGGTAGAGGTGGGATCCCTCGCTGAGTCCGAGGGAACAACCAAACCTGGAGGGTAAACAGATGATGATGATGATGATGATTGCAAACCCATGGATGATAATGTGGACACAACTAACCTAATCAACAGAACAACGTTCATTCTGCACAACTACTTGACAGAAAATTCAGCATATTACGAAGATTTAGCTCCACCGGAATCGGAACTCAGAGCTTTAGAAAATGTAGACAATATGTACGACGAGCACCCGCTGTAACTTTTGCTGATCGTGAGACATTTGTGGGGTTCTTTGGCATGCATAACAGTGTATAGATAGTTTTGGCATACATCTTGCATGTATCTGGATGCTTATGCTTACGAACGGAGAAATGTGTGCAAAGGGGGGGGAGACACAGTGATAATTAAAGAATTGATACTTACCAGATATATGCAGTTCTTTTCCTATTTCGTCGCACAACATAATTATCTTTCTCATCCCCTCTCCAAACTCCGAAAGTGGACTGTTTTCCCCTATAAACACCCTCTAATATTCTTCTCCAGCCGGGTGGCGCCACACCTTTAATTACGCACCCAGCCGACGCAACAAAGCAGATAGGCCTGACACCAAGAGGAAGTCGGCCTCCCCTATAATGTACACTTGTATTGCCCATGATGTCGACCCAGCGTTCCCGGAAGAAGACATCCTCAAGGAACTTCGTCCGACCGGCGTCTTGTGTGCCGCCAGACTGTACAAAGGGGGCGCATCCACAAGGAATGTACTCTTATATTACCCATCGCTGGAGGACTATTTCAACGTTTTGGATAATGGTGTATATATTCGAAGACAGCTGCATCAAATAGGAGACACCCCAGCAAAACTATTCACCCAGCTAATGAACAAAGACTTAAATACTTATCTAGACTCACAGCGCTGATGCTATGCGGAATATTGAACACTTTCGCGCATCGCCATGTTACGGGCGCTTCAGCTTCGAATGCATGGGTAGCACGTGATAATGCTTACAGTCCCGTGCATGTTTTCGATTTTAATCATGTCTGTTAGTGGATCTGTTGTAGTATTATATGTGACGAATGATAATATATTGTCAAATATTTTCAAGAAATGTGGGAGCTGATACATTATGGTAGTTAAATTGATCGGCGTCCGCCTCTGTGGTGTAGTGGTTAGCGTGATTAGCTGCCACCCCCCGGAGGCCCGGGTTCGATTCCCGGCTCTGCCACGAAATTTGAAAAGTGGTATGAGGGCTGGAACGGGGTCCACTCAGCCTCGGGAGGTCAACTGAGTAGAGGTGGGTTCGATTCCGTGGTTTCCCACTTCTCCTCCTAACATAAGGCCACGGCCGCTTCCTTCCCTCTTCCTTGCCTATCCCTTCCAATCTTCCCATCCCTCCACAAGGCCCCTGTTCAGCATAGCAGGTGAGGCCGCCTGGGCGAGGTACTGGTCATTCTCCCCAGTTGTATCCCCGACCAAGAGTCTGAAGCTCCAGGACACTGCCCTTGAGGCGGTAGAGGTGGGATCCCTCGCTGTGTCCGAGGGAAAAGCCGACCCTGGGGGGTAAACAGATGTTGATGATGATGATGATGATGAAATTGATCGGCAATACTAGGCATAATGCCGGGAAGGTACCTAACTTACGGCCGATTCCTTCCCACTTCCTTGTCTCTCCCATCCAATCTTCCCATACCCCCACAAGACCCCTGTTCAGCATAGCAGGCGAGGCCGCCTGGGCGAGACACTGGTCATTCTCCACTGTTGTATCCTCTATAATGGGATTCCTCGCTGAGTCCGAGGGAATAATCTACCCTGGAGGGTAAACAGATTAAGTAAGAAAGAATGAAAGAGCTGTACGATCAGCTGATCTGCCTATAGCTTTCTTCCGGACTTGCGGTATTACATGTGCCGTCGCATGTGCTGAAAATATAGTTCTAGTCCGAGCAGTAAACTCTTGCCATCTAGCGGCAAGCTTTTGTAAGAACTACTTTCGCTTCACCTTGCAGCCACCACGCTGCACACCGTTGCAGCCAATTCGAACATTCACCGCTAGATACCAGCACAATCATGCGTCAAGTGCGAGCCTCCTTGTTGAATTTCTCTGTATTAAAATAATGTTGATTTTATAGAAGTAAATATTCCTCCAACGTTAAGCCGTATCTTAACACTGCCGTCTCTTAGAAACCTTTGACAAATTCTGAAAGAAAACAACGTACCAGGAGAAACTTACACTTCGAAGGCAATTACTTACATTGAACAGTGCGAAAGGATCTGTATATATTGCAAATTCTATTCTTCAGTGCTGGATCATTTACTCGTTCACTCGTAAGTCATTCAATGTGTTTGGTGAATATTAATATTTTCATTCCTATGGTGTACATCTAGTTACAAGTTATCTCTCAGGAAAACCTGATTATATTAATTTATTAAAAGTACTCGTAGATGATAAACAGTCCGTTCTCAATTTATAACTATTTATACCTATAACTATAAAGGCTTACATCTAAGAACCATTATTCGGTTCATAAATTTTTGGATGCCCTAGTTTCATTAACTACGGGCGAATTATTAAAAATGCGTAAATAACGGGTCAGTCCGCTACAGTGATGTAGTGGTTACACTGATTAGCTGCCATCCCCGGAGGTCCGGGTTTGAATCCCGGCTCTGCCACGAAATTTGAAAAGTGGTACGAGGGCTGGAACGGGGTCCACTCAGCCTCAGCCATCCTGGAAGTGGTTTCCCACTTCTCCTCCAGGCAAATGCTGGGATGGTACCTAACTTAAGGCCACGGCCGCTTCCTTCCCTCCTAATTGCCGTCCCATCCCTCCACAAGGCCCCTGTTCATCATAGCAGGTGAGGCCGCCTGGGCGAGGTACTGTTCATTTTCCCTAGTTGTATCCCCGACTGCCATTGAGGCGGTAGAGGTGGGATCCCTCGCTGAATCCGAGGGAAAAGCCGACCCTAGAGGGTAAACAGATTAAGATAGAAGAAGAAATTATGGTTCAGATTAGAGGTGGGGATGGAGCGGAGCAGCTGTGTTGTGATGTAGAGGTGTGACAAACGGTTACTGTTGTGTAACTGCTACAATAAAGTAACTATGAAAAATAACGTCCAACGTTACTCACCTTTAATCCGTTACAGCCTGGTCACGGCTTCAAGCATGTCTCCGTATAACGTCCATAGCGGTGTGACTAGCAGTGATTTTACACTCACAGGTCAAACTGTGATTGCTATTTTGAAGTAGCTGTGATTAACTGTGATTCAGCCAAGGCCACTCGAAATATGACCATCATCACTCTGCGGCCTACAGGAGTACCGAGGAGTACGATGTCGTGCAGCATTCAGTACACGGGCGAACTCGCGCTAACGCTGAAAACAAATACTCATTTTCAGAGTCATATTTTAAAAAGTTATATATATATATATATATTACCTTTTTTCAAAAAGTACGCCACCGTACGAATCAACTATTTTTTTATAACTGCTATTTGATGTACCCGTGTTTCCCTACGGGATTTTCAGAAAGACTGAATTTTTGATTTTCCTAACAGGAGTAAACATAGGTCATTACAAAAAAAGTCAGTAGGAATGTAGCAATTAAAAGCAACGTTATCATATAAAATACTCGATCAAATGAAAAAACTGCAGATTTTCTCACTTTTAACGAACAGTACTACGGTGCCGATCTAACAGTCCAAAGTTCCAGAGCTGGAATGACCAGGCCGTAGACATCCGTGAAGATGCTATTATGAACCAGTGTGTTACTTCCCGCCAATATTCAGGTAGGCTGTTACACTCGGTACGACCGGGCGAGTTGGCCGTGTGGTTAGGGGTGCGCAGCTGTGAGTTTGCATCTGGGAGATAGTGGATTCGAACCCTACTATCGGCAGCCCTGAATATGGTATTCCGTGGTTTCCCATTTTCACACCAGACAAATGCTGAGGCTGTACCTTAATTAAGGCCGAGAACGCTTCCTTCACACTCCTAACTCTTTCATATTCCATCGTCGCCGCAGATTCTATTCACTTTCCCTTCCTGTGATCGTATGACAATGTCGACAATAGGAGTTTACAATCACAGCGCAGCCGCAACTGCGACTGTGGTGTGGGTCACGGTTAGACTTGGACTTGTGAGTGTGATGCTGTGATTACTGATTAGATCTGCGCGTTTCACGCTGGTTTGTTATCTGCTACTGCTTTCTTAACTGCTACTGGAATGTTACTATTAGAGGTGTGTCGGTAGTGGCGTACCAGTACGCGTCACCTATTCTCCGAATGGAGCAGTGACAACCTGCTCCAGGATACTCTTCTCTACCGGTCCACTGCTACTGTGACAGTCTTGCGCTGCGACTCGCAGTTTGCTGTACCGGGAAGTGTTGTTACTGCTATTCGCAAACGGTCCAGTGACACCGCTGTCGTCGTCCCGTACTGTTAGGGAGGTTGTGACAAGAACAGGACGGACACATACCGGTATGGTGTTCAATATTTCATGTTAACGAAAGAAATCCACCATACTTCACCATTGGAACGTTTCTACAAATAATAATAATAGTCTAATAATAATAATAATAATAATAATAATAATAATAATAATAATAATAATAATAATAATAATAATAATAATAATAATTTATTGTGATTATTATTAATGACTGTTTTTCTTAACATAGTTAAAATATAGTTAAACGTCACTTTTAATATTATAACTAATTATTTAATCTGGTGAATATGATCAATGAACATTTTAAATTCACAACACTGTGTACGTTTTAAAACGTCAGATATTCCAAAATGATCATCGGCGATTTCTAAACAACATTATAGGTCATTCACATGTCAGAATCTTCTTCTTCTTCTTAGCGTGCCTGTCCGCCTCGGACGTTGGCGATCAACATGGCTATTCGGGCTTTATCCATTGAAATTCGGAACAGTTCTGCAGATGTTTTGTTGAACCAGGTTTTAAGGTTGTCGAGCCAGGAAATTCTTCTTCGCCCAGGAGATCTTTTTCCTTCTATTTTCCCTTGCAGGATAAGTTGAAGCGTCAGAATCTTAGGGAAGAATTGCACACAAAATATTATCATTTTCCTAGTTGGGAAGTAACTGGGTAAAAGTAATAGGTTACTTTTAACGATTACATTTTAAAAATTACCTGTAATCATTACTTTTCCCCAAAAGTCTACTTGTAATTTACTTCTTGAAATAAAATTGTGCCGGGCGGAGTAGCTTGGTCGGTACAGCGCTGGCCTTCTGACCCCAACTTGGCAGGTTCGATCCTGGCTCAGTCCGGTGGTATTTGAGGTGCTCAAATACGTCAGCCTCGTATCGGTAGATTTAGAGGCACGTAAAGGAACTCATGCGGGTCTAAATTTCAACATCTCGGTGTCTCCGAAAATCGTAATAGTAGTTAGTGGGACGTAAAGCAAATAACATTATTATTATTAGTAGATTTACTGGCAAGTTAAAGAACTCCTGCAGAACAAGATTCCGGCACCTCGGCGTCTCCGAAAACCGTAATGTACTTACTGGGACGTAAAACAAATAACATTATTATGTGTATATTTATTAATTGAAGATAAAAAATAGTTTCGATACTTTCAACCTACCACCAGTGTGCCATTATCGAAGCAGATAAGACAGGCGTGATCATGACATAATCGAACAGAGCAAATCGTGCATCCGCTGACTACGTAAGCCTACTGTGCTATGTTCCTCAGCTCCATTTGTGCTTGTACCGGTTGTCACTGGACCGGCAGCGTGTCACCGCGCAGCCATGCTCCATCTGTGGTTGGACCGGTTTGTCACTGGCCCGGCAGCGTGTCACCGCGGAGCCATGCTCCTCAGCTCCATCTGTGGCTGGACCGGTTTGTCACTGAACCGGCAGCGTGTCACCGCGGAGCCATGCTCCTCAGCTCCATCTGTGGCTGGACCGGTTTGTCACTGGACCGGCAGCGTGTCACCGCGGAGCCATGTCCCTCAGCTCCATCTGTGGCTGGACCGGTTTGTCACTGAACCGGCAGCGTGTCACCGCGGAGCCATGCTCCTCAGCTCCATCTGTGGCTGGACCGGTTTGTCACTGGACCGGCAGCGTGTCACCGCGGAGCCATGCTCCTCAGCTCCATCTGTGGCTGGACCGGTTTGTCACTGGACCGGCAGCGTGTCACCGCGGAGCCATGCTCCTCAGCTCCATCTGTGGTTGGACCGGTTTGTCACTGGACCGGCAACGTGTCACTGGAGCAGTTGGAGCAGTGACACATTATTTTTGGACCGTCAAGTATTTGCTCTAGCTACTATTGGCCTTGCTGTGCGTTTCACGCTGGTTGATCACGTTAGTTTATCGATTTCTCGCAGCGCAGCGCTGCCGGTACTTGACTAGGTTATCTGCTACTGCTTTAGTGGCGGCCAGTACTGGCGGCTAGAAGTGGCAGCCAGTGAAATGGCCGGACAGTAAGTTTACACACGAGGACAATAATGGCTTCCATTTTTATGTTCTAGTGGCAGCCAGTAGCCAGTTTTAATGTGGACGTGGTTAATGGTGGAAGTGTTTGTCTAGGACGTCAGTGTATTCTCAGTCGTCAGAGGATGTGTGAGAATATGCAGGGGATTGATGAAGAGTACGAGGAAGCTCTTGATGAGGCTGTAAGTGATATTGTACATTGTTTAAGTGAAGAGCTTCAAGAAATATTAAAGACTCGGTGTGTCGTAGAGATCAGCTAGGAGCTTCGTCTACAATACTTCGGGAACTTGCCGAGGAAGATCCTCTGGAATACAAGAGAATTATGAGAATGAGTGTGGGGCAATTTAACGAACTGTTTAATTCAATTGAACATAAAATATCAAAAACAGATACGTTAATGAGAAACGCAGTTCCTGCCCGTCCAAAACTAGAAGTTGCCTTACGATTTTTAGCTCGTGGTGACAGTTACTAAACTCTAGCAATCATGTTTCGAATACCAGCCAACACCATTTCTAGTTTTATGCCAGAAGTACTTACAGCAATAACTTCAGCATTACAAGGATATATGAAGGTAAGATCTCACAAGTTATTGTGTACTAACTTGTTCATTTAAAGTATCGGGTAGTAGAAAAATCACGACTGGGCTGTGTTTTGTATCATTTCATAATCATTTGCAAAAAGAGTAGCAAATTCTTAGTTTATATACTGATGAGTTCAAAGTAAACATGTGTGGAAATGTGCATATCCTTTAGGGGTTTTCACTTCAAACAACTAGTGTATGCTAAACATAAAAGAGGTGTTTAAACCAAAAATATCAATTTTCTGCAGAGCAATTTATTATTAAATATAATGTTAGTTATAATGCGTTGTAAAGTACACAAAACAAAATTTGTTTGTCAGGTAACGTCCTTTCATTGTACATTTCTATAAGCTAAATCTCCTTCAGCTATAAATTCGTTTGGAATGCTAGAATCGTCATCAGAATCTTCCATGTAGGACGAGGCTCCAGATAACATCGGAGAACGTGAAGGTTGTGGGGATTCTAACAACCTCAATCTCCCTTTTGTTAACATGGATTGAATTTCGTACTGGCAAGCAAGACGGTTTCTCATGGGAAGGTCCTGCAACTGAGCTGCAACATATTTGCCAAATACGTCAACCTCGTCGAGCTCGACTTTGGTGGAAGTAGACGGGCGACTCTCAGTTATTTTTTGCAGTTTTTCAATCGAAAACTCAACTTTCGATAATTTGCTTACACGCCGTTTCTTTCTATTACGTGTTCGAAACGTAGGCACAACTGGGGATTGTGACGTGTCCTCTTCAGCGAGTTTGTCGACATTCTGTTCAGTTTCAACAGTTTGTTGTTCAATTGCTTTATCCATCCCATCATCTTTAGGGCTGATAGCTGCTGTAACCTGAAATTAAAAAACAACTAGTAATTTACCGGACTCGCTCCTCTTTATGTGTGTGTAAATGTGTTTGTATGCACTTGAAAATAATTTAGATTGTAGCTAATATTTCACTTTTACGTTCCGCAAATATTGGAGGAATGGGTGGAAATACAAAGAAATAATGAAACAAAATGGAATTTTTCTTTATGTTGTGGTGCTATTGACGAAAAGCATGTGGCCATAAAACGTCCGCCTGGGAGTTGCTCTGAGTTTTACAACTACAAAGGAGGTTACAGCGTTATACTTTTGGCATTGGTAGATGCTGATTGTGAATTTCTATACGTAGATGTGGGAACCAATGGAAGAGCCAATGATGCAAGTGTTTTCCGGTTGTCTATAGACAAGAGAAGGCTCAATTTTCCTAATTACTACTTTATTTTGGGTGATGACGCGTTCCCTTTGTCACCGAACTTAATGAAGCCCTATTCAAAAAGAAATTTGACATTACTGGAACGTATATTGAACTATCGCGTGCACGCAGAGTGGTGGAAAACGCGTTTGGTATAATGGCAGCAAGATTTAGAATCTATGGAAAAGAAATCTAAACTGATTTACAAACTGTAGATCTGATTGTACAATGCACATGTACTCTCCACAACTGGTTGGGAACAACGTCACCAGCAACGTACTTTGAAAGAGGTTGGGTTGACCAGGAAGACACTGACACAGGAGTTTTTCGCCCCGGCCAGTGGCGTTCTACTGGGACAGAACTACCGTCATAGAGAGGATCTCGCTCGACATGCACATATTCGAAAAGAGCTTCGGAAACAAGGAAGAAACTGGCTGAGTACTTCAGTGGAGATGGACGAGTGTCTTGGCAGTTGAAGTATGTTGGCATGTAATCAATGGCACAGCAAATGTGCTTCAGCCCTAGTTTGTTATTGACGAAGTCTGTGAAAAAATGTTCTTAAAGACTTACTAGTGTTATTGTTCAGTGAATCACAAAATTATTTTTAAATGTTAATACCGATAGTTGAAAACACTAGCAAGATAAAAAAGTTTTAAAACACAATGGGTCCGTGGTCTTTTGATATAGTCTTGTATCTTATTAAATTAGATATTGAACTGATCGCATTTTAAATAGTTCTTATTATCCATTTCCTCCTTATTTTTACAAATATGTTTGTTGATTCTGTTTCTATTTTGGAAACTAAGAACTTACTGCATATGACCTAACCTCTCGACAGGTGACAATTAATTGAATAGCTACTTACCTTGACACACAGTTTTGACCTAACGTACTTCTGCATAAGAATTAAAAAATCAAACTTACCAAATTCAATGTGGACTTCCTCGTGATGACTACATGTCTCAAGAAACTGTCTGCTGCAATGAACCATAGTAATTTCGGTACGTAAACGTCGTCCGTGCCTGCTCCACTTCCTTCTGATTCATTTACTTTCAGGAGTTCACCTCTGTACGTGGCCTTTATAGCCTTTATACTGGCTCTCAAAAAACTTAAGTCAGGAACCGCGACCCCTAGTCCTATTAATTCACCCTTTAACTTCATCATTGTACTCTCCCTCTTCGCCTTGTTGGCATGATCAGAATGACGAATGTTCCATGATAGTTTATGTAAGTTTCTAAAAATATACCGATATTGTCGGCACTCCATTTTATACTAGCAGTTGGTTTTGTCTTCACTTCTTGTGAACAAATTTCGCAACAAATGTAAATACAAAAGTAGTTCCTTCCTCAACAGAGTCTAGCACTCTACTGGCGGCCAGTACCTTTTAAGACACGTCCAATAATGGCTGCCACTGGGTCACGTGACCCTGTTACTGGCCCTCTGGCGTCCAGTAAACTCAAACATGCTTGAGTTTGGTGGCCGCCAGTAGCCAACTGGACGTTCAAGCGGAAGTACCCCTGCACACGGGGCAGTAGAGGGATAATGATTGGCGGCCAATACTGTCCCCGTCTGCAGGGGGCTTTAACTGCTAACTGCTACTCTGCTACTGGCTGCTACTATTGGACGTGCTGTGCGTTTCACGCTGTTTGATCAAGTTAATTTAAGCGCTGCCGCATGCGAAACATCACAATCGCAGTTAAGACTTGCTAGTCTGGCCAACCCGCTAGCAGGTTGAACTGCGATTTCACACTAGCAGTGATTTAGTAGCAGGTTTGCAAATCACTTCCCATCACTACATAGTGGTGTGACTATTTTGAAGTAGCTGTGATTAACTGTGATTCAGCCAACGCCACCTAGGATACAAGGCCACTCGAAATATGACCATCATCACTCTGCGGCCTTCAGGAGTACCGAGGAGTACGATGTGCAGCATTCAGTACACGGGCGAACTCGCGCTAACGCTGAAAACAAATACTCATTTTCAGAATCATATTTTAAAAAGTTATATACATTACCTTTTTTCAAAAAGTAAGCCACCGTACGAATCAACAAGGACTATTTTTTTTATAACTGCTAGTTGATGTACCCGTGTTTCCCTACGGGATTTTTAGAAAGACTGAATTTGTGGTTTTCCTAACCGGAGTCAACATAGGTCATTACAAAAAAAGTCAGTAGGAATATAGCGATTAAAAGCAACGTTATCATATAAAATACACGATCAAATGAAAAACTGCAGATTTTCTCACTTTTAACGAACAGTACTACGGTGCCGATCTAACAGTCCAAAGTTCCAGAACTGGAATGACCAGGCCGTAGACATCCGTGGAGATGCTATGATGAACCAGTGTGTTATGTACCAGTAGCATCAGAAAATTTATGAACCAGAGGAATAGCATGCTAAAGAAGAAAGTTATATAACTCCCAGCTATTTCCCGCCAATATTCAGGTAGGCTGTTACACTCTGTATGACCGGGGGAGTTGGCCTTGTGGTTAGGGGTGCGCAGCTGTGAGTTTGCATCTGGGAGATAGTGGATTCGAACCCTACTATCGGCAGCCCTGAATATGGTATTCCGTGGTTTCCCATTTTCACACCAGACAAATGCTGGGGCTGTACCTTAATTAAGGCCGAGAACGCTTCCTTCACACTCCTAGCTCTTTCATATCCCATCGTCGCCATAAGACCTATCTGTTTCGTTTCGACGTAAAACAAATTTTAAAAAAATACTCGGTACGCAGCAGCAATCCTATCTATCGGAGATGGGTGGCAACAGAAGACACAAAGCACGTCACGACAAACAATGGTCAATTGTTGATCAATTTTATGAGCTTTCTATATTGTAGCCCTTCACATTTAGTATTTTTCGACTCTGTTATATTAGGGCGTCTTATAAATTTATTTATAGCGTAGACTGTAGTCCCTTATTCTCCGACTTTACATACCGATTTTCATTAAATTCTGTTTACCTATTTTTCTCGTGACTCGGCGCTGATATGGACAAAAATCCAAATTCATGAATATATCTGTGATCATAGCCGGTACGGTAACAATATATAAGACATAAATGATCGGAAATTTAACACTGTATAACTTTAGTTATGCAGTATTTATCGATACGACCACTATTAACATAAATATTTGAGAATTAAATTGTAGGCCTTCCCCTAAACTACCATTTCACTCAGCGTGAGTAAAATTATTTATGGCCTAGATTCTAGCGACTTATTCCCCGATTTTGCATACCGATTTTCATTAAGATAGGACCACTAATAAATATTTGAGAATTGAATTTTAAGCCTTCCCCTAAACTACCATTATTCTCAGCATGAATACAATTATTTATGGCCTAGATTGTAGCGACTTATTCCCCGACTTTCCTTACCGATTTCCATTAAGATACGACCACTAATAACATAAATATTTGAGAATTAAATGTTAGGCCTTCCCTCAAACTACCATTTCACTCAGCGTGAATAAATTATTTATGGCCTAGATTGTAGCCACTTATTCCCCGACTTTGCATACCGATTTTCATTAAATTCTCCTCAGCGGTTTTCTCGTGATGCGTGTATATACATGCAACTGCGACTTTGGTGTGGGTCGCAGTTAGACCTTTGAGTGTGATGCTGTGATACAGACAGATATTACGGAAAATTAAAAAGTGCATTTCCTTGTTACTTTGGACATGACTGATACAGAAATACCATCCTTTTTAAATTCTGAGCAATGTATAGAAAAAACCTCTTAGAATTGAGGGTTAACCAGTTGTCTTTTTTTTTTTGCTAGGGGCTTTACGTCGCACCGACACAGATAGGTCTTATGGCGACGATGGGATAGGAAAGGCCTAGGAGTGGGAAGGAAGCGGACGTGGCCTGGTGTGAAAATGGGAAACCACGGAAAACCATCTTCAGGGCTGCCGATAGTGGGATTCGAACCTACTATCTCCCGGATGCAAGCTCACAGCCGCGTGCCTCTACGCGCACGGCCAACTCGCCCCGTAGTTGTCTTTTTATCAAAATCATTGGCATAATTACATTGGAATTATAGAGCTGCTCATTAAGGAAGAAAATCAGGGAGTGAGGAGGAGGAGGAGGAAATGACTTCTTCTTCTTCTTCTTCTCCTGCTTCTGACACTTTTCCCAGACCTGTGGGGTCGTGGGTGCGAACTGCGTCGCACATGCGGATTTGGGCCTGTTTTACGACCGGATGCCCTTCCTGACGCAACCCTATATGGAGGGATGTAATTTGCGTGTTTCTGTGGTGGTTGGTAGTGTAGCGTGTTGTGTGAATATGAAGTGGAAAGTGTTGGGACAAACACAAAGACCCAGTCCCCGAGCCAGAATAATTTTTTTTGCTATTTGCTTTACGTCGCACCGACACAGATAGGTCTTATGGCGACGATGGGACAGGAAAGGCCTAGGAGTGGGGAGGAAGCGTCCGTGGCTTTAATTGAGGTACAGCCCCAGCATTTGTCTGGTGTGTAAATGGGGAAACCACGGAAACGCATCTTCAGGGCTGCCGACAGTGGGGTTCGAACCCACTATCTCCCGGATACAAGAAGAATTAATATGACGCGATTAAAATCTTCCACCGGCCGGGAATCGAACCCGGGACCCCTCTAAACCGAAGGCCTCAACGCTGACCACTCAGCCAAGGAGACGGACAGGAGGAGGAAAAGACTATTCTGATAAAATGCCCAAAACTCACTCAGAGTTCGCCTGCTGCCACTTCTCTTGTTAGCAATACCAGTAATTTTAGTAGCGAATACTTATACTACTGTACAATAGTGTAAAACAAAAACAGTAGGCAAAATATTATGCCTACAACGTCACAAATCACTGATTAAAATACTTAGTCAACTCAACTGCTACCATCACATTTTTTCACTTTTAGACCTACAACCACAGTCGCGAAGCTCTAATCCACTTGACAGATGGAGCGACACTAGCAACTCTAGCGGCGAGGTAGAGGCGACTTGCTAGCAGACAACAGGGAACGAATTACCATACCACTACAGTCTAAAATGGTCATAACTTCTGAACCATTCATGCAAATAATGTCCTGATAAGGTTATTGTAATCCTTATGAAAGAGCGGAGGAGGTCAAACAATTTATTTCGATGAGGAGTTCGAGGATAATATCGAAATATTTATTTCATCTTAAGGAGTTATGTTTTTCTGCCGCGGACTATAACATAAAATCGCTTCTGGAGGGCGACCGGTTCGAAATAGGTACATACCATCCCGGACTTTTTTGTAGAGGTTTTTATGCTCTACAATTCGTACGCTTACGCTTGGGGTCTATCGTTGACGGTTCAGGCAGCGTAAGCCAAGAAAGCAAGTGACCGACCATGGTAGAGCGCTGGCCTTCTTCGCCCAACTTGGCAGGTTCGATGTCGGTCGGTCGGTCACTTGCTTTCTTGGCTTTCTTGCTTTGGTGCCAGTAGGGGCAAAAGATCTTAATAGGTCGACGACCCGAATAAAAAGCGTTTAAAAAAATGTTCAACGTAAATGGGGAACCTGTAATTGTCACAACAATGTTTAAATAAACAAGGACTACTCTATATCTATCTAATTAATTACTGGATGAAAGAAAATACAAAGTACCTACAATAACCTAATATTAAGAAAAAGTGAGCGTCATTTTTTTTAATGCATGGTTCATAAGACAAAAAGCATTCTTCTTGTTCTTCTTAATCAGTTTTCCCTCCAGGGTCGGTTTTTCCCTCGGACTCAGCGAGGGATCCCACCTCTACCGCCTCAAGGGCAGTGTCCTGGAGCTTCAAACTCTGGGTCGGGGGATACAACTGGGGAGGATGACCAGTACCTCGCCCAGGCGGCCTCACCTGCTATGCTGAACAGGGGCCTTGTGGAGGGATGGGAAGATTGGATGGGACAGGCAAGGAAGAAGGAAGTGGCCGTGGCCTTAAGTTAGGTACCATCCTGGCATTCGCCTGGAGGAGAAGTGGGAAACCACGGAAAACCACTTCCAGGATGGCTGAGGTGGGAATCGAACTTACTTCTACTCAGTTGACCTCCCGAGGCTGAGTGGACCCCGTTCCAGCACTCGTACCAATTTTCAATTTTCGGGGCAGAGCCGGGAATCGAACTCGGACCTCCGGGGTTGGCAGCTAATCACACTAACCACTACACCACAGAGGCGGTCCAAAAAGCACTCTAATGGACTATATCTAATTAATTATCAGTCCCGTTTTAGAAAAAAATCGTTCACAAGGAACCGACGTGGCAATAACACTGAACATTTCTTTGACGATTTTGGAGAGGGTCGGCTAGACATACTGGTATTTCTTCCACCAAATTAAGGGGTTTTCCGACCTCGGCAATAGGCGTTCATCTACATAACGCTGTACTACTATTGCCCCCGATAACGATGTGGCCCGAGGTTGGTCAGTAGCAACCATCGCATCGAACTCCTCCCAAACCGAAATCGTATTGGAGGCGGAACTTTCACTCACAGTAGTATTGACATTTTCTTGAACATTCACTGACACTTGTTGACTGTTCAGTTCTTTCATAACGAGCTCAATAGCATGTTTTTTATGGAGTCAGCAGCACTGGAACTCGAAAATGGAATGAGCTTGAAGCGCGGATCAAAGAAAAGTGCACAGCGCCAAAGTTTTACTCCATTCCCAATTCGGAAACCGTGTTCTAATTCCATTGTCTAAGGAATCAATCAGATTCCGCACTGTGGAGTGGAAGTCTTCTTTCACAAGTTTGTTACATACTGCAGACAGTCCTCGAATGAGCACTAAAACCTGACTTGCGGTGATGTAGTTTTCGGCACTCAGTTTCGAAGAAACTTGTTCAAACGGTTTCAAAACTTTTGGCAATTCACCGCAGATTCGCCATTCCTCTGTTGAAATTGGAGGAAGCGAAACATTACATAAAGCCACCATTTTTTTAATGGCGTTTTCAAGCAGTGACAACCGTTCGAACATGAACAACGTAGAGTTCCACCTATTACATGTGATAAATATCATTTTTGATCCGTATTGATGATATTTGATTGGAATAATAACAATAAATTAACTTAGAGTTCCACCTAGTCGGCATCCTGAAGCACATTTTTAGGATTTGGAACTCCTGAATCTTTTTGGAATTTTAATAGTTTCTGGGCTGTCTGATTAGACCTCTTGTAGAATGTCACCACTGCTTTGAATTTATCGTGCATTTCGTTAAGGCCCTTAAGCGCATCTTGCACAACTAAATTCAATGTATGGGCGACACATCCTAAATGTTTCCACTTGAGTTCTGTTGTCACAGCACTTTTGACGTTTGGTGCATTGTCTGTGACAACAACTAGCACTTTATCTGTCAAATTGAATTCATCTGTAATTTTTTTAATCTCCTGTGCAAGGTTGGCACTGGTGTGAGACACGTCAATTAGCGAGCACCCCAACAGTTGAAATCATCTGTTATGTAGTGTGCTATAACTGCCATGTGGCCCTCAAGAGCATTAGAACTCCAGTAATCTGTTGTTAGAGAAACACGGGACACAGTATTCGATATTTCATCAACTCTATTGACGCACTGTTTATATGCTGCTGGTAGCATTGCAATAGAAATCACCTCCCTCTTTGGTAGCTCATAGGATGGATTTAGCGCCTTCACGAACTGCACAAAACCTTTATCTTTAACTATAGAAAAAGCCTGGAAGTCCAATGTAAACAATCCCAGTAGATACCTGTCTATAATTTCTTCATGGTTTGTTTTCTTACCGGTATGTCAGGTGTTCTAGAAGATGACGCAAGAGGTTCAGGAGCCGTCGCAGATGATGTTGACGCCACAGGAGCAAATTCAGTAATCATCGTATATGGAAAAAATGGATCTGCAATATTTTGATGTCGAACTGGTTCCAGGGCGTCAAGGTCATTTTCTTGCACAGTGGGCCTACTTGTTCTGTCATGTTGCAAATTGACAGTTGGGTGTATGCTTTCAATGTGTTTTCTTAAATTGGTAGCTGTAGACTTGTACGAACATTTTTTACCACATATATCACACTTTGCAAATTTGCTATCAATTGAAGTGAAATAATTCCACAAAGAACTGGTCTTCACGCGTTTTCTCATTTCCAACAAGTGTCTGCTGCCCACACGTAACAATACCGATAACACTGCTCAGGAAGAGAGAGCAGTACTTATTTACAGTAGTGTAGCCAACACTGTGATTCTTTTTATCGTAACAGAAATTATATCTAATATTAACTTTGAAAAGAATTGAGGGCAGTGGGAAAGTTTTGTCAAAGTGAAGTAGTATCACAAAATGCATTTTATCTACATTCATTCTATAATATCAACATGGAAAGTTAGCATACTAATTTATTTATGGTACAAGAAAAATTATACGGTTGAAACTTATAATAATATTATAATGTAGGTAGCCTTGCGCGATGTCTGAGTCAGCGATTACCCCCGAACAGTTGAATGTGGACCGAGCTCGATAGCTGCAGTCGCTTAAGTGCGACCAGTATTCGGGAGATAGTGGGTTCGAACCCCACTGTCGGCAGCCCTGAAGATGGTTCTCCGTGGTTTCCCATTTTCGCACCAGGCAAACGCTGGGGCAGTATCTCAATTAAGGCCACGGCCGCTTCCTACCCACTCCTAGGCCTTTCCCATCCCATCGTCACCATAAGACGTATCTGTGTCGGTGTGACGTAAAACAAATCGTAAAAAAAAGTTGAATGTGTCTTACGAAAGCGCTCTCACTTGGAAGGCCTGAGTACTACCTGAAGGTCACGTTCTGTGTCTGTAAACTGCTACTAGTGACAGGTCCCCACTTCCCAGTTACTGTTTTCACTAGTACGTTTTTCCGTTGTCGTTACTTGGTAACCTGTTATTTCTTGTCCTCGTTACATTTGTAACAGTGACAGGCATGTAACTGGGTCAAAGTAACTGCTACGTTATTTTTCAGCCATCTCCATTGTGACGTCATCACTCGGCTGTAACGAGTCAGGCCGAGTCAGGCAGTGACCGAGTGAATGCAATGTGGCGGCACGTTTAAATAAGTTATTGGTATGGCAACGTAAATTCATTGCCCTTTTCTCACAACATGACTGTTCTGCTGAATACAGCAATGTTGTTTTCTGCTGGAGAAGATGACCTACTCATTTCATTTTTGTGATGCCTCTTGATATGATCCCACAAATTTGATACGCCACAACCCGACGCGTAAATGTGGCCGAAAAATTTGTTTTGCTGATTTTTATCATCAGTAATTTCAAAGAACTGCCATGCATCAGACGGTTTTCGTGGCATTTGTGGTACAAATATCTGTAAAAATTTATTCAGTTCCTTAAATATTCTAAAATATGAATACCATGTAAAATGGGATTAAATATCAAACTAATACCACAATTGTTATCTAATATACTTTGCATTATCTACAAAACACAACAAGCGGAGGAAATATAGACACAAATTAAGAAGCACAGACTGAATACACGTGCAATAATCTTACACGGGCAGGTCACAACGTTCGGATCACGGAGCATCTTTTTCAAACATTGTACGCATTTTGAAGTCCATTAGGACGAGATAATGTGCAAGTAGTATGTTGTACTACTAAGGCGTTCTCGAGAAAATCGCAGAGAAGTTATCGCGTCGAATCTGTAACGGTGCGTTGCGATCATGAGCACGAAACGGTGGTGGTCGAGTGGTTAGCTTTCAAACTCCGTAATCGCTGGATCGAGTCCCGCTTGTTTCGGTTTTTTTCTTTCATGAATATTACAATCCATCATCATCATCATCACAGGTTGTTCTGCCATCCGGCAGGTCCGGTCATGGCTGTGACCTCCATATCTCTCGATCTTGTGCCCTTTTCTTCACTTCTGCATGATCTTCCTTTCTTTTTCTAATGCTGTCTAATAACTGGTATCGTCTCCTTCCCCTTCCTCGTTTTCCTTTTACCATCCCTTCAATTGCTACTCGTAGTAAAGTGTTGTGTCTTAGATTATGCCCTATCCAATTTTTCTTCCTTCTTCTCTTCAGAACTTCCTCATTTAATATTTTATCTTCCCACTTTACTCCTTCAATTCTTTGCCAAATCCACATCTCAAATGCCTCTATTCTTCTCTGTTCTTCCTTAATGTCCATGTTTCAGCGCCATACAGAGCTATACTCCATACGTAACACCTTGCAAGTCTCTTCCTCAGATCTTTCTCTAGCGGGCCACAAAGCAGTTTTTTCTTCTTGTTGAAGCTTTCCTTGGCTAAGGCAATTCGAGCTTTTATGTCTGTTATAGAGTGAAGGTCTTCAGTCACAATACTTCCAAGATACTTAAACGTATTCACCTGTTCAATAATTTCTCCCCCTATCTTGATTGTCGCTTTTTCACCTTTACCTCCAAGTATCATGAATTTGGTTTTCTTTTTGTTTATGCTCATTCCATACTCTTCACACTTTTTGTTTAATTCTCTCAGCATTTTGCGGAGGTCCTTCACATTTTCAGCTAATACTGCCATATCATCAGAAAATCTTATACATTCAATTCTCTTACCTCCAACGTTGACACCTCTTTTACCATCCAAGCATTCACAAATAATTTCCTCCAAGTAAATATTAAACAAAGTTGGTGATAAGCAGCAGCCCTGTCTAACACCTTTTCCCAGTCTGATTTCTTCTGTCAATTCTCCTCTTATTCTCACTCTTGCTGTTTGGTTGTAATATAATTCCTTGATCAGTCTTCTCTCGCTCTCCATTCCACTCCATGTTTTTTAAGTATCTCCAAGAGCTTATCCCACCTCACTTTGTCAAATGCCTTCAAAAGGTACATCAAATGAGGAAAGCCTTCAGGCATTGATAAAGTGTGTGGTGAAATGATCAGGTCTATGGGAGATGCAGGAAAGCAGTGGATGTATAGACTTTTTCACAAGATATGGAAGGATGAGCAGATACCAGCAGATCGGAAAAGAAGGTATCGTCATTCCACTCTTTAAGAAAGGTAACAGGAAAAATGTTCCAATTAGAGACGAAGAACATTAACTTCCCAAGTGGGAAAGCTGTATGAAAGGATTTTAGAAAGATAAATAAGACCATTGATAGAATTAAAGTTATCAGAGCAACAATATGGATTCCGGAAAGGCAGATCAACAGTTGATCTAATATTTGGACTGCGTCAGCAAATGGAGAAGTATTATGAACATAATAAGGTCCTTTGGCTGGCCTTCCTGGATATCAAGAAGGCCTTTGATGCTGTAAGCAGAGACAAAATTATGACTCTGCTCTTCACTTTAGACCTCATGTGAGGTGTGATATTAGTTACAACTATATCTATGAGACGACAGCACTTCCTTGCAGCTGCGAAGTTGTAGACAGTTGTGGCGCTCTTGTTATTTGTGTGTGTCATACGGAGACTACATTACTGAAATTGATACGTCCTTTACAAATATGTGCAATTGGTAAGAAAAATGTTTTATATAGTAGAAAAGCATGCTCTTTCCAATGGTATTAGTATTTTTATTGTACATGCAAATTATTACCATTATTTTGTGTAATAATATAGGGGCCTCATACAAGGTCTAAATGTACGAGAAGTTATGGTTCACAGTCATTTTCTCAATTAGAACCACACCATATTGGAGTGTTTTGATGGAATTTTTGATGCAAAACAAGACAGGCTGCTGATGTTTCATGGCACATTTGTCATATATTCTCATTTCTATGTTTTAGAACAAAATGGATGAAGAACCAGAGCCGTCTGTAGAAAATGTACAGTGTTCACAACGAATGTCACAATATACTCTGCGCCCTGTCAATAATAGCTGATAATATGACATACAATCGCTTTTGCGAGATACGGAAATATTTGCACTTCATTGACAATCAGAACATTCCAGCAGACATCAATGATCGGCTTATGCGTTTACGTCCTATGAGTGACCATTTCAAGCACATCTTTAGATGTTCTTCCCAGCCAGAAGAATTTTCATCAGCTGATGAGATGGTCCCTTTCAAAGGCCGATCAAAGCTGAAACTATATATATAGAGAGTAAACCCTAAAAATGAGGCTTCAAAATTTGGGTCTTAACCAGTTCCTCAGGATACATCCATAACTTTGAGATATATCAAGGAAAAGTGCAAACTGGTGAAGGTCATTCTGAATTTGGAGCAGTTGGTGATGTTCTTAGACTGTGTGAAGACGTGAAGTTCAAAAGCCATAAGCTTTTGATAATATGTTTACGTCGATTATCTTCTAGAGAAACTTATGCTTCCAGGGCTATCAGAGCTAACAGGCTTTGTGGTACTGATCTCTAGATGTGGTCTGTGAAAACCATGAAGAAGGAACCAAGAGGGTTGTACGAGGTACTCTGTTACGTCGCAGTCCAACATCACAATAACCTGCTGGCATGATCATTCATTTGTACACGTAGCATCTACATATTTGCTGGAGCAGAACCTGTAGGTGTTGCTAAGAGAGGGTGTCGAAAACTGCGCGCAATCATTGAAATTCCACGACCATATTCCATCAGCATTTACAATTCCCACATGGGCGGCGTACATCTAATAGACTCGCTCATAGGTCTTTATCGGTACACCATAAGGCACAAAAGGGGGTACTTCAGAGTATCCCATTATCTACTGTATGCAATCATTGTAAACTGTTGGATCCTCTGGAGGATGAACCCAGATTGTGAGAAGCTGGATCTGTTAGAATTCAAGTCCTCAGTAGCTACTTCTCTCATTTACATGGGAAGCAATTATCAACCCAAGAAAAGAAGACCCGCTTCACAGACGCCACCAGCAACCAAAAAATGGTTGAAAGTGAAGGCTACAGATAAGGTGAGAAAGGATAGAAGTGCCACCTTCAAGGTTGTTCAAGGAAAACCAAGTATGTATGCCTTCGCTGCCAAGATGCCCTTTGTCCACAGTGTTTTGAGGAATTCCATAGCAGGAAATAACAACAACAGCCACTTCTTATTGCAACATTTGGTTTGGTAAAACGTGCGTGTAAAACTGACATCCAGTGCACAGTATCTCCCGAGAAAAGTATTCCTCAGTTCAGTTGTGTTGTGGTGTGTGTAGACTCCCTTCGTGCACATAGGCCTCATATGAGGTCCGTATAATTTTCAATTAAAATTAACTATTATTTCTTTTTCTTTAATGTGATTGTATTTTGTAACCTTCCAATGAATAAAAAGTCGAGACAATTTTTTTTCACTTCAAACTGAAAATGCGTGCACGAGAGGGTTAAAATAACTACGGGCCTAAAACAAAGTGGTGTTCTGTCACCTCTTCTCTTCATTACTCTGATGAATGAGATTCAACAACAAGTATGCCAAAATGTTGGTGACAACAAAATGGATGTCATGCTATTTGCGGATGACAACTGTATATGGGGAGATTCCAAGGAGGAACTTCAGGATCAGATCAATGCATGGGCAGTAACAGCTAAAGGGTATGGCCTAAGAATCAGTCAGAAAAAAGTAAAGTTTTGGTTATGCAGAGAAATTGTCAACCTTAGGGTAGGAGGGGGGGGGGGTTTATACAACTCAATATGTCCAACAAATTCAAATATCTGCGAAGCATGATATCAGCAACAGGCTCCACTGAAGGGGAACTTACCAGCAGGATTCAAGCTGGAGGAACATTCTATAGAGTTGTCCAGATCTAATTTGGAACCCAAAAGTACCATTGAAATGCAAGCGGGCAATTTATCTGACTTATTACATGCCAGTTTTGACATATGGGAGTGAGGCCTTGATCATGACGAGATAAAACAAGACGAGATAAAATTCACAATGAGAACATCAGGGACATGGCTCAGGTTGGCAGAATGCAGGATAACATAACTCTGCATATACTCAAATGGTATGGTCTCATGTGTCCCCTTTTCCGGAGTTGCTCAGTCGGCGGAGCTAGAGTCCCAACGGGTGGAACGTTAGCAGGGCCGTCTTACTATTTCGGGACAGAGCTTATGAAATTTATATTTGCAGGGCTATAGGTGATTGGATAGGTGACATAGCATAATGACACTTAGAAAAAACAACAATAACATTTATTAATAAAACGACAGTCTGTACATGCAAATAAAGAAAAAAATAACTATTTACTAATACTTAATGTGAACTTACATACACTGCATGCTTATGGGTTCCATTCGTTACAATCCATCTTCACTTAAACTCCTTGTCTGAAACCATGCTTTCGGTCTAAACCGTTGGCTTACGAACTGTAACATTGAACATGACACAATGTTAGCGAAAATGTTGTTATAACCAATATTGCAACAATTGATAATTTAAATTATACAATATTTCCTTGATGAATACCTTCTTTACCAATTCTTTCAACTCCTTTTACAAATTCTTGGCTACTTCCTATAAACCAATTAAAAAATTATTTATGAACTCTTTAGAAATTCTTCAATTAATTCTCTAGAAAATTTCCTTTACAAACACTTTGGAAAATTCTTGGAAAAATATTTTACAAATTCATTGATACGTTTCTTTGGAAAATTCTTTGAACATTTTCCTTAACAAGTTTCTTTGGAAAATTCATTTACAAATTCTTGGAAAAATTTGTTTACAAATTCTTGGAAAATTCTTTGGCAAGTTTCCCCTCCTCAGATTACATCCGACTGCATTCCTATATTCAAACTTGCAAACAATCATCCACTTTCTAAGTTACTATAGCAGGATAGTAGAGTATCACATAAATAAACGCGCAACAAACTGAATCAAAAATCCACATGACAAGAGTACATGAAAAATCACCAAAGGAAATTCTATGGTTTGAAATACACTGATAAACTGTCACAGAATCGCACAATCTCCTCCAATTATTTATCAGCAAATTTTATCATAGCATCAAGATTGTTATTATTATTATTATTATTATTATTATTATTATTATTATTATTATTATTATTATTATTATTATTATTATTATTATTATTATTATTATTATTATTATTATTATTATTATGTCTCCCTTCTGGTTTAGGTTGAAGACC
The DNA here is from genome assembly GCF_040414725.1 of Anabrus simplex. Classification (NCBI taxonomy): domain Eukaryota; kingdom Metazoa; phylum Arthropoda; class Insecta; order Orthoptera; family Tettigoniidae; genus Anabrus; species Anabrus simplex. The sequence continues at coordinate 52,257,656 of NC_090278.1, read as the reverse complement.
CTTGCATCATATTCACAGATCATAGCAAAGAATAACACCGTGACATGCAATAAATGACCAAAATTAGATGAATAAAAATCATCACTACCATCAGTTACGGATACTTCGAAGAATGCACTCATTTGGCCTCATAGAAAAATTACTAAGTCTCTACTTTACATAATACAAGTTGATGAGCCATATTTTATTTTTATTTCCTGAGTGACTAATCATATTACAATAATCACAAATACCTTCATGACTAACATGTACCCTAGCAGTCATCATGTTGTCAATTATATTCATAAAAGAGAAACATCATACAATCGTCACTCACATTTGTCTCTCAACAACAACTTTAAATTGTTCCGACTCATTATTATTATTTCCATGATTATTATGCCTAAGTGCATCATCTCGATGAACTGCCTACTGACCACAACTATCACCTTCCCTTCTAAGGTCAGAATTATTTCACAAGTCATTTTCTACCAATGCTTCGGTTAAATCATCGTTTCAATATTGACCGATAAATTATTATTATTATTATTATTATTATTATTATTATTATTATTATTATTATTATTATTATTATTATTATTATTATTATTATTATTATTATTATTATTATTATTATTATAGCCTTCGTTTCCCCGTAATCCATTGTGGAGATCTAAGATCTTAATTACACTCGTACCCTCACGGAATTCACCAACAAATGGGGATTAATCAATGAATCAACACAACAACATTCCAAGAAATCAATAAAATGAGATCAATGAATCAATAAATCAATGTCTACTCTACCATCACCACAATTGAAATTCTACTTCTTTAACTAAATTCAACGTTTCTTTATATAAGAATACAATTCAAGTAGCAATCTACAGGAAGAAGGGAAAATGTTACAAGAGTAGGTACTTATTATTCCGATGTTTGTCTCCGACGTCTTGAATACAGGTGTAGATGTAGGTCCTTCCTCCGGATTATGGCGGATTATAGATGAACAAGTTCACCGTGCTGGCTCACACACGTCGGGTTAACAACTCATGATTACTGTGCAGCCAGATATTATGGAATCATTCCAGCAAATTCTTAGAGATCCCCAGGATTTCCTTCTTGGTCGGTCCATGATGACAACTGGCTCTCGTATATTTTACTGAAACTAAAATGTTATATTAGAATTGGATCCTCACTCGTTGTATTCCAATATTTTGCCTTACAATACTTAACTGGCGCAATGATGTACAATATGATTCAACACTTATTAAAGCTTCAAATCTTGACCCTATTATCAGTTTACAGTACTTCATTAAGTCATCATAATTTCGAATACTACACTACAGTACTTTTGAAACTATGTTCCTCGGCAAGGTTTACTCTCGAAGCTTCCAGTTCGATGATTAATTTGTCTCGTGGTGCCTACTAAAACATTCCATAAGTCACTGCGATAAAAATTCGGCGTAACGTCTTGCTGTGACTAGCCGTGGTTTGTAATATTACACCCAGTTGAATGCACTGCGATGAGATGTCGTACTTGGCTGATCCGTCTGTACGAAAAATTGATACAAGCATACTCGAATACTATAACACCATGCAATACTGACACATAGTTAACTAAATTCTTCAAGAGCATTAGCAGTGCCGATCGTATTCCATCCGTCGCTCAGTCTCACGCTAAAGACACCGTTACTCTTCCTGACCGTAGAGCGGCTTCTCTCCTTCTCATTGGTCAACAGCTATTCTGCGACGTGATTCGTTATTCCATATTTGGTGTAGATATTTCTGGAATCCTTCTCCTCTTCGTCTCCGGCGCTCGCTGTATGATGTAAGCCGTGTGACGTATCTATGTCCTTGACAGCCTGACACAGTTTAGCTCGCCCGCAGCGGAACGGCCTGGTAACCAGGTGATGCTTGTTCGCGCGTATACCCATGTTACTTTACGAGAACTGAGCCAACCTCTCTAAATCCAATAGAATATCATTTGGACAGGTACACACGCGAAGGATGGATCCTAATCGCATACCGAGAAAAATGTTGGATCTGCAGTTAAAATATTCAAGACCAAGAGGGTGGCCAAGAATGCGATATACAGACATGGAGAAAAACGACATTCAGCAACGAGGAGGGGGCTGGGACAGCATTGAAGAAGGAGAAAAGTACAAAGACAGAAGCTGGTGGATGGGCTTCATTCGCCAACCCATGATATAGATGGAACAACATGGGATATGTATGTATATGCATGTACCTACCATAGGGTAAAACCCTCCCGTACCGGGCGAGTTGGCCGTGCTCGTAGAGGCGCGCGGCTGTGAGCTTGCATCCGGGAGATAGTAGGTTTGAATCCCACTGTCGGCAGCCCTGAAAATGGTTTTCCCATTTTCACACCAGGCAAATGCTGGGGCTGTACCTTAATTAAGGCCACGGCCGATTCCTTCCAACTCCTAGGCCTATCCTATCCCATCGTCGCCATAAGACCTATCTGTGTCGGTGCGACGTAAAGCCCCTAGCAAAAAAAAAACCCTCCTGTGCCCCCACTCCCCAACCTATTCGATGCAAGCGCTGCCTATCTTATAACAAACAGGATACTGCGCACAGCACCGCCGAACATCCGGTGTGCAGCCATTGCTCGCAGTCCCACGCCACCTCCCGATGCCCCAACGTCCAACTCCCCCAAATGCAACACCTGCGGAGAATCCCACCCCACCTATTCCTTTAAGTGCAAAGCCCGCTCCCAACCACCCGAGAACCGTCCTAAACTGGTTGCCCCAACACAATCCTCCCAAACACTCTTTCCATCTCCTACCCATGAAGATATCATCCTATTCGAAACTATCTCCCTCCTCAGCATTCATGACTAGTCCTATCCCAACTGCAGCTTGCCGCCACCAGACCCTAAACGTCCACTTCCAGACCTCCCACTCCGGCCTTAACACCCACTTTCATGTCACCCGCCTTGAGACCTTCGTTTAACCACGGACCCTATCCCTTCAAGATGATCCCGGCCTCCGGAACCTATCTCCATCATCTTCCTTAATATCCAGTCCTTCCAGTCCAAACACCTACACCTCAAAGCCCTCACCACCCAATACCCCTCTCAGGTAATCCTCCTCAACGAAACCATGCTACACCTCCACCAGTCCACCCACCTTCCCGGCTTCACTATTCAGAGAGCAGACCACCCCCTTGACATGGGACTAGGAGGAGCTGCAATAGCCACCCGCACATCGCTTCCCATCCTCACCCATATTCCACCCCACCCGCTCTCTTTCTCCAAATTCCTAGCCATCACAGTCTACTTCCGTTCCCGGGTCCTACACCTAGCCACCATATACCACCAGTCTTATGTCCCCTTTCCCCTAGACTTCATAGACTACCTGAGCGATAACTTTCTCCACTTCCTATTACTAGCTGACCAGATCCTTTAGAACCTTTAGAACCGGCAATGAAATGAGTAATCTCCGAAACCTCCTAAGTGATAGAGACTGCTCCCTAATCCCTATACCCCGCCACACACGCCCCGCCTCCAATACCACCCCAGATGCTATAATAGCCCACATCCAAATACTCCCTAGCATAGGAAGCGACCATCATCCAGTCCTCCTCTAGATCCCATCCTCAAACCCCCAGCCAACACCCGCTCCTCCAATTCCCATATCCGATTTCTCCAAAGCCGACTGGTTTTCCTACCAAACTGATCTAAACAAAGCCCTAGAGAACCCTCCTCTCCCTCTTACCGATCAAACATCTGTCGATACCCTCAACATGTCTATCCTCTACGCCATAACCTCCACCTCAATATCCAGCATCCCCAACACCCCACATTTCCCTTCAGGGCCCCGACTGTCCCCCCTCCGCTTCCTCCACCTACCTTCGAGAATTCACCAATACCCGGGACTGCTACATCCTTCGTCTACACCTGAAAATCCTTAGAACCATCAGAAACTAACTAACAGCCGACTCCAGCTGCACCTGGGCCCAAACCTGCAATAACCTGAACTCCCTCCACGCCTATCCCAATACCCCATAATCCATTTCGGAGTAGCTCCAGCCAACACCCAGGAGAAACTGGAAATCTTTGCTCAGCATTTCTCCCACCACTTTAATACCCACCTCGACTCCAACTTCGACAACATCGATACACCACTATATCTTTCCTTAGTCACCTTCCCAACACTCACCCCTCAAACAACCACACCCTCTCCTACAATCCCTTGACACCCCAACCACACCTACTGAAATCCAATCAGTCCTGTCCAAATCCCGTCACACAGCTCCCGGACCTGACAAAACCCGCTGCCTCCAAATCCGACATGCCCCGCTATCCCTCCTCACTCTACTGGCCGACCTCTACACCTTCATCCTTCGCACAGGATTCTATACCACTTCCTGGAAACACAACACAATGCTTCTGTTCCCCAAATCTGGTAAACCCCCATCCGAACTCGATTCCTACCACCCCATTACTTTGATCACAGTCCTAGCCAAAATCCTCAATAATATCCTGGTCCGCCGGCTTCACTCCCATGTATGTATGTATGTATGTATGTATGTATGTATGCATGTATGTATGTATGTATGTATGTATGTATGTATGTATGTATGTATGTATGTATGTATCAGCCCAAATCAATGTTTCCTTTTTCCTTTCTAAAGTGTTTGAAATCGTCTGACCTCTTAAAATTACTTAACCTAACCTTACATCAATCTTGGCCCCCCCCCCCAAATATATTCTATATTCGCCACTGGTGTACGTGTTGAACATTCGCAATTCAGAAGCTATTTGGATATCCTGGCGAAGGGATTACAGTAACCACAACGGGACCAGAATACCACCCCCGATAGTGGAACCCTACTCTGTTAGCAGCTTACTCGCTTTAAATATTGAAACGTTACGTAATATATTGGAAGATTTGCGTGGTGGGCAAAAAAAAAAATGGAGATGTAGAGACACGGTGATAACGACTGGTTCGTCCGTGGCTCTACGCCTCGTTATTAGAGAGAAGGGTAGGGGCCAGACCACACCGTCGACTGTCATGAATTTGGTTTACCGTTGTTTTCCATTCTCCTGCACTAACGTGAATGCCGGGAAATTTCCTAGTATAGACCACGACTGAAAAACCTTAACATTAAGGTCTGGACACACCAACGCGGGGCATGGGAAGCGGGAGCGAAACCTACAATTCCGCGGTCGTTGCGAAATTCGTCCTTGTCTTCACACCGGAGTGGGAACAGTAGCGTCTGATGAAGAAGTGTTTCTGCTTCTAGCAGTTGCTGAGGATGATGACCGCAGGTTCGTTTATTATTATTAATTACTACTACTTTCTTTAGCTTATTCCAGTTATTTCTGCGACACTGGGTTGTCCAGCAATAAAACTGCTTTAATAGGCAGACTTTTCTTTCTCAAAAACGTTTTAGTTTCAGGCACGAAAACAAACGGGCGTGATCTCAGGAGAGGGGAGCCACAGTACAATGGCATGTCGGGAATAAGCTAGGAATGAAGTGCTGTAGACAAATTTTAAATTTTAAAAAGAAAAATTCAAATAACGCTCGGATTCCCGACACTCTACTGCACGTATTTTTCTTTCAGATTTATGGCTACTGGAGATGCCTATTCTACAATTGGTCACTGTTTCCGAGTCGGATTGACAACAGGCTTTTTTTTTTTTACAAGTTGCTTTACGTCGCACTGACACAGATAGGTCTTATGGCGACGATGGGACAGAAAAGGGCTAGGAGCGGTCTTGGCCTTAATTAAGGTACAACCCCAGTATTAGCCTGGTGTGAAAATGGGAAACCATCGTCTTCAAGGCTGCGGACAGTGGGATTCGAACCCACTAACTCCGGAATACTGGATACTGGCCGCACGTAAGCGACTGCGGCTATCGAGCTCGGTAAACTATTTGTGACAGAATGCAAGGAATATACTGTACATGCCAGAAGCAAAAGGAGATAAACCCAAAGAAAATTACAACTTACCGTATCGAGTGTGTAGAGCGAGAAGAGTCGTAGAAAATTACTTCGACATACTAGCACAGAAATGGAGAATGTATTGCAAACCCATGGATGATAATGTGGACACAACTAACCTAATCAACAGAACAACGTTCATTCTGCACAACTACTTGACAGAAAATTCAGCATATTACGAAGATTTAGATCCACCGGAATCGGAACTCAGAGCTTTAGAAAATGTAGACAATATGTACGACGAGCACCCGCTGTAGCTTTTGCTGATCGTGAGACATTTGTGGGGTTCTTTGGCATGCATACCAGTGTATAGATAGTTTTGGCATACATCTTGCATGTATCTGGATGCTTATGCTTACGAACGGAGAAATGTGTGCAAAGGAGGGGGGGGGGGGGGGGGGAAGACACAACAGACAGTGATAATTAAAGAATTGATACGTACCAGATATATGCAGTTCTTTTCCTATTTCGTCGCACAACATAATTATCTTTCTCATCCCCTCTCCAAACTCCGAAAGTGGACGGTTTTCCCCTATAAACACCCTCTAATATTCTTCTTCAGCCGGGTTGCTCCACACCTTTAATTACGCACCCAGCCGACGCAACAAAGCAGATAGGCCTGACACCAAGAGGAAGTCGGCGTCCCCTATAATGTACACTTGTATTGCCCATGATGTCGACCCAGCGTTCCCGGAAGAAGACATCCTCAAGGAACTTCGTCCGACCGGCGTCTTGTGTGCCGCCAGACTGTACAAAGGGGGCGCATCTACAAGGAATGTACTCTTATATTACCCATCGCTGGAGGACTATTTCAACGTTTTGGATAATGGTGTATATATTCGAAGACAGCTGCATCAAATAGGAGACACCCCAGCAAAACTATTCACCCAGCTAATGAACAAAGACTTAAATACTTATCTAGACTCACAGCGCGCTGATGCTATGCGGAATATTGAACACTTTCGCGCATCGCCATGTTACGGGCGCTTCAGCTACGAATGCATGGGTAGCACGTCATAATGCTTACAGTCCCGTGCATGTTTTCGATTTTAATCATGTCTGTTAGTGGATCTGTTGTAGTATTATATGTGACGGAATGATAATATATTGTCAAATATTTTCAAGAAATGTGGGAGCTGATACATTATGGTAGTTAAATTGATCGGCGTCCGCCTCTGTGGTGTAGTGGTTAGCGTGATTAGCTGCCACCCCCCGGAGGCCCGGGTTCGATTCCCGGCTCTGCCACGAAATTTGAAAAGTGGTATGAGGGCTGGAACGGGGTCCACTCAGCCTCGGGAGGTCAACTGAGTAGAGGTGGGTTCGATTCCGTGGTTTCCCACTTCTCCTTCTAACATAAGGCCACGGCCGCTTCCTTCCCTCTTCCTTGCCTATCCCTTCCAATCTTCCCATCCCTCCACAAGGCCCCTGTTCAGCATAGCAGGTGAGGCCGCCTGGGCGAGGTACTGGTCATTCTCCCCAGTTGTATCCCCGACCAAGAGTCTGAAGCTCCAGGACACTGCCCTTGAGGCGGTAGAGGTGGGATCCCTCGCTGTGTCCGAGGGAAAAGCCGACCCTGGGGGGTAAACAGATGTTGATGATGATGATGATGAAATTGATCGGCAATACTAGGCATAATGCCGGGAAGGTACCTAACTTACGGCCGATTCCTTCCCACTTCCTTGTCTCTCCCATCCAATCTTCCCATACCCCCACAAGACCCCTGTTCAGCATAGCAGGCGAGGCCGCCTGGGCGAGACACTGGTCATCCTCCACAGTTGTATCCTCTATAATGGGATTCCTCGCTGAGTCCGAGGGAATAATCTACCCTGGAGGGTAAACAGATTAAGTAAGAAAGAATGAAAGAGCTGTACGATCAGCTGATCTGCCTAGCCTAGCTTTCTTCCGGACTTGCGGTATTACATGTGCCGTCGCATGTGCTGAAAATATAATTCTAGTCCGAGCAGTAAACTCTTGCCATCTAGCGGCAAGCTTTTGTAAGAACTACTTTCGCTTCACCTTGCAGCCACCACGCTGCACACCGTTGCAGCCAATTCGAACATTCACCGCTAGATACCAGCACAATCATGCGTCAAGTGCGAGCCTCCTTGTTGAATTTCTCTGTATTAAACTAATGTTGATTTTATAGAAGTAAATATTCCTCCAACGTTAAGCCGTATCTTAACACTGCCGTCTCTTAGAAACCTTTGACAAATTCTGAAAGAAAACAACGTACCAGGAGAAACTTACACTTCGAAGGCAATTACTTACATTGAACAGTGCGAAAGGTTCTGTATATATTGCAAATTCTATTCTTCAGTGCTGGATCATTTACTCATTCACTCGTAAGTCATTCAATGTGTTTGGTGAATATTAATATTTTCATTCCTATGGTGTACATCTAGTTACAAGTTATCTCTCAGGAAAACCTGATTATATTAATTTATTAAAAGTACTCGTAGATGATAAACAGTCCGTTCTCAATTTATAGCTATTTATACCTATAACTCTAAGATTTGACGATCGAAGCTGACCGTCCAACGGATTGCGCTACACCGCAAGCAGTCACGGGAGTTTATGGCTCCTTGAAAACGTGGTCTCGCCAGGTGGACATAGTAATTCGTGAGGTTTCACCTCGGGACGTGCCATCGACGTCGAGGAATTCTATTACTGTAAGGGTTTCCCCAGGCAATCTGCATTCATCATTGCATTCTTCTCTGCTACATAGTTGTGGACTCGGTAATCTCTGGGGTCCCCTCTCCACATCAGGGGGTTTTTACCCCCTAGGGAATATTCTGTCTTTACGACAGCCATATTATCATAATGGATCTCATCGCCACCAGCACCATCGCCGCTACCACATCGACAGCCACCACCACCACTGCCGTACTGTCACCTTCATCTGTGACACTAGCACAAGCCCATGCCACGGGCCTCATGTCTTCCGAGGAGCATCCCATTCCCTCTTCTACATATGGAAGTCACCTCTTAGTACCACCAGCGCCGCAACGAGAGCCATCCCAGGGAGTTAAACGACGTCTCGCCACACCAAAGGAATCAGTACCACCTAAAGTCGTCGCCATCGAGACACCGCCACCGCCACCGCTTCCTCCACCTTCACAGCACACTGACTTCATGGAAACAGCCAATATTCCACCAATAAATACATCATCCACCACCGAATTTCCTCCTCTCTCTGGCAGTCATCGTCCTATAACCAACCCCCGTCTCCTGCAAAAACCACCCCAATCTACCCATACTTTCCTCCTTCAGAACCCATCCCCTGATTTCCGTTCATCGCAGAAGATCTTCCGAACACTTCTCCGCTTCAATCTTCGTCGTGAAGACATCGCCGACATCAGGCCTACCAACCATGGATACCTCATCAAAGTCACCAGTGCAGAAGCCGCCAGTCATCTTTCCAATTTAGTAGGTGCTCATCAACTGGGCTCCAGCTCACCATTTAAAATTCTTTCACAACCCAAACAAAAGACCCCTCCCCCTACACCCCGCCACAGTCTCTTCAGCTGTGTGATCAGGGGGGTCGACCCGGATATTCCAGACTCCGAGATCCTTGCGGAGCTTAACGCCGAGGGCGTTCCCGCAAGAAAAGTCTTTCGAATTAAGAACGTATCCGGGCCGACCTTCATGGTGCGGGTGCTGGTCCCCACCACCGAAGATCTTGATAGACTACTTTCCACAGGTGTCTCAATATATCGCCAGCACCACCGAGTGGAGCCTTCCAAAGCCCCTCCTCCGCAACCCCTACGCTGCGAACGGTGTCTACAGTACAACGTCCACAAAACGGCCGACTGCAAAGCACCAACACCTATTTGCGGACACTGTTCCCAGCAACATCCTACTCCAAAATGCCCCAACACCACACAACCCCCTCACTGCAACACGTGTGGTGACTCACATCCCACCTACTCCCGTCTCTGTAAGGCCCGTCCTCCTCCCCCTGACAACCGACCCGAACTTATCGCCCCGGTCCGGACCGTTGACCCACCTACAGATCTCAACCGTTCCCAGTTCTCTCCTCCTACCATCGAAGATATCATTCGCTTCACCACTCTCACTCTCCTCAACCTATTCCCATATCACCGACCATTAGTCCTCTCTCACCTGCAAGCAGCGGCCAATCAGACTTTCAACCTACATTTTGTCACCTCCCACTCAGGCCTAAACTCCCATTTTCAATTCACCCGCTTGGAGACTCTTGTTTGATGGCTTGTCGATCCAAACGTGTGAATTCCTCCCCTCCCATCTCCATTCTCTTCATCAATATCCAATCATTTTCCACCAAGCGTCTCCACCTCCTGACTCTCATCCAACAGTACCCCGTTCACACCATCTTACTGAACGAAACCATGCTCCGTCCACGAACCCCAGCTCATCTTCCTGGATACATCCTTCATCGAGCAGATCACCCCGACGACCGCGGACGAGGGGGATCAGCAATAGCTATAAAAGGTTCCCTTCCCACTCGCCTTCATGTTCCACCTCATCCCCTTCACTTTCCAGAATCCATCGCCGCCACAATCTACTTTCGCTCCCGCATCCTACATCTCGCTACAATTTACACGCGTTCCACTCAACCCCTCCCACTAGATTACATCACTCACCTCAGCAGAACCTTTCCGCACTACATTCTTCTTGCCGACCTGAATCTCACCGACAGATCCGTTCGAGAAATGCACAGCCTCCACTCCCTCCTCAGTGCCATCGATTCCTCCCTTCTCCCCCTTCCTGGCCCAACACGCCCCTCCTCCCAGACCACACCTGATGCCATCATCACACATAATTCTCTTACACATCTCACCACTATTACACTTCTTCCCAGCATTGGCAGTGATCATATCCCTGTTCTATTACAAATCCCCACTCACCACCACTCCTCAAATACATCACCTCCCCAACCAGTACCCAATTTTGCTCAAGCCAATTGGAATTCATATCGCTCCGCCCTTTCCAACATGCTCCCACACTCTTCTCCACCTCTGACCGACCAGACCTCAGTTGATTCACTTCAGGATCTCCTGCACTCTTCTATCTCCTCTGCTTCCCAAGCACACATCCCCACCACTTTACATTCACCCTCCAAACCGCGCCTTCCGCCTAAATTTCTCCGTCTCCAGAAACTTTCTCAATCCTATCTCCAGGATTTTACCCGCACCCGTGACACCTATTTTCTCCGTCGGCACCGCCAACTAATCCGCACAGTACGTAACTACCTTATCTCTTATAAACGTCGTTCATGGTCTCAAACCTGTACAACACTTAACTCCTTACATGCTCATCCCTCCCAATAGTGGCGTCGTCTTTCCAGCCTCCTCGGCCAACACAGCACCCCTACCTATCCTATCATTCACCAAGGAAAGTCTCCAGCTAACACCACGGAAAAGTTGGAGATCTTCTCTGAACATTTCGCCTGGCGCTTCAACAACCAAATCTCCCACCACTTCTGCTTTGCTGACACACCGCTCTATCATGATATTCAAGCTTCTCCTAAACTCATTCCCTCTGCTACACACACACCCTCCCCTCATCCTCTCAATTCTCCCATCACCCCCACCGATATTCATATCGCTCTCTCCAAAACTCGCAACACCGCACCCGGCCCCGATAATATCCGTTACCGCCATATACGTGAAGCCCCTCCCATCCTCTTCACTCTTCTAGCCACCCTTTTCACTTTTATCCTCCATACCGGTTTCTATCCAACCGCCTGGAAGAAATCCATCATGCTTCTGTTCCCCAAATCCGGAAAACCCTTGTCCGACTTAGACTCATACCGACCAATATGTCTCATTTCTGTCCTAGCTAAACTTCTAGATAAAATCCTGGTCCGCCGCCTCCACTCCCACCTGTCGTCCCATCACCTTCTCCCGCTTTCCCAAGGAGGTTTCCGTCCCGGCTTATCCTCACACGACCAACTCCTTAAGCTCATCCAAATAGCCTCCAATCACCTCAACCATGGAAAACCTTCCCTTCTCATAACTTTCGATTTCAACCAGGCCTTCGACTCTGTTTGGCACGCAGCCCTCATCTTTAAACTTCACTTTTTTGCCCTACCTACTACCTACATTCGCCTCATCGCCTCTTATCTCTCCCACCGATCTGCTAGGATATCCATTAATCGTGAACTCTCCTCTTCATTTTCTATGTCCTATGGTGTTCCTCAAGGCTCCCCGCTATCCCCAATACTCTTCATCTTGTTCGTAGCAGATATTCCTCAACCACCCGCCCCCATTCAGTTACTTCAGTTCGCGGACGATACTGCACTTCTAGCACCCCTTCCCTCCGTCTCTAGCATGAATAACCTCGTACAGCCTTACCTTGACTCTTTTCTCTCCTGGTGTGACAAGTGGCATCTCCGTATAAACCCCTCCAAAACCCAATCAATCTTAATCCGTCGTAGCCGCCGTCGCTTTTCAGTGACCCGTGACCCTGGCCTCCTCCGACTCACCATCCGCGACACCCCACTTACCGTTCAACCCTCCCTCAAGTACCTTGGTGTAACCATAGACGAATTCCTCACTTTCCGCCCGCATTTCCGGACCCTTCAAACCAAATCTTCCCGTCGAGCCCGGTTGGTTCGCCGGCTTGCCGGGACTACCTGGGGCCTTAACTCCCACCTTCTCCTACTCACCTACACCGCCTTCATTCGTTCTGCCATCGTCTATGGTTTCACCGCCTGGCTGGCTGTTGCAGACTCTCACCCTACCCTCCTTAAACCTTTCCTATCCATGGAACGCCGCCTAGTTCGCATCGCCCTCCGCCTTCATCCACTCTTTCACACCTCTGACTTGTACAACATCTTCCCAATTCCCAAACTAGATACCTTCGTCTCCATTCTTGCTGCCCGCTATTTCCAACGTTCCCTTGACCGCAACAATCCTATACTCTCCCTTCTCCTGCACTCCCCTCTCAAAACCCCTCTCTTTATCCCCACCCCACTCCATATCTTCAAATCTCTCCACCAGACCCCTCCACTCGGACAGCGTGTGGAGACTGTCTAGGGGCAACTTTTTTCATTTACATTGCTACCAAGTCCCCTACTTTTTCACTTAGTACCTATTTTCTTTAATCTCTTTATACAATTCATACTTAATGTACTGATAATTAATCACCTATTCCTTACTTTATATATCTCCAGATAGACCATATATACATACTTCGCTTCTGCCTCCTCCTGTATAATTTACGTATATTAACTGGGGTGTACATGTCCGATATTTTGCATTAGGCTCTGCTAAGGAAGGCTATGTCACTAAGTATGCTTGTTATTTTTCCCAAACTTTGTAACATGTATTTATGATATTCATCACCTTATGTGTTTTTTCTTTTCTCTGTCAATTTATGTTACCCACGAAGTCTGTTGTATCCATTTTTGCATCATGTCTGTATTGAAAAAAAAAAAAAAAAAAAAAACCCCGCTCACAGAATGTCCCGCCTCCCCCCCTATGCCCGTCATATATAATAAAGTGTAATCCTACGCCCACCTCCAGTCACTCTTGCACTTCAACATCTCCTCCAACGCCTTAATCCTTTTTTTCCCCCCATCTCCCTTTTCCTTCAATCCCACACAACCCCGTCCAATCCCCTGGCCAGGGAGAGGGCGACACCCTCTAGGTGGCCCGCCCCACCCCCTCAGGGTGGGGAATGAAAGCGTCCGAGCGAGCGAGCGATAACTCTATCCCTCATGAACATCCACCCATACCACAGACCACTGGTCATAGCCCAACTCCAGGCAGCAGCCAATCAAACCCTTAACGCCCACTTCCAACCCACCCACTCCGGACTGAATACCCACTTCCACTTCACCCGGCTTGAAACATTAGTATAAGAAGCACCCACAAACTACCCGAGTAAAAATCTTCCCACTACACCAACCCTAGGCTAGCACTCCCACCCATCATCGCTCCCACACCCCCACCCGATGGCGGCAACACGTAACGAAGATAAGCTGTGACAACCCACCCGCCACAGAATTACCGCCACCCCAACCCTTGTAACCCCTAATCCTACCCAAACCACAACCCAACCAACCTCTCCCCAATTAAAAGCCCCACGAGCCCTCGTCGGACCCCCCCCCCCTCATAGCAGAAGTATGCAATACATGTACTAATACTTTTCTCATATGTTTCAGAAGGAGAGCACCCCCAACAAAAAGCAAGAAGAAATTATTGTAAAATTTAAATTAAAACCAGAAAATGTAATTAAGACAAAACATGTAAATATCTATGTCAACAACCATGTAAATATCCATGTAAATATCCATGTAAATATCAAGAATCTGTAAATAATGTAAATCATGTAAAATAAGTAAAGCATCCATTGTAAATATCCTAACAGCCCCCCAATAAACTGAAACAATCAAACCGGGGGCAAGGGATATATTTCCATTTTTAACTGTAAAAACAATACGCTGGAAACAAATCTTTTACCCAACAGCAAGAAGACCGGAAACATCCAAACAAGACTTACAATGTTCAAAAAGCTAATGTAAAAACACCAAAATTGTAATTTATAAATTGTAATTATACTGTACAAAATGAAAAATCAATAAATACTTAGCCAAGAGGTCGAAACCCCCTCCCAACTCCTTCACAGAATCAAACCTATCCCCCCCGCCCACAAACCTAATCAATCCTCCAAACCCGCCAAATCTCCTGGCCAGAGAGAAGGCGTTACCTTCTAGGTGGCCCGCCCCTCCCCTTCGGGGAGGGGAATGAAAACTTTCCCCTAGTCCTATAACTATAAATGCTTACATGTAAGAACCATTATTCGGTTCATAAATTTTTGGATGCCCTAGTTTCATTAACTACGGGCGAATTATTAAAAATGCGTAAATAACGGGTCAGTCCGCTACAGTGATGTAGTGGTTAGCCTGATTAGCTGCCATCCCCGGAGGTCCGGGTTTGAATCCCGGCTCTGCCACGAAATTTGAAAAGTGGTACGAGGGCTGGAACGGGGTCCACTCAGCCTCAGCCATCCTGGAAGTGGTTTCCCACTTCTCCTCCAGGCAAATGCTGGGATGGTACCTAACTTAAGGCCACGGCCGCTTCCTTCCCTCCTAATTGCCGTCCCATCCCTACACAAGGCCCCTGCTCAGCATAGCGGGTGAGGCCGCCTGGGCGAGGTACTGTTCATTTTCCCCAGTTGTATCCCCCGACTGCCATTGAGGCGGTAGATGTGGGATCCCTCGCTGAGTCCGAGGGAAAAGGCGACCGTGGAGGGTAAACAGATTAAGATAGAAGAAGAAATTATGGGTCAGATTAGAGGTGGGGATGGAGCGGAGCAGCTATGTTGTGATGTAGAGGTGTGACAAACGGTTATTGTTGTATAACTGCTACAATAAAGTAACTATGAAAAATAACGTCCAACGTTACTCACCTTTTATCCGTTACAGCCTGGTCACGGCTTCAAGCATGTCTCCGTATAACGTCCATAGTGGTGTGACTAGCAGTGATTTTACACTCACAGGTCAAACTGTGATTGCTATTTTGAAGTAGCTGTGACTTTTAACTGTGATTAACTGTGATTCAGCCAAGGCCACTCGAAATATGACCATCATCACTCTGCGGCCTACAGGAGTACCGAGGAGTACGATGTCGTGCAGCATTCAGTACACGGGCGAATTCGCGCTAACGCTGAAAACAAATACTCATTTTCAGAATCATATTTTAAAAAGTTATATATATATTACCTTTTTTCAAAAAGTACGCCACCGTACGAATCAACTATTTTTTTATAACTGCTATTTGATGTACCCGTGTTTCCCTACGGGATTTTAAGAAAGACTGAATTTGTGATTTTCCTAACAGGAGTAAACATAGGTCATTACAAAACAGTCAGTAGGAATGTAGCGATTAAAAGCAACGTTATCATATAAAATACTCGATCAAATGAAAAACTGCAGATTTTCTCACTTTTAACGAACAGTACTACGGTGCCGATCTAACAGTCCAAAGGTCCAGAGCTGGCATGACCAGGCCGTAGACATCCGTGAAGATGCTATTATGAACCAGTGTGTTACTTCCCGCCAATATTCAGGTAGGCTGTTACACTCGGTATGACCGGGCGAGTTGGCCGTGTGGTTAAGGGTGCGCAGCTGTGAGTTTGCATCTGGGAGATAGTGGATTCGAACCCTACTATCGGCAGCCCTGAATATGGTATTCCGTGGTTTCCCATTTTCACACCAGACAAATGCTGGGGCTGTACCTTAATTAAGGCCGAGAACGCTTCCTTCACACTCCTAGCTCTTTCATATCCCATCGTCGCCGCAGATTCTATTCACTTTCCCTTCCTGTGATCGTATGACAATGTCGACAATAGGTGTTTACAATCACAGCGCAGCCGCATCTGCGACTGTGGTGTGGGTCACAGTTAGACTTGGACTTGTGAGTGTGATGCTGTGACTACTGATTAGATCTGATTTTGTTTTAATAGACATACATAATCTTATTGATTATTTTTGAAGTGTTAAATTTATATATTTTTGTCAATGTATATTAGACATTCTTTTGTGATATACACCAGGATCAGGGCCCTGACCCACCAATGATTTATGTTAACTATTGCTGATGATGCTCACAAGGTTGAGTGAAACATGTCCAATTTGTGATTAAATGGTTTCATCCTAAATATAAGGATTTTGTGTATTGGAAAGGTGGTTCATTAATGATAATAATTTGATACTCTGAACTCCAATACGGTTGGAAAATGAGATTTATAACTTGTAATGAATGATCAGTGTTGAGGCCATCTGTTCAGACGGTCCCGGGTTCGATTCCCGGCTGGGTCGGAGATTTTTATAGCATCTGATTACTTCTTCTGAATGGGGACTGGGTGTTTGTCCCAATATATTCATATTCAGACAACATACTACACTATCAACCACCAAAGAAACACACAACACTGATTTTTTTTTTGCTAGGGGCTTTACGTCGCACCGACACAGATAGGTCTTATGGCGGCGATGGGATAGGAAAGGCCTAGGAGTTGGAAGGAAGCGGCCGTGGCATTAAATAAGGTACAGCCCCAGCATTTGCCTGGTGTGAAAATGGGAAACCACGGAAAACCATCTTCAGGGCTGCCGATAGTGTGATTCGAACCTACTATCTCCCGGATGCAAGCTCACAGCCGCGCGCCTCTACGTGCACGGCCAACTCGCCCGGTACAACACTGATTACATCCCTCTATATAATGTTGGCGTCGGGAAGGTCTTCCGGCCGTAAAACAGGGCCAAATCCACTTGTGCGACACAGTTCGCACCCGCGACCCCACAGATGTGGGGGACACTCATTTCCATTTTCGATATTCTACGCCACCTAAATATGTAAGTTTGGACACTTACCAAAATAAAATTCTGGATGAATGCCCCCCCCCCCACCAAACTGAAATCCTGGCTACGCTACTGCTGGCCGCCAATACTGTCCCCGTCTGCAGGGGGCTTTAACTGCTAACTGCTACTCTGCTACTGGCTGCTACTATTGGACATGCTGTGCGTTTCACGCTGTTTGATCACGTTAGTTTAAGCGTGCCGCATGCGACACATCACAATCGCAGTTAAGACTTGTTAGTCTGGCCAACCCGCTAGCAGGTTGAACTGTGATTTCACACTAGCAGTGATTTAGTAGCAGGTTTGCAAATCACTTCCCATCACTACATAGTGGTGTGACTAGCAGTGATTTTTACACTCACAGGTCAAACTGTGATTGCTATTTTGAAGTAGCAGTGATTTTAAACTGTGATTAACTGTGATTTAGCCTACGCCACCTAGGATACAAGGCCACTCGAAATATGACCATCATCACTCTGCGGCCTTCAGGAGTACCGAGGAGTACGATGTCGTGCAGCATTCAGTACACGGGCGAACTCGCGCTAACGCTGAAAACAAATACTCATTTTCAGAATCATATTTTAAAAACTTATATACATTACCTTTTCTCAAAAAGTACGCCACCGTACGAATCAACAAGGACTATTTTTTTATAACTGCTAGTTGATGTACCCGTGTTTCCCTACGGGATTTTTAGAAAGACTGAATTTGTGGTTTTCCTAACCGGAGTCAACATAGGTCATTACAAAAAAAGTCAGTAGGAATATAGCGATTAAAAGCAACGTTATCATATAAAATACACGATCAAATGAAAAACTGCAGATTTTCTCACTTTTAACGAACAGTACTACGGTGCCGATCTAACAGTCCAAAGTTCCAGAACTGGAATGACCAGGCCGTAGACATCCGTGGAGATGCTATGATGAACCAGTGTGTTATGTACCAGTAGCATCAGAAAATTTATGAACCAGAGGAATAGCATGCTAAAGAAGAAAGTTATATAACCCCCAGCTATTTCCCGCCAATATTCAGGTAGGCTGTTACACTCTGTATGACCGGGGGAGTTGGCCTTGTGGTTAGGGGTGCGCAGCTGTGAGTTTGCATCTCGGAGATAGTGGATTCGAACCCTACTATCGGCAGCCCTGAATATGGTATTCCGTGGTTTCCCATTTTCACACCAGACAAATGCTGGGGCTGTACCTCAATTAAGGCCGAGAACGCTTCCTTCACACTCCTAGCTCTTTCATATCCCATCGTCGCCATAAGACCTATCTGTTTCGTTTCGACGTAAAACAAATTAAAAAAAAATACTCGGTACGCAGCAGCAATCCTATCTATCGGAGATGGGTGGCAACAGAAGACACAACGCACGTCACGACAAACAATGGTCAATTGTTGATCAATTTTATGAGCTTTCTATATTGTAGCCCTTCACATTTAGTTTTTTTTCGACTCTGCTATATTAGGGCGTCTTATAAAATTATTTATAGCGTAGACTGTAGTCCCTTATTCTCCGACTTTCCATACCGATTTTCATTTAATTCTGTTTACCTATTTTTCTCGTGACTCGGCGCTGATATGGACAAAAATCCAAATTCATGAATATATCGGTACGGTAACAATATATAAGACATAAATGATCGGAAATTTAACACTATATAACTTTAGTTATGCAGTATTTATCGATACGACCACTATTAACATAAATATTTGAGAATTAAATTGTAGGCCTTCCCCTAAACTACCATTTCACTCAGCGTGAGTAAAATTATTTATGGCCTAGATTCTAGCGACTTATTCCCCGATTTTGCATACCGATTTTCATTAAGATAGGACCACTAATAAATATTTGAGAATTGAATTTTAAGCCTTCCCCTAAACTACCATTATTCTCAGCATGAATACAATTATTTATAGCCTAGATTGTAGCGACTTATTCCTCGACTTTCCTTACCGATTTCCATTAAGATACGACCACTAATAACATAAATATTTGAGAATTAAATGTTAGGCCTTCCCTCAAACTACCATTTCACTCAGCGTGAATAAATTATTTATGGCCTAGATTGTAGATACTTATTCCCCGACTTTGCATACCGATTTTCATTAAATTCTCCTCAGCGGTTTTCTCGTGATGCGTGTATATACATGCAACTGCGACTTTGGTGTGGGTCGCAGTTAGACCTTTGAGTGTGATGCTGTGATACAGACAGATATTACGGAAAATTAAAAAGTGCATTTCCTTGTTACTGTGGACATGACTGATACAGAAATACCATCCTTTTTAAATTCTGAGCAATGTATAGAAAAACCTCTTAGAATTGAGGGTTAACCAGTTGTCTTTTTATCAAAATCATTGGCATAATTATATTGGAATTATAGAGCTGCTCATTAAGGAAGAAAATCAGGGAGTGAGGAGGAGGAAATGACTTCTTCTTCTTCTCCTTCTGACACTTTTCCCAGACCTGTGGGGTCGTGGGTGCGAACTGCATCGCACATGCAGATTTGGCCCTGTTTTACGGCCGAATGCCCTTCCTCTCGCCAACCCTATATGGAGGGATGTAATTTGCGTGTTTCTGTGGTGGTTGGTAGTGTAGCGTGTTGTGTGAATATGAAGTGGAAAGTGTTGGGACAAACACAAACACTCAGTCCCCGAGCCAGAAGAATTTTTTTTTTTGCTATTTGCTTTACGTCGCACCGACACAGATAGGTCTTATGGCGACGATGGGACAGGAAAGGCCTAGGAGTGGGAATGAAGCGGTCGTGGCTTTAATTGAGGTACAGCCCCAGCATTTGCCTGGTGTGTAAATGGGGAAACCACGGAAAAGCATCTTCAGGGCTGCCGACAGTGGGGTTCGAACCCACTATCTCCCGGATATAAGAAGAATTAATATGACGCGATTAAAATCCTCGACCGGCCGGGAATCGAACCCGGGACCCCTC
Source organism: Anabrus simplex (assembly GCF_040414725.1). Classification (NCBI taxonomy): domain Eukaryota; kingdom Metazoa; phylum Arthropoda; class Insecta; order Orthoptera; family Tettigoniidae; genus Anabrus; species Anabrus simplex. Next base: position 52,237,420 of record NC_090278.1, on the reverse strand, counting down.
TAAACCGAAGGCCTCAACGCTGACCACTCAGCCAAGGAGACGGACAGGAGGACGAAAAGACTATTGCCCAAAACTCACCCAGAGTTCGCCTGCTGCCACTTCTCTTGTTAACAATACCAGTAATTTTAGTATCGAATACTTATACTACCGGTACTGTACAATAGTGTAAAACAAAAACAGTAGGCAAAATATTATGTCTATAACGTCACAAATCACTGATTAAAATACTTAGTCAACTCAACTGCTACCATCACATTTTTTCACTTTTAGACCTACATCCACAGTCTAATATATACAGTCGCGAAGCTCGAATGCGAGGAAGGTTCATCCACTTGACAGATGCAAGGTCTGGTCACGCTACCACAATCCTTTAAGGTGGCGGCCATATTGGGTCTCAAATATCGTTGTTATGTGGGCGTGCCCGATGTAATGATGTGTGTTATTACTTGTATTTTGAAGGAAAATGGGATACTGCGCCGCACTAAATTGTCAAAATAAGACCTCTGACGGAATTAGAGTGTTTCGCTTCCCGAGAGATAAGCAAAGGAGAGCTCAGTGGGTACAAAACTCTAGGCGTGACAAATGGCAACCTACAGATAATTCCGTCTTGTGCGAGGTTAGTGAAGTTATACATTCGTATTATTTCTGAAGAATAGTATGTTTATATGAACGATGTTTTATATTTCTTATTATGTATTTTCTTCTAGCATCATTTTGAAGAATCGCAATTTGAAGTAAAGAGGGCGGATGGACGGAAACTACTCAAGTGGGATTCCATCCTAACAATTTTCAACGTCCCTAATCCACCCAAGTCTTTGACATTTAATAGGAAACCTCCCAAAGAAAGAGAATTGTCTTTCAAAACAAGCAAGAAAAGTAACAGGAAATGCGTAATAGTAGTACTGATGTTTATGAACATTATCTTTTCATGTGTCCGGCTCCATGGCTAAATGGTTAGCGTGCTGACCTTTGGATAAAAGGGTCTCGGATTCGATTCCCGGCAGGTTCAAGAATTTTAACCATAATTGGTCAATTTCGCTGGCACGGGGGCTGGGTGTATGTGTCGTCTTCATATTCATTTCATCCTCATTACGCCTACGGGTGTCAAATCAAAAGTCCTGCACCTGGCGAGCCGAGCTTGTCCTCAGACGCTCCCGGCACTAAAAGCCATACGCCATTTCATTCCATTTCATTCCATTCCTTTTCCTTTTCCTTTTCCTTTTCCTTTTCCTTTTCCTTTTCTTAACCCTGCATGCAACGTAGAAATGTTTCACAGATATTTGAAATGCTTGTTCCTGTTCATTTACCAATTATAATCACAACAAACAATAGGCCTATCATTTCAAACCAACAATTTATGTCCAGCTTGTCATCATTACAAAAAATTTATTGATAATTGCAGTCTTATACTGTACTGTAGTTATTAATTACAGCTAAATTACTGTACTGTAGTTATTAATTACAGCTAAATTTCATTCATCTTAAATGCTCTATAGAGTACATTATATGGCTGGACAAATACTTAAAGATCACTACACTCGCACTAACCAACTACCGGAACTGTAATTTAACGTACCGTAGCCTAAGATAAAATCCTAATGCAATCCCTAAAATAGCCTAACATATGTTAACTCAACTTAATAGTGACTGAATTTCTATTTCTTATGGAATCGTGTCTACCAATGAGTTAATTTCCTTAACCATGATTATTATTATTATTATTATTATTATTATTATTATTATTATTATTATTATTATTATTATTATTATTATTATATGCATGAATATTAGGACTCAGCTAAGAGCCCCGTGGTCGCCAACCCACGCTCCCTAGTTAGGAGCTCCTGACGCCCCTTTCAGTCGCCTCTTATGACAGGCAGGGGATACCGTGGGTGTTGTTCTATTGCCCCCACCAACGGGCGGAAATCTATTTTGGGCTGTGACCACGAGGCCCTTAGCTGAGTCTTGACATTGCTTTCACTATTCTAGCCCATCCGACCCCTGTTCAACACTTGTTCTTTTCCGACCGCGACGGCATTAGCGCATTCGAGGCCTAGGAAGTTTTTCATTTCCACGCACTTTGTGGTCTTCATCTTTCTTTTGACGATACCTTCATTTTTCGAAGTGTTGGACTCCTTCCATTTGTTTTCTTCTGATTAGTGTTTATAGAGGATGGTTGTCCAGTTGTACTTTCTCTTAAAACAATAATCACCACCACCACCACCACTTTGTACTATATAACTGCATGGGTTATCAATAAACAAGTTAAGAGTAGCTAAGAACATCCGCATCCGTGCAGAATATTTTTGCCTTAGAACCCAAGAATACCAGATGAATGAATAACAAGAGTTACCGGTACCACACATAATCTAATGTACTCAACTCAAGAGGCATTAAGTGTTTGTCAACGTATTGGGGTAACCTTTTAGAAACGCAGTATCAGTAATTACTTTCTCAATAAAGAAAACGCTGAAGGTGGTTTATTACAACTGTCTTTTAGTACTTGCTTTCTTGGCTTACGCTGCGTGAACCGTCAGCGATAGACCCCACGTGTAAGCATACGAATTGTAGAGCATAGAAACCTCTACAAAACACATTAACTGAATTGCTACGATATGATACAATGTTAATTTTTTGCCTGCTGCTGCTGCTGGAGAGCTTTCATTCCCCGCCCGAAGGACGGGGCGGGCCCCCTAGATCGTGTCGCGATCTCTCGGGCCAAGGGGAGCGAAGAGAACTGTGAGGAACAAGGAATGAGCGAGATGGGAGGAGCGATGTGACGAATTTAATGAGGTGGGCTACGGATATGCGAATTTTAGGGGATTTTTGCTAGGATTGAAATTTAGAGAGGATTGCTAGGATAGCATTGAAAGGTGAGGAGATGCAAGGACGTAGTGAGATTATGAAGGGAACTGGATGAGATAGAGTGGCGGAGGTGGGTAAGGAAAGCTATATGGGTGAGGAGGTGGACTGACAGATTGACGAGGTGAGAAGTTGGCTGCCTGGGGGCGGCGGGGAGAATTGTTGGTGGGATGTCTGACAGAATTGGGGGGAGAGATGGACGATTCTACTCTATGACGTTGGCCATTTATGGAAGCTCCGTGGTCGATGAGGTGTTGAACATCTATGGCGCTCGGGACGTGGATGCGTACCATGAATGTTGGCCCTGTTGCATTCTTGATGCGGAAGACTCGGCGGACTGGGATGTCTTCAGCTTGTAGTTGGTGAAATATGGTCCTTTCGGAGAGAGCCGGGTCCACTCCACGGATGACACAGCTGGACATTCTGTGAGAAGTTGTTGGTGGCTGCGAGGTCGATGATGTTGCGGAGGCTGCTGTTCTGGGTGAAGCTGGCGAAGGCGGTGCGTCGACTGTGGTATTCGTTGTTCCAGGAAATACATAGTGATGTGAAGGGATGGGCGAAGTGAGGAGTGAAGAGGTCATTAGTGAAGGTGGGTGGCATGGGACAACTGTTGTAACAGCGATCTGGGAAGTACGGAGGGTAGATGTTGGAGTGGTCGAGGTGACAGTGGTGGTCGTGGTGGTGTAGGTGGTGGTAATGGGAGTGATGTAGAAATTTGACGAAGTCTGTAGTTGTGGTGGTTTCTGTGATGGCGTAGTTGTAGGCTCGGCTGTGGTATAGGCAGTTGGCTGGGCTGATGTAGTTGTTACCGGTACTTCTTCTACTCGATGGAGCTTGCCTTGGATATAAACGCCATTATCAACAGCGTTCCAGAAGTCAGCTGCAGATGGAGTATAGAGTAGCACATCAGTTGATGGTCCTGGGCCAGCGGAAGATCGTATGGCATGGTGGATGCCAATCGTACGGAGTTCTGCTTCAATTTCTTCTTCGGGGATAGCTGGATTGACATTCCTGGCGAGACAGACATACAGAGTGGGGACGCCGACTTCCATCTTGGTGTCAGCCTGATATGCTTTTTTGGGTTCGGCGAGGCAGCAAAGTTAGAGTTGGTGAGCCACCAGGCCGAAGAAAAGTTAATTGGAGATGCGCAGAGAATAAGGCAGTCAAGTTTCGAGTTGCGCGAGAAGGATGTGTCCGGGATCTTTTGCCTGTGTTCAATATATTACTTGTTTTAAGATCTTCGCTAATTGGCTGATGATGACACTTGAAATGTGTTGAAACCGGTCTAAACAGGTTGTAACTACTTTTTAGTTCAACTTACTACGGAGTATTGAAAGGTGGATCCTTCCCTATAATATTGTACATCTTCTTATTTCTCTATTCAATACGGAACAATCATGAAGTTTTTAACTTTAAATTATTTAATATGCATTCATGTTTGAGAAATGTATGGACAACCATAGTTCTCTGGGCAGTTCATAGTAAACTAATAGATTTTACTACTCACCGTTCGAGGCGCTAGCTGTCTAGTGCTGCGATCTACTAAGTGATCTGTAAATTATTATCGCAAGCAGTCCAATGGTAGAGATGGGCACTATCGACTAGAAACTGCTATCGACTAATCGGGCGAAAGTCCCTTCGAACTATCGACTGAATAGTCGAATGTTTTCAGTCGAACGAAAGTATTCACAAATACAGTAAAGGTAATCATTACTCAAGACCGTTGCTTGCGCTAGGGTAGTGCTGGGCAAAACAGGTGCTTTTAGACAACGGTTGTCGCAGAAAAAAAAAACGGGTGTTAAGGATATCCCTCAGAACACAAATCCATCTTGTAATTAGCATAAAACCAGACAGGAAAGAAGAGGAAGACAAGATCAAGAACAACCACCATTGTAAAAAACCAAAGTAAGAGTCAAATGTAAATATCCCAAAATTGTAAAATATTGTAAAATACTGTATATACTGAAAGATCAATAAATATTTAGCCGAGAGGTCGAGACCCCCTCCCAAATTCTTCACCAATACAAAGCTCCGTCCCTCTTTTCCAACTCCAGCAATCCCCCAAACCCGCCGAATCTCCTGGCCAGAGAGAAGGCGTTACCTTCTAGGTGGCCCGCCCCTTCCCTTTGGGAAGGGGAATGAAAACTTCCCCCTTGGTCCGAAACGGTTGCAAAATAACGCGCTCCTACCGATGTGTAAACAAACGAGGTACCGTAGTGCATCAATCACTGCGGCAACGTCTCACTTCTTTCCTTGTTCTGGCCAGACAGTGATGCATATCATTCTATTCAGTAGAAATACAAACTGCTATAAAGGAACTGAATTCATTCAGGTATTTCACAGTCGTACAGCATAACCATTGCATATATATACAGATCGCAACGAGACGAAGAACGCAATTTTCCAACCACCTGAGCCGAGAAAAAAATTGTCTTACAAAATTGATAACAGCTATTTTTCCTGGGAGCATAAAATTCTGAAATGTATAAACTATATAAAACATTCCATGGTATATTGTGTTAAAATTTGTGTTCGACCAGATAACGTGTTTTTGACAAATATTCATTAACTTGACGTATGGTTGAAACACGTTTAAAAATTGGCACTTCCTGTGTTCCACCTGCCGTAAACAATATTAAATTATAAATTTAACATTCCAAATCTACGTGACTAACGTGAAATAATACGAGAAAAATAATGGTGCTATTGGACACTTTATAAGCCCAAGTCCTTTGATATGGTCTATAATGTAGGAATGTTCCAAGTAATCCAAATAAATGTTTGCTAATATGCCCGAGGCTGGAGCGCCCATGGGGAGGCCATCTTGCCGATAAATCTTACCGTTAAACATAAAATAGTTCTGACTAAGTACGAATTCAAGGATAACCATAAACTCTTCTATTTCGGGTACGCTTACCTTTTTATATTCTAATAGGTTGTTTTTTATGTTTTTAATAGCCTTCTCTATGGGGATATTGGTGTACATATCTTTTATATCGAAGGAACATATTGTGTGAGAGGATTTGAGTTTGAAGTCCTTAATTTTCTTGCAGAAATCGCTAGAATATTTTACGGCTGTGTTGGCGTAGTAGACGTAATTTTGTGTTAAGAATTTATGAATGTATTGCGATGTTTTATATGTAGGGCTCTTACGAAAGTTGATTATCGGACTAATAGGTATATCTTTTTTATGCAATTTGGGCAAAGCTCTTGCAGTAGGGAGTCCTGGGTTCATATTAATCAGCTTTTGTGATTCCTGCTCACTAAGAAGAAAGGTACTTTGTTTGAGTATACTTTTCAAATTTCTCTGAATCCTTAGGGTGGGATCTTTACTTACTATTTTGAACTTGTTGTTATTAAAAAGGTTTCGGTTTTCTCAATTTAATCGGATTTGTTCAGAATAACTATCGATTCTCCCTTATCTGCCTTGGTTAAGACTACGTCACTTTGCTTGATTTTCCGTTGTAATTCGTTGTTTGCTCTAGTGTTATGGGTGTTATTCTTGAAACCGTTTATGAGGGACGGAATTATTTTTCTTAGCCTCATATCTCAAATCGTTCTGTATTTCAAATGGAAGGGTCTGAATGGCTGCTTCGGTTTCAGCTAAGGTAAGAGTTAACTCCTTACTTCTATTAGTAGCCTGCCAATTATATTTCGGGCCTTTACTCAAAATTTGCAATTCCTGTTCTGTAAAAACAGTTTTTGATAAATTTTCGACAGCGGGTGGGTATGTGATTTGTCTGGTTGCTGATTTAAACTGTAATTCGTTCCCCTTCTTCGAACGATCTTCTTTTAGGTTATCTAATTTCTTATTTAAAGTAACCTGTTTCTTATCCATTAACTTTTCTACTTTATCTCTGCTAAATATGAGGACTTGATTTATGGGTACGCTACGTTGATGATACGTACGCCATAATTGACAAGGATCATAATGACAGTTCTAGCATTTTACACATGTTGAACACCTTAGACCCCAATATACAGTTTACGGTTGAAGAAGAAGAAAATGGTTCGATTATTTTTTTAGACGTGACCACAACTAAAAAAGACAACCAATTTCACTTTGGTATCTACAGAAAACCTACATTCACCCCAACAACCATTCATAGTAACTCCCTACACCCCGATTCACACAAAAAATCAGCGTATCACAGTTTTATCAACAGAGCTTTTGAAATCCCGTTAAACAACAAAGAGAGAAACAAAGAATTAGCCTTCATTCGACAGCAGGCCCTTATTAATGGTTTTAATTTAAAAACCATTAACGGATTAATTGCCAAACGCAAGCATAAACTACAAACAAACTTAACAAAACAATCGGAGCAAACAAAAAAGTACGTAAGGTTCATCTTTAACAATCCCAACATTTATGCAATTACCAACTTATTCAAGAAGCATGACATCAAAATAGCGTTCTCAACGAATAACAATACAAGACATAAGGTTTTCAACCACAATATGGTCAATCGAAATAGCGAGGAGCGGTTCCAGGATTCAGGTGTTTTTAACTGACATGCAATCAGTGCAAGGCCACATACATAGGGCAATCAGGACGTAACTTCACAATAAGGTACTTAGAACACGTCAATGCGGAGAAACACAAAAGATTCTCTGCAATGGGAGTACACATGAGTGAAACAGGCCATAGATTAACAGACATTAAACAATTCTCAATAGGCTAAACAAGGGAAGGTTAATGAACAGTCTAGACAAGTCATTTAATAAGGACAAGAATTTGAATGAAGTAAACGAACAGAGAAACCCCTTATTTGAATGCATATCGAGATACATTGAGTTATTAGGAAAGAAGCAAACACGCCCAGCGCACACTTCAAGCAATCACAAGGCCGACACGTCACAAGCAGAAACCACCTCCCCGCCCGATATAGCAAATGACGACACGTCCGCATTTCCCCACCCTAACCAGGCTAACTCACGAACTACAGCACACAGTTACAACACAAGGTTGAAGGCAACCGGATTAAACCCACTCCCGTAGCACGGGAAGTTAAACTAACACGCAAGGCAAGGGTAAGTTCATACTTTCATACTTTCCAACACTCAAAGACTTATTATCCGTCACTTTTTCAAATTCCAAATAATAGCCGCATTTTTTTCCTGCCGGTTACAGGTCGTGATACAGATGATCCAAATTTTTTCAGTTCAAACTACAAATAGCAAACTTCATATTCGAAACAAGCCACACCTCTCCACCCAACAGGAGATAAGAGACGTGAAAACACCGGATGCCTTCTTAAGGAAACTTTTTACCAATAGCTCAACAGAAATACTTCACATAGTGCATACAAGTTCTTCAGTAATCAACGAACTTATGGAAAATTCACAAGACTTATAGTGAACTATATTTTAGTCCATCAGTGTTTTTAACATTAAGATTTTAAATAATAAGTCATAGTTCAACTAACAATCGCCTTCAATGCATTCCCCCCTTCTAACCCCCCTACCCCCCCATCCGTTCACACACGCACTACTAACACTTGTTTTTAAGGTTTTAAGAAAATTGTGAGACTGTTCTTAGCTAATTTTACTTTTGCCAAATGTAAGCAGCTGATGATGATTGCAATGCATTCGAAACATGTTCTGAACTTTAAATTTAATGTCTATTGAAATAGCCTAAGGCGAAATAAAAGTGAAAGTATCGATCAGGTGGATTCTTGTTCCTTCAATTAATTGGATCATATAGTCGATACGGATATGAAGTGGATAGTATGTAACATTAAAACTTGTAGTCGTTTTAGTGCCGGGTGCAAACTAGGTGAGTCCACTACCTCAAGGGCCACACACAAAACAGGCCAGTTTATTAAACGGTCTTCCTTCATAGCATGAATGTAAATGCTGCTCTCTCCCAGTTTCATCATCTGTCGGCATTTGTCAACTAAGAGATAAGTACCCTTTCCCCACGCATTAGAAGTTTATGATACCTTGATCTCATAAGATCAAATCCAAATAACATGCGACTGGTAGCTCCTGACAAGAAATGCGGAATAGCTCGGAGACAGACTGGAGTACAAATTAAAAAAGAACGTAAAATGGATAAAACACTAAATTCCGCTACAATAAATCTAGAATTCCGCCAAAAATTTCGCTGTCCGCTAAATAATATTTTTCTCCACCGGCAGCCTTCTACTTCCACCAAATTTAGCGGAAAATCCACTAAGTTGGCAACACTGGTCATGAGCTACAATGTGCTCTGGTCCTCCGCGAGTACTTGCAGTTGTAAGCGGAGGGGATCGGTGGTGCGCTCTACCGCTACAACCGGATTACTCATCGGTATTACTCGCTCCGCTCCCAGCCCGTTTGTAATCAACCTATCAAGAACTTCGAAATTTTTTCTCTAGCCAATTAAAACCAGGGGTGTGTACTGGAATCCAGCCTATCTGTAAAGAGTTCTGGAATCTTCCCCGTAGGGTACTAAAAAGCAGAGCACTTTTGGGCCGTATTGTTTGAATTGCTCCTGTGATTGGAAGTGCGACGTGACCTAGGGAGGCAGGGCGAAGCCTGTGTGAGGAAGATCCAGCGGCTCAAGGTAATGCCAGATTTTACCTAGACATGTGTTTGCTCCTGTGAGTAGTTTAAGGGGAAGTGTTTCAACCTCCTTCCTTTTAAATAAATTTTGTAAAACTGGTGGTTTAAATGTAGAATTTCTGACAAGTCTCTCTATTACCTACTAGGAAATATGTGAAGTAAGGGAACAAAGAGTGATGACCCTCTGTTGTTTCTCATTCAACCTTGCATGGGGTGTCTAAATGTTTCAAAACCTCTAAATTTTGTACATCTGGTTTGGCATTAATTTTCTCATTGAATCACCCCAGTGTATGTATAGGATAGGAGTCTCTATATCATTGGACCATAAGCAAACTTAAGGTTTTAACTATTTCTTGAAGAAGTGCAAGAGTTTTGCCTCCTTGCCTTTTGTTTACGGCTGGTTATGTGCAGCCTTTTCTTCAACCATGAAGACCATGCAGTATGGGCTATTATGCCCCCGTATATTGATTTCTGAGTGTAAAATTTTCCTTGTAGCAACAGTAAATATTGTGCAATGGATACGCTCACATTGGGGAAGCTGTACATGAACACTTTGATGTGAGGTGTAATTTTAATTTGCTAAGGAAACTGATTGCCTCTGCAAGGCTATACTATGGTACAGTTGGAGCGCAGACTCCTAAGAAGTGTAGCTTCCTGGAGCATTTCCTGCTCTTATAAAATATTGTACCTGGCAAGAGCAATTTGGCTCTTTTCTATGTAAATTAACAATTTGTAATTCTTTCCAAGTGTTGTACCTGATGTTCAGACTTCTAAGTCCCCTACTTTGTTAGAGATGATGAGCTCATTAATATTGTTATTCATTCAGATTTTCAATTTCTCAATTTTTAAACTAAAAAAGGAAAGAAATAAAATTTCAAAATTTATTGTGTTAAGTCCTGCTCTAGTTAATTCCTTGTCCAGCCATTCAATTCACATGCTTCTTATCCCTCTGTGAACCACGGAAGCCTCGTATCAGGTAGTAGCAGAGCGTGGTTGAATGGGCCTGGACAATGCCCCTTTTGACTACCTTTTCTAAATTCTGGATTTGAACACTAGAAATTGTTTGGTTTTCCGATCTTTCAAAATTTTGTCAAAATTTCATTCATTATGTCTGGCCCTAGAGAGGCTCTTGCTCCTTGGTACTTGCGCAAGGAAGAGACCAATTGAATTAGCTATTAGAAAGGGTCAGTCTGGTGGCACAGTTGTGACAGATGCATCGAGACTAAAGGATTCTTTAGAGTTACCTATTTGTATTCCTCTTTATGGAGAGAAGGAAGTTGGTGAGGCTTTATCCACGATCACCTCCAATACTGCTGACCTTGCATCTGTAGTGAGTTTTTTTAAGGAGGTGAGTACTCTGGTAACCGACTCAAACGGGTACAGGCTAGACTGTTTCATTTTTATAATAGATTGGGTTATCTGTTTTCTCTTAAGCTCAGTGAAGAACATTCTAGTATGGCTAACTCCTTGCGTCAACATATTTCTGGGCTGTCTAGTAAAGTGAACCAGTTGTTATCTGGGTTTGTTAGTGGCCCCATGTTGCCCCATTAACTATGAATACAGAAGAGGATCCGAATAAGTCTTCAATAGTGGGGAATCTGTTGAGCAACAACATGCTTCTGCCCCATCTGAACAGATATCCTATACTGTCGGCAATCCACAACACCTTCCACATTTTTTAAATATTAGTAATGCCGCTTTCGATCCACCCCACTCTCCCTCTGCATCTCCGGTAATATCCCCAGGCTTTAGCAGCTTACCCCTGTGCCGTTACATAGTCAAACACCACAACTACAACCATAACGGCCAGCCCAAAGTACGAACTAGCAGTTACACTACTGCCTCAGTTCATAAGAAATAAGTGGAAGCACAATCAGACACTATATACTCCACACAAACCACAAGAAAGCAAGGAAAACTTACCTTAACAAGTGGAGAAGTGTCACAACAAACCGTGGATAATTAAATTAACCACTGTACTGGACATGAGAACACAAAGAGTGAAAGAAAGAACATTACTTACTTTAAGAAAAATATTAAAAGTTAATTCATGGAATTAAATGAAAAACCAACAACATCGTCCTTAAAGAAAATAAATAAACAAGAAAATAAACGTTAAAAGTTATCAGAGTAAGAGATTTATAACAATTGCGGATCCCCTTTTGAAAAATTAATTGAACCAAAGATTCCAAAAATTAAATTAAATCATAGCCTTGAGATAACATCAGTAAGGTTGGTGTCAAGTGCAAGTAGGATCTCACATCAGCATGAAAATCCTTTTCAAAAATTAATTTCGGAAGATTAAAAACCAGAACAGGAAACTCCAAGTAAGCAGAAATTAAGTAAATATGCGTGAAAGCACACGACGAAAACTTCCCAGAAGCAAGAATACGAGAGAAAATTCATTACACGATCAACATTACATCAACCGAACCATGCCTACACACAAGAAGATGACATAAAATAATAATAAAAACGATAATAATAATAATAATAATAACAATAATAATCGGGCTTCACATTACCATAGCAACCACAAAATAAATAAACAGTAAAGGGCCAATGGTGGGATACGGCTGCAACAAAGGATTAGGCAAATAGAACAAAAGAAAATCAACCCACCCAAACAGAAAAGAAATACCAGAAAAATAAGAATTATCCCGAGAAAAATGTAAGGCCCAACAGGACTAAAGCGAATTAGAATTTCATGCTCATGTTCAACCCATTTAGATTAAAGCTACCCTAGCCTGATTAGTGGTATTTCAGATACACAGATTAAGCCTATTTCACCGGTGAAAACAATTCCATAAATTTACACCCAGCTTTTACCAACACAAAAGTTCAATTTTTAGAATTTCCTGAGATACTTTTCCGTCCATATTATCGCTTCTTTCAAACGGATTAAACATACAGTAGGCATCATAAGGTTGTGAATTTCCAAGCACAATAAGCAGGTTACAGTCGCACGAAGAACTTAAGAAATGCAGAATACTTTCAATATTACAGAAGATGGATTTTACGGTGCTTCCAGTACTTACTTGAGTACATCCAAGAGCTTAGTAGAGCTAGATACTCACAGAAGTTATCTCGCAGGTCACATAACTAAACAAATACATAAGAATATTACGAGGACGATGTCAATGAATTGAAGATTGATGGTAGCCCGGGTCAAACTTGCTCCCAAGCTCAAACATGTTAGTCGATTTCCAAGTGCGTCCTCTCGCCATCAGCTCTTACAACGAACTCAACTCATTATAGCTTCCAGCTTTGTTGCCTCGAAGTAGCCGTACGCTGATTGGATCAGACAACAGTGGGAGGAGCGTGCAACTTAGCACATGGCCACAAGAGTTCAGTAAACATCAGGAATCGTAGAAATAAATTCACTTTCGCTAGCAAATAAATGTATGGAGTTTTAAATTAGTTCTTTCCTGTCCACAGGTCGGAATAACATATAATGAGGAACGAATAATTCCAGAATTACAGATAGTATGTGAGAAAACACTTCAGTTACAGAATTAAACGATATGAATTTCCACAGCTGAATAGCTAGTTCGAAACCGTTCCTTGGGAAAGGGGTATTAAATCAGTAATACTGTCTCACCCCATTCTTTAGCCATGTTGCTTACAGGGATTTCAAGATTTTCAGTCAACACCACTAATGACGTCATTTCTTTTTTAAGATTTCTTGCGGAATTTCAGGACCATGCGTTGGTGCTTACTCTGTCACACTCTCAGATCTTACAAATAATCTACTCCTACACAGTTGGTATCTTATAAGACAAGATAGTTAAGGCCATATCGGAAAGGAGTTCCATTGAAACCTTCCATGCTCGCTTGTTGGCTAACTTTATCATATGCTCATATGATTGTTGTATCCTAAAGGTTAATTTAAGTTTTCTTTATAAAATTATTTTGTAAAAACCTTCACTCCTATAATTTCTAAGTATTCTGCCATAAGCCACCCCAGCCTCCAAACCTAATTCAGAAATATTTCTGATTCCAAATGCTAGATGAAATTCTAACTGATTTCATTTAGGATATTAAGTTCTACACTAGGGTATTTACCTTGCACTATTCAGAAGACCAAATTGTACAGACCATTATTGAAGGCATTTCTCCATCTTACCGATCATATTTGTGTTTTTGCTTCCCGTCCTCAGACATTGAGGGAACTTGAGGCCACGTTTGTTTCTGCGGAATGAGTGAAATATGCCAACATGCTGAGAGTTGCGCGCGACCCAACACCTTCTTCTAATATAACTCAGCCATCCCCTCGTAAAACCTTCACTCCCTGCAAATGTTGTGCTTGTGAGTCTGTGAACCATTTAAGAAATAAAGTGGCCTTTATTAAATACCAAAGGATCAAAAAATGGATCATCATCTTCTTCAGGCTGTTTCAAATGTGGTTCTTTTACACACCTGGCTAAGAACTGCAACTCATCGAATAGTATACCTTCTTCTTCTACCTGAATATGTTTCTTCTACTGTAAAATGTGTTTCGGCCAAATCTTCCCCTTAGAAACTTTAGGATTTAACCATTCTAAAACTCATATTTATAAATTTACATAGAAATTTAACTTATTTGGTGCTAAATTTTTCATGCACCTTGCATTATTTTAGATTTTCTCACTCTGGTCACCCTTTTGGCGAGTAATCAGGGGACTGAAAGGATTTTTCATGTTCACCTGTCTCAAGTAAAGCCTATGTGAAGGTCTTAGCCTTTATTCATTATATCCCCCCAAGTGATTAAGTTGCTGATTTGATTATACTTCTTTCCTTAGGATATTCATAAGTGTAAGTATTATAGGAAGTTAAGATAATGAGGACGTTTGCTCCTATTGTTCACCTGAAATTATATATGTAAACGAATACTTGCTCATATGATTAAGTTGTATCCTAAAGATTAATTTAAGTTTTGTTTATAAAATTATTTTGTAAAAACCTTCACTGCTATAATTTCTAAGTATTCTGCCATAAGCCACCCCAACCTCCAAACCTGAGTCAGAAACTCCGTGTGCTCCTCCTCCAAAGTCACCAACCATATGTAGCACCATTTGTACAACAGTTACTGCCGCCACAAATTTGCATGTTAATGTGCCCAACATTATATCAGAGGCCATGTGAAATCAACCTGGAGGAGATGCCGGCACGAGGTATGGGCCCGCCTTGTTCTGACTAAGACTCTAGATAACTACCTCATTTGGGTCTTACAAGTTGTCCATTTCATGACCGTATCGATGTTTAATCAAGTAGTAAGTATAAATAACCACCTAATCGATTAGGTGGTTATTTATACTTACTTCTTCATTTGGGTCTGTCATTTTTGGAAGATGCTGGGAGGCAGGACTCAACCTCCCACTCCACCTTTGGATGGGACCTTATGATTTGGTCTCGAGCTGTCATCATCTCGGCTTCAGCCCTCAGTGTATCAGGGTACCTAAGGGGTCCGAGCATCCCCGACCAGAGACCGGCAGCTGCGTCCGCTCATGCTGTTAACCCTGGGCACTACCGCCCGGACTTGGACTACTTTGGTGCTGTTATCAGTAGAAATCTACTTCAAGAATCTGAAACAAACAAACAATAATGGACTCTTAAACAAGATATACTCCAACTTACCTATATATTTTGCCAAATTAATGTACTTCAACATTTCAAAGCTGTTCATTCCATTGTAAAATCTTAAGGGTGGAGGTTTGTACCAAGCTGTTTAACTGCGCACCCTCTCTAAGGCTATAACTGTGAACAAACTTGAACTTGTGAACTCCCAGAAACTTTTGTCTTCTACAGTTAGATGTCTCAAACATCACTTTATTTCCTCCCTCTCATGAGCTAAACTCTAATTATTTCATAGAGTAATCTTTATTTTTGAAGTTTGTATACTTGGTTCCGAGGATTGCTTTTTATTTATTTATTAATGTACGGAAGTTGTCAGCACTTCAGATGGTTCCACCTCGATTGTAATCAGTCTATCAAAAACTTGGAAATATTTTCTCTAGCCAAACCTATCAGTAAAGAGTTCTGGAATCTTCCCCTGAGGGTACTATAAAAGCAGAGCACTTTGGGGCCATATTGCCTGTATTGCTGCAGTGTTTGGGGAGTGTGGCATGACCTAGGGAGGCAGGGGCGAGGCCTGCATGAGGAAGATCCAGCGACTCAAGGTAATGGCAGATTTTACCTAGACGTGAGATAGTTCCTGCGGCTAGTTTGAGGGGAAGGTTTCAACCTCTTTTCTTTTAATGTAATTTTGTAAAACTGATGGTTTAAATGTAAAATTTTTGGCAAGTCTGAGGAATCTTTTCTATTCTCTACTGGGAATACTGTAATGTAAGGTAACAAAGAGTGATGACTCTCTGTTGTTTCCCATTCAACCTTGCATTGGGTGACTAAATTTTCAACCTCTAAATTTCTTAATTCTTGTCTTGGCATTAATATTTCCACTTTAGTAACCCCGGTGTAGCATAAGATTAGCCTCTGTTTATTCGGGCCGTAAGCCCACTGGCTCTGCCATGAAATTTGAAAAGTGGTACGAGGGCTGGAACGAGGTCCACTCACCCTCGGGAGGTCAGTTGATTAGAGGGGGGGCTTGATTCACTCTTCAGCCATCCTCAAAGTGTTTTCCGTGGTTTTCTACTTCTCCTCCAGGCAAATGTCGGGATGGTACTTAACTTACGGTCTCGGCTGATTCCTTCCTCTTCCTTGCCTATCCCTCTGATCTTCCCACCCCCTACAAGGCCCCTGTTCAGCATAGCTGGTGAGGCCGCCTGGGTGAGGTACTGGTCCTCCTCTCAGTTTTATCGCCCCTGGCCCAAAGTCTTACGCTCCAATGTGCTGTGATACCCCACACTCACTTTGTATACCCCTGACACTTCATATAACACTACAATCTGCCGTCCTTGTTTTCACTTACTGACCACCATCTTGGACAATCATCTGATTCCCCCCGCTCCCCTGACGACAACTCTATGTCTTGCAACTTCTAGAATGAACTCTAAAATCATATAAATACTTGTCACGCGGCCTAACTCGTCAGGTTGAACGAGAGGCCATTCCCCGCTGGATGTGCGAGTGCATAATATAGGACCGAGCTGGTTCTCTGCTCCCATCGACCCCTGGTGTTCTTCAGGTGAGACACAGAGATCACATTATGTAACATATATTTTCATTCATCTTTCTCCGGATGGTGAGGGAGCTGGTAGATTCACCAAGTTCCAGAGCACAAAATTCCATTGTGTGTTAATGGGGCTACGGATCTTTGAAGCACTCTAGGGCATACACTTTTCTATCCAATCTCAATGCTCCTACCTTTAAAGCATAATTCAAATCTTCACGTGTTTGCAGTTGCTCCTTGCGCATCTAATGGGAACTTTTTCTTTTACTGGTCGTGTCCCTCGGTTTCCCTCACCAACCCCCCCCCCCCCTGGGTCTTTCAACCTACCCCATATCTCATTCAAATTTTGTATGATTCATTGTACATAGATTTAAGATATATTTGTTTAAGAATTTAGCAACTTTTGTCTAACAATGTTGATTAATGTCATAGTCGATCTCGTTGAATAGGGTTATTTGCTCACCTAAACTTACAAATATACTAGCTGATGTACCCGTGCTTCACTACGGAATTCTACATTGTATACAGAATTCTAGTCTAGGTAGTGTAAACGTAGTGAGCAAGATTGTATTAAATTGCATAGCTCTTAACGTTACCCTAGAAACGCGACGGGGAAGTCACCTAACGTCTTTTCTCATATGAAGACTGTGTTAGGGAATTTTCATTGTAATGATAGGCCCGCTTGCCTACAATCAGTCACAACCAGGTTGCGGAGTTTTCATTATAATGGCCCAACTGAAATGAACATAGGTCATTGCAATGCCGTCAGAAGGAATGGCGCGATTAAAATCAATGCTTTCATATGAAATACTCCATCAAATGAAAGACTACACACTTTCTCTCTTTTAACGAACAGTACTATGCTGGAATTCCAAAGCTGGAATAACCAAGCCGCAGATAGCTGTGATCCGTAAACACTCTTCGTCTTTCTCCGGCGGTGCTGGGGAAGGCGAATAGTGGAGAGTCCCAGGGCAAAAACTATGCCCTTTTACTAATCTGTTTGCTAGGAGTACCCGATGAGTCAGAAAATCTCAATTCACTACACTGGCAACGGAAAAATCTATCTGACTTGGAGGCAATTTTTTCCTCCAAGCCAGAGGAGAAACCCCCTCTTCACTGCTAATTTGGAATTAAATGAATGAATAATTTAAAATAAGTGAAGAGGAAAAAGCTTTTCTTAAGAAACGGCTCTTTTCAGGGTTGACTGTCGAGTTATTTAGTGAATTGTGGTGCTATAATTTGAATAGGCATAAATTGTAATTCTAGACCAGGCACTACTACTACTACTACTACTATTACTATTACTACTACTACTACTAAGTGAGCCTCTGCCGTAAGTGTGCATACAACTCGTTCAAAACAGCGCGTCAGAGTAGGGATCGAATAGCTGGAATACTATGATGAACCAGTGTGTTACGTACCTGCAGTATCAGAAAATGTATGAATCAGAGGAATGGCATGCTAAAGAAGAAAGTTTCCCAACTCTCCAGCTATTTCCCGCCAGTGTTCAGTCAGGCTGTTATACTCGGTACGCAGTAGTAATTCCATCTATCGGAGTTGAGCGGCACCATAAGAAACGAAGAACATCACAACAAACAATGGTCAATGTAAAGTTATTGTTGATCAGTGTTATGCGCTTTCGATATTGTAGGCCTCTTATCATAGTCGGTACAGTAAAACTGAATGAAACATATAAAATGATCGGAAATTATATTGCCTATACTATATAACTTTTGTTATGTAGTATATTTCGATAGCACCAATAACATAGGTACCGGTATATAAAAATTAAATTTTAGGTGCCTTCCCCTAAACTACCATTTTATCTCGGGCGAATAAAATTATTTACAGCCTAGACTGTAGTTTCTTATTCCCCGACTCTATATATCGGTTTTCATTAAAATCTGTTAACCCATTTTCTCGTGGCTCGGCGTTGATATGGACTTGGCAACAAAAATACAAATTCATTAATATCTGTGTTATCAGAGCCGGTACGGTAAAAATGTATAAGACATAATTGATTGGAAATTTAATTCTATATAACTTTAGTTATATAGTACTTATCGATAGGATCGTTAATAATATAAATATTCGATAATTAAATTTAAGGCCTTCCCCTAAACTACCATTTCACTCAGCGTGAATAAAATGATTTATAGCCTAGATTGTAGCGGCTCATCCCCCAACTTTACATACCGATTTTCATTAAATTCTCTTCAGCCGTTTTCTTGTGATGCGTGTACATACATACAGACAGACAGACAGAAATTACGGAAAAGTAAAAAGTACATTTTCTTTTTACTATGGACATGACCGATACAGAAATACCGTTCTTTTCAAATTCTGAGCAATGTACAGACAAAATTCTTATTTTTTATGCATATAGATATGTATTGAAGTAAAGGTATCTTGGTTACCATTGAAACTATCTTTCCTTTAAATTCACACATCACTACCACTCTTTACATCCCGAATGCCTCTGGGTTGTTTTCCAGAGCATACCCATGTCACAATAAGTGTTTCATTATTATTATTATTATTATTATTATTATTATTATTATTATTATTATTAATTTTGAACTTAAACCTGTTGTCTGTTATCAAACTCAGTTTCGCCCCAAAATACAGCAACACGAAGACACAGCCTTTGAGGCAGTAAAGGTGGGATCTCTTGCTGAGTCCGAGGGGAAAAAACCAACCCTTTGCGGTTTTCGGAGACGAAGAGATGCCAGGATTTGATCCTACAGGAGCTCTTTTACGTGACAGTAAATCTACCGACGAGACTGACACATTTGAGTACCTTCAAGTTACCACCGTACTGAGCCAGGATCGAACCTGCCTAGTTGGGGCCAGAAGGCCAGTGCCTGAACCGTCTGAGCCACTTAGCCAGGTAACAACAACAAAGAGCACTCGATGTGGATGGCAAACAGAATGCATTAATATTGGAAATATAAATATTGTCTTTAATAAGTACAGTACTTTGTTAATTGTTGTCTACATTCATTTCTATATTATAAAATTATTATGATCTTTATTACTGTTATTTAAGGCTGGTTGGATCCTCAACAGCTCCGCCATCAGCTGTAATAGATTGCCTAGGCATCACTGAAGAGCCGTACTAGGGAAATGAGGAGTGAGGTAGTTTCCCGTTGCTGTCCTCACCGAGCCAGAAGTTGCTATTACATATCAGTCTGCCAAGCCCACTGAAATGCATGCATCAACTGACCCTATGAGCAACATTTTCACATCATTCATAGCAGGGACTGGCTACATAAGGAATGGCATTACTAGCATCACTCATACTTCAGTCACTTTCATATTGTCAAAGCCAAGGATAAGACTGAGGCAGGTCAATGAAAGTTCATATATTATTATTTACTGTATTTGTTAATATTATGATCTTTACTTGTTTTTGTTACCATAATGTGGGGGGAGAGCACAAGAAAAACATTTGTTTTCCCTACTACTACTACTACTACTGTTATGTTTTCATTCCTCCCCTGAAGGGGGGAGGCGGGCCTCCTAGACGGTGAGGCTCTCTTAGGCCGGGAGATTTTCAGTGGAGAAGGAAGGTCTGCACACACCAACATGGGACGCGGAAGTGGTAGCGATCCCGTCGCGAACTATTACGAGTACAGCGGGATATGAATCCACTCACACCGGAGCGTCACTCTCCCGCCTACATGGCGGGATTGCAGTGAACCATTTTCAGTTCGCTGCATGCAGCGTTTTCCCGCGTCCTGCGTTCATTGTGAACAATCACAACGGCGACTGAACTGTTCATATAGTGCATTAAGAAATATCCAATGTTTTACGACATTAGTAATGAAGATCATCAGAATGTGAGGAAGAAAGATAACCTATGATAACCATCCTCAGCGTGAAGAACACTTTGCAGCATATTCGCTCTCGGAATGAAGACGCAAAACATTTCTTCACACTTGATGAGGAAAGACTGAAATGTCTGGAGAACGACTTCATTTCCTATCTGGAACCCTGGGAGAAAGCATCAGCAGGTCCGGTGGAATTCATAAGTAAAGAATATTATCATGCAGCCTGTCTGACAACAAAATCTGTCATCCTGTGTTTCAAGTACCTGCTTGAGAATGACTTCCATTTTGTGCTAGTCAGAAAATTTTTTTCTTATGAAGTAGAAAGCTTATTTAGTTGCATCAGACAACTTGGAGGTAGCAACGACCAAACAAACGCTGCAAGTGTTACACAGGCCCTACATAAAATTTTAACAACTGGACTCGTTAGTGCATCTCTCACGGGGAATGTAGCACATGAGTCCGCCTTCAGTGACTGGATGGCAACATCTAACTCAACAGGGAAACGTACAAGCTCAACAATTCACGCGGATGAACCGGCATCAACGAATCCTCAGTTAGCAAGAAATTTTCAGACACAACAGGAAAGCATCGAAAAGGAAGCCGAAGGAGCTCCATGCGTTTCTATGTCGAGTGCTGCAATGGCATATATTGGAGGGTATTTGGTTAGAGTTATCAAAGACCACATGCCATGTCAAGAGTGTGTTGATAAAATTAGTAGGTAGTATCCAGAGTCCATCTCCACTAACGTCATTAATAAAAATCAAAGACAGAGGTGGTCTGAGGTATCCAAAGCCAAGTTTTGTTTCACTGCTGATGAAAATGGGGCAAGTAACGGACGACATGATAACGGAAACGCTGGGCAGTCCAAAAATACCACAAACATTAACCGAAATACCGTTGCCAAATAATGCTAAAAATCCTATTTTACAGTGTGGGAAAAGTGATCATCCTGAGGAACTAAGCAGAATAACACTGCAGAAGTTTCTGTGCCCCTCTGTCACTAACTACGCTAATGGCATGACAGATGAGTATCGCCGAGAATACTTCTTGAGAAGAAGAACAATTTATGAGAAGAAAATATCAAGGAAAATGGTTAAAGTTGTTCCTTTTCACTGAATTCTTTATTCAAATAGTTATTTCATTCCTGCCCGGTAAGGGGCAGGCGGGCCACCAGCTAAACATGTAGCTCTTTGGCCGGTGAGTGAGTACATAAAAGTAGAATTTTGAAACACATACATAGAAGTATGTCTCGTACATACTGAGAACAAAACATAATCAAATACAGATTGAAGCAGAGAAAATAAAAAACATAAACAAGTATATAACAAGGAAATATTATGTGATTTCTTCCATGTCAGTCTATTTTTCATTGATTTCGATTGGCACACAAAGTATAAACGCACAACACATCGTACTGAGAGAGAAATGTCTTCAGTTCATCTTGACGTACGATACGAAAAACACTATGGAGGAAGCAGAAAGAAATGGACATACACTAGTGGAACAATGAGGACGCGAAAAACACAGAATGATTGAAAATGAACACGGATAGAGATGACACTGGTAGTGTCGTAAAGCACTCAGACACAGATATTGGAGGCCGGTACCACTGCCGCGAGGAGCATCGTAATATCCAGTAAAAGAAAAATTAGAATAAAAAGGCAGTGGGACAGGGGGGGAAGTTACGTGATAGGGGTGGGGAAAAGATAAGAGATAGCAGGAGAGCGGTCATTATTAAGGATAGCGGTGGCAAGAGGAGAAAGGTTGAGGGCTTCTTTAATCGCAGAGTGATTGATGGCTAGGGCAGATTGTAAGTATTTGAGACGAAGATCATGGACATGAGTAAGGATGGTGGGGAAAGAATAAAGAGGTTGGAAGTCAGCAGAAGGGGTGTCAAAGGGGAGATGGTATGCAATACGCATAGCATGTCTGTCAAGTTTAAGCAAGGTCACGTATTGTTGTCTGTCAGCTGTGAGCCAGGTCAAGGAACTGTATGTTACGACAGGGCGAATAAAAGATTTATAAACTGTGAGGATTTGGGAAGGACGGAGGCCCCACGTTTTACCAGTGAGAATACGAAGGGCTCGGAAGCGTTGAAGGGCACGTTTGTATACTTGTGTTAAATGATGTTTCCAATGAAGGTTGTTCTGGAATTGAATACCAAGGTAGATTAGGGTATTAGTTTCTGTTAGTGGAGTATTATACAACGTTAAAAGAACTCGGTGACGGGGTCTAGTGAGGCGGGATTTTTTCCGAAATACAATAAATTGGGTCTTGGTGGGATTAACAGCAATATGCCAGGCGTCGAACCAGGATTCTAGAACGGAGAGGTAGGTCTGTAAATAACGGGTAAGAGTAACAGTAGTAGGTGTAAGTGCAAGGATAGCCAGATCATCGGCATATTGATAGAGTCTTAAAGGGGGGTCGGGATGTGGGATATCATAAGTATATAAAATATATAAAAGTGGGGAAAGTGGGGAACCTTGGGCTACGCCCGCAGTCATACGAAAGGAATAGGAACGGGTACCACGGATGAGGATCTGTGCTGATCGATGTTGAAGATAGTTGAAAATAAATCGAATGATAGTGATAGGAATGGGAAGATGGCGTAACTTAAAAAGCAACCCAGCATGCCAGACTGAATCAAAAGCCTTATTCACATCGAGGCAAACTAAAGCGGCAGTTTTACGGGGGCGAAGATAGGCATTGAGAGAAGAGGATATGTGAAAGAGGTGATCGTGAGTGGAATGATGGGATCGAAAACCGGCTTGAGAGGATGGAATAAGACCTAGAGAGTCGAGATAGGAGGAAAGTCTCCTACTCAGAATCCCTTCTAGGATCTTGCTGAGGACAGGGAGTAAGGAGATTGGGCGATAAGACCGAATGTCAGATGGGAGTTTATGGGGTTTTAGGAATAGGAGAAGATTGGCGTTACCCCAATGATCGGGGTACGCGCCTGTATAAAGAATGTAGGTGTAAATAATGCTAAGAAGATAAAAAAGAATAGGAGGGGCTTCTTGAATATGACGATATGAGATGGTATCGGAGCCAGGGGAGGTGTTTTTCCGATGTTTCAGGAAAAGCCGGATATCAGTGGGTGTAATGGGAGCATTTAATGGATGAGTATAATCAACATGAGAAAAATGGAGGAATGAAGGTTGAAGTTCAGGGAGGTTAGGATCAGAGTAAGCAATGATGGTAGGTTCGTGAGGATGATGGAAATTAGGGGCGTGGGAGGGGGAAAACACAGTTTGATAATAGTCAGCGAAAAGATTAGCCTTGTCTTGGTCAGTTTGTGGATGAGTGGGGGGATGTGTAATAGGGTAGCGAGGAAGAGGGTTGGTAGTTTTGGTTAGTTTTCGAAAAGTCGTCCAAAAACGTCGAGGGTCGTGATAATCAGCTAGCTCAGTACACTTGTCCATCCACATTTTACGTTTAATAGCTTTAATATATGAGCGCGCGTGGCGTAAAGTTCGGCGGTGTTGTTGGAGCGTAGTAGGGTCCTTGGTTCGAGTATATGCAGTAAAGTAGTCATGAGCTAGCTGCAATAAGCGGAGAGCTGTGGGGGGTATAGGAGGTTTAGAGGGGTGGTAGGAGTGACGAGGAATATGAAGAGAATCTGCGGTAAGGATAGCTCGCTCTATTTTAGAAATTAGGGCGAATAGAGTGGGAATATTAGTAGGCGGTACAGCATCACTGAGTAAGTTAGTGAGAGTAGTGCGATAAGTATTCCAATTAGTGTGATTGAAACGACGAGTAGGGGGAGGGCGAGGAGGGGGTAAGGTCTGACGGGGAAGAACACCAGGAAATGTGAGAAGGGCTGGGGCGTGATCGCTACCTATAGAAACGAGCTGCTGGATGGTGATAGATGTGGCAAGGGAGGGAGAAAGAAGGAGGACATCAGGGGTGGAATTATTGGCTGGGAGGGTGTGGAAAGGAAAATGGAAGCGCATGCCCCGGAGAGACGTACATAAATTAGTGAACTCGGAGATTTGAGTAGGGGTATATGAAGTAACATTAAGGTCTGCAACTATAATATATTCAGAAAATGTAGCGTCTATGTATTTAATAAAATCAGAGGGAATGAAAGGTTTAGACGGTATGTAGAGAGTAGCTACCGTAATGGTTTTCTGAGGAGTAATTACTTCGAGTATTAGATATTCAGAGAAATTAGTAGGGAAGTGAAAGTAGTGCTGAATAACAGTAAAATCCCGTCTGACGCCGATAGCCACGCCACCACGGCCTTGAGTCGGACGATCAGCGCGATAGAAAGTAAACCGGGGAAATTGAGGCATTTGGGCCGGCGTCAGAAATGTCTCATTCAGAACAAAAATATCCGGGGCATACAATGAAAGGGAGGTGTCCAGCAGCGGCCGATTGGACTTAAAAGATCTTATGTTGGCATAGTAAAGCTTCAATACGCTAACGCATAAAGTGAACAGTACTTAGGGGAAAAAATGCAAAATGCATTTTATTCCCCGAGTACGCCACGTCGACATGAGTGTTCAAAACCAATCGAGCCGCTAGCTGGATCTGATTTAGGATGTGTGGGCGATGGAAGGGGAGGACGTTCTGTAACACCATCGTAATAAAACGAATGATGTTCTCAGAACTCGGAGGGAGGAGGAAGGAGGAAGAGGCAGGGGTAGGTAGGTCTTGAGATTGAACGGGGACAACGGTTTCAGGATGATCAGGTTCAGGAGCAGGTTTGGAACGACATTTATAACTGAAAGCAGGATGATTTTGATTACAATTAACACATTTTGGATTCGACTTATTGGGACAAGCATGAGTAGGATGCTCCTCACGTGAACAGATGGCACATACCTCCGGATGAACACATGGTGTCCCTGGGGCGTGGTCGAACCTCTGGCACGTCCCGCAGCGGATCTTCTGAGGTGGCGATGTTCTGGAGGGTTCCACCCGATGGCGCCGGGCGTAGATCATGGCGCCGTCACGGAGCAGGGCGTCGAGCGTCGAGACGTCGCGTGATAGAATGCGAACCAAGGAAGTGGGTCCTTGAGCGTTCCGAATACGGATGACTCGGTAGATGTGGTGACCCTCGAGTTGGAGTTGAGCAGCCACCTCATCGTCGGTGTAGTCTCGGTCGATTCCATAAGCAACCACAGATAGAATTGTTGCTGGTCGGGTGGGCGGTGCAGGACGTTGTGTTGGACGCTGTGTGGTGACATTAGTGGCCCGTGCATGTGTCCCCAGTTGATGAGCTCCGATGTTATTCATGAAGTGATGGTAAAATGGTTGGCAAGTTTTAAGATTATAACCATCTCTCGACCGTTGGATTTCAAGTTTATAATCCTGAAGATTGGGCGTAAATTTTGCAATTAGTTGATAGATGCACCTGACGTTGGCCTTGGTGATGTCCAGATTTGTAAGCTTTATCAGATAGAAAGGCGGTTGAACAGTTGGCTGGAGCGT
This sequence comes from Anabrus simplex, assembly GCF_040414725.1. Classification (NCBI taxonomy): domain Eukaryota; kingdom Metazoa; phylum Arthropoda; class Insecta; order Orthoptera; family Tettigoniidae; genus Anabrus; species Anabrus simplex. Next base: position 52,211,635 of record NC_090278.1, on the reverse strand, counting down.
TGGAGTAACAATACTGCGCTGGCGAATATTAGGTGGTATTGCTGGGTTTTGCGCCGCCTGAGCATAACTACGTACATGTGCAGGCATGTACGTTGCAGGTTGGTCCAACAGGTTGGGCAGTTGGTGGGCGGTCGATGGTCCAGGGCCCAGCAAATGAATCCCAAGGTCCGTTCCAGAAGATTCCAGACGAGCATGAGATCCCGGTGAGGTTTCGACAGAGCCTGGAGAACGTTGTATCTGGGATTGTGTCGGACAAATTCTTTTCCTTTCTCCATCAGGACTTCCAGAACCAGATTCCGATAAACGACGAGGTTGTTTGGTTTGAGTAGTTTCCATGTCCTTTGGTGGCGACCTGGGTGAACGTGATCGCGTTGGTGATGGCGGCGGTGAAGGAGTCATCGCGTAACTTCCAGAAAGTTCTTGATATGTAGACGTAAGACTGTCGACGTGTAGAGATTCCGGTCCGATCATATACTGTAGACTGAGGTGGTTTCACTGAAAATCTACGGTGCGGCAGTAAAAATATCTAGTGCAAACCTTATACCGGTACACTTTTAAAATGTCAGACAAAAATTTCGACAGTTATATGTGTTATGTGAAATGAAAATCCACAGCTGAATTGAACTCCTAGGGGTAAGAGGTGAACATTTATTATGTTCTACTTAATTCTGCTCGGTAACGTATATAATATCGTATAGAGAGTGTGCACTAGTATAATGTAGAGGTAAATTTGTTCTGGTTTTAACTCTCGTTAGCAATGCTAGTGTTTGCTGATGTGAGGTGGTATACTAGCGCTGCAGTGGTCAAGACGCGCACTGCCAGGCGGACACTGTTTTTGAAGAGAGCACTGCGAGTGAGCAGGCTTTGTATTCCTTGTAGGCTAAGTACAGACTAGGATTGACAAATTTATAATGAGCTTTATTTAGACTTTATATTGTCATACCATTCCTGACCCGGTCGAATGACTGGAAACAGGCTGTGGATTTTCATTTTTATTTTCATTGTCAAATTTTTATGGAATAGCTTATTATTCTTTTATTATAAAGCAAGTGTAAAAAAACTGAGAACTTAAGCATACGATACTACTAAATCATTTATCAGATAATTGATAATAATTTGAAGCAGTACTTTACCCTAATATTAAAAGCGTTATATCAAGCTTTATCAATCATGTCTTACGGATTCTAGGCCCAGGCTTATCAAATTTGTAATAACGGTATGTCTACATAGTCTGTATGAAAATCACGTAGTCTTTTTCAGTACAGCTGTTTAGTTCTAAACAATAATCCCCGATGAATTGGAAAAGGGCAAACAAGAAAAAGAAGAAGCATAAAGTCTAAATTTCTTGTCCTTCTGCTCTCTGAATCATCCACCCTATAACCTGTTTAGTTCTTGATTATGGTAATTGAAAGTTATTTTATAACAGTTCAATTTCTACTCACATGTGAAAAGAAATACCAGATCCCTTCTGATAACAGTCTGTACAATTGAAGGCTGCACACGAATTCACATTCGTGAATACCTTTCTATTCCACACCAGGAAATACTCAAAATGGATTCATAATATTGTAAGTAATCAATTTTATAATGTTATGTTGTAAACAATAACATTATTATTTGATCCATCTAATGAAAAGGACGTGAAGAAGAAGACGTGTACGTGTTGAACATTCGCAATTCAGAAGCTATTTGGATATCCTGGCGAAGGGATTACAGTAACCACCCCCGATAGTGGAACCCTACTCTGTTAGCGGCTTACTCGCTTTAAATATTGAAACGTTACGTAATGTATTGGAAGATTTGCTTGGTGGGCAAATAAAAAAAATGTAGATGTAGAGACACGGTGATAACGACTGGTTCGTCCTTGGCTCTACGCCTCGTTATTAGAGAGAAGGGTAGGGGCCAGACCACACCGTCGACTGTCATGAATTTTTTTACCGTTGTTTTCCATTCTCCTGCACTAACGTGAATGCCGGGAAATTTCCTAGTATAGACCACGACTGAAAAACCTTAATATTAAGGTCTGGACACACCAACGCAGGGCATGGGAAGCGGGAGCGAAACCTACAATCCCGCGGTAGCTGCGAATTTCGTCCTTGTCTTCACCCCGGAGTGGGAACAGTAGCGTCTGATGAAGAAGTGCTTCTGCTTCTAGCAGTTGCTGAGGATGATGACCGCAGGTTCGTTTATTATTATTAATTACTACTACTTTCTTTAGCTTATTCCAGTTATTTCTGCGACACTGGGTTGTCCAGCAATAAAACTGCTTTAATAGGCAGCTTTTCTTTCTCAAAAACGTTTTAGTTTCAGGCACGAAAACAAACGGGCGTGATCTCAGGAGAGGGGAGCCACAGTACAATGACATGTCGGGAATAAGCAAGGAATGAAGTGCTGTAGACAAATTTTAAATTTAAAAAGAAAAATTCAAATAACGCTCGGATTCCCGACACTCTACTTTTTCTTTCAGATTTATGGCTACTGGAGATGCCTATTCTACAATTGGTCACTGTTTCCGAGTCGGATTGACAACAGTTGGTACTATTGTGAGAGATGTTTGCGAGCCTTTCTTTTTTTTTTTTTTTTTTTTTTTACAATTTGCTTTACGTCGCACTGACACAGATAGGTCTTACGGCGACGATGGGACAGGAAAGGGCTAGGAGTGGGAAGGAAGCGGCCTTGGCCTTAATTAAGGTACAGCCCCAGCATTAGCCTGGTGTTAAAATGGTAAACCACCGTCTTCAAGGCTGCTGACAGTGGGATTCGAACCCACTAACTCCGGAATACTGGATACTGGCCGCACGTAAGCGACTGCGGCTATCGAGCTCGGTAAACTATTTGTGACAGAATGCAAGGAATATACTGTACATGCCAGAAGCAAAAGGAGACAAACGCAAAGAAAATTACAACTTACCGTGTCGAGTGTGTAGAGCGAGAAGAGTCGTAGAAAATTACTTCGACATACTAACACAGAAATGGAGAATGTATTGCAAACCCATGGATGATAATGTGGACACAACTAACCTAATCAACAGAACAACGTTCATTCTGCACAACTACTTGACAGAAAATTCAGCATATTACGAACATTTAGATCCACCGGAATCGGAACTCAGAGCTTTAGAAAATGTAGACAATATGTACGACGAGCACCCGCTGTAGCTTTTGCTGATCGTGAGACATTTGTGGGGTTCTTTGGCATGCATACCAGTGTATAGATAGTTTTGGCATACATCTTGCATGTATCTGGATGCTTATGCTTACGAACGGAGAAATGTGTGCAAAGGGGGGGGGGGGGGAAGACACAACAGACAGTGATAATTAAAGAATTGATACTTACCAGATATATGCAGTTCTTTTCCTATTTCGTCGCACAACATAATTATCTTTCTCATCCCCTCTCCAAACTCCGAAAGTGGACGGTTTTCCCCTATAAACACCCTCTAATATTCTTCTTCAGCCGGGTGGCGCCACACCTTTAATTACGCACCCAGCCGACGCAACAAAGCAGATAGGCCTGACACCAAGAGGAAGTCGGCGTCCCCTATAATGTACACTTGTATTGCCCATGATGTCGACCCAGCGTTCCCGGAAGGAGACATCCTCAAGGAACTTCGTCCGACCGGCGTCTTGTGTGCCGCCAGACTGTACAAAGGGGGCGCATCTACAAGGAATGTACTCTTATATTACCCATCGCTGGAGGACTATTTCAACGTTTTGGATAATGGTGTATATATTCGAAGACAGCTGCATCAAATAGGAGACACCCCAGCAAAACTATTCACCCAGCTAATGAACAAAGACTTAAATACTTATCTAGACTCACAGCGCGCTGATGCTATGCGGAATATTGAACACTTTCGCGCATCGCCATGTTACGGGCGCTTCAGCTTCGAATGCATGGGTAGCACGTGATAATGCTTACAGTCCCGTGCATGTTTTCGATTTTAATCATGTCTGTTAGTGGATCTGTTGTAGTATTATATGTGACGGAATGATAATATATTGTCAAATATTTTCAAGAAATGTGGGAGCTGATACATTATGGTAGTTAAATTGATCGGCGTCCGCCTCTGTGGTGTAGTGGTTAGCGTGATTAGCTGCCACCCCCCGGAGGCCCGGGTTCGATTCCCGGCTCTGCCACGAAATTTGAAAAGTGGTATGAGGGCTGGAACGGGGTCCACTCAGCCTCGGGAGGTCAACTGAGTAGAGGTGGGTTCGATTCCGTGGTTTCCCACTTCTCCTCCTAACATAAGGCCACGGCCGCTTCCTTCCCTCTTCCTTGCCTATCCCTTCCAATCTTCCCATCCCTCCACAAGGCCCCTGTTCAGCATAGCAGGTGAGGCCGCCTGGGCGAGGTACTGGTCATTCTCCCCAGTTGTATCCCCGACCAAGAGTCTGAAGCTCCAGGACACTGCCCTTGAGGCGGTAGAGGTGGGATCCCTCGCTGTGTCCGAGGGAAAAGCCGACCCTGGAGGGTAAACAGATGATGATGATGATGAATACTAGGCATAATGCCGGGAAGGTACCTAACTTACGGCCGATTCCTTCCCACTTCCTTGTCTCTCCCATCCAATCTTCCCATACCCCCACAAGACCCCTGTTCAGCATAGCAGGCGAGGCCGCCAGGGCGAGACACTGGTCATCCTCCACAGTTGTATCCTCTATAATGGGATTCCTCGCTGAGTCCGAGGGAATAATCTACCCTGGAGGGTAAACAGATTAAGTAAGAAAGAATGAAAGAGCTGCACGATCAGCTGATCTGCCTAGCCTAGCTTTCTTCCGGACTTGCGGTATTACATGTGCCGTCGCATGTGCTGAAAATATAATTCTAGTCCGAGCAGTAAACTCTTGCCATCTAGCGGCAAGCTTTTGTAAGAACTACTTTCGCTTCACCTTGCAGCCACCACGCTGCACACCGTTGCAGCCAATTCGAACATTCACCGCTAGATACCAGCACAATCATGCGTCAAGTGCGAGCCTCCTTGTTGAATTTCTCTGTATTAAACTAATGTTGATTTTATAGAAGTAAATATTCCTCCAACGTTAAGCCGTATCTTAACACTGCCGTCTCTTAGAAACCTTTGACAAATTCTGAAAGAAAACAACGTACCAGGAGATACTTACACTTCGAAGGCAATTACTTACATTGAACAGTGCGAAAGGTTCTGTATATATTGCAAATTCTATTCTTCAGTGCTGGATCATTTACTCATTCACTCGTAAGTCATTCAATGTGTTTGGTGAATATTAATATTTTCATTCCTATGGTGTACATCTAGTTACAAGTTATCTCTCAGGAAAACCTGATTATATTAATTTATTAAAAGTACTCGTAGATGATAAACAGTCCGTTCTCAATTTATAGCTATTTATACCTGTAACTATATAAGGATTCTCTACTTCTCGCTAGGAGCGACATCTCCGAGTGGAACATCAAAGCTACTCCTTAATCCTAAATTTTTTTTCGGCCGGGTGGCTCACCATCTTTACCTCAGCTACCTCGCTGACTCTAAAGAGCATATTGGCTGACACCTAGTTGGTAGTCGGCCTCCCCGCCATGCTTACCTGCCTACTCCGTAACGTCAACCTCGCTCTCTCAGATGACGATATCGTCCAACACATCCGCCAGGCAGGCGTTCCAGTTCATTGGGCCACAAGACTACGACACAGTTCCGGACTGTCACCAGATGTCCTATATTTCCACACAGAGGAAGACGTCTGCCGCCTCATGAACAACGGCGTCCATATTCATCACATCTTCCATCGTGCGGAAGTTACTCCTGCGTCACTCATAGATCAGCTCATAGCCACTAATTTTACTCCGCCTGCAACGGTCGCGCCACCACAGGAGACTTCCTACCAGCTGCCTTCGCACCAAGTGGAATCTACGCCGTCAAGCCAGCCAACATCACACGCCGTTACTACGTCGCCGATAACTACCACTACCACCACCATCTCCACTACAACATCAACCTTCCACCCCTCCCCTATTCCCACCACTGTGGTTACAACCAGTCATCCTGCGTCCATAATGATTTCTTCCCTCCCTCTTCCTTCAACACCTGAAGAACGTCATGCCTCCCGCAACGTCTGCAGCACCGTCGTCTTCGTCATCTTTCAACGCCGCCGAAGAAGCACCACCCTCATCGCAGTCATCACCGTCCCGCCACACTATGTATAGCTGTGTGATCCGTGGAGTGGATCCTGCTCACTCAGAACAAGCCATCCTCCAACACCTTCGAGCAGAAGGCGTACCCGTCCGTCGAGTCTTCAGGATCAAGAACACCTCCGGTCTGACGTACATGGTCCGTATCCACCTCCCTACTGCCGTCGACGTTCACCATCTCATCGCCAATGGAGTCTACACCTTTGGCCATCGCTACAAAGTCGAGCCATCTCTTTCACCACCCCAACCTGTTCTACATAACTCCAACAATGCCCGTCGTCACACCCGGCCACCCCCACCACCCGTTTACCCTCCCCTCCCATCAATCAGTTTCTTCCCCCCATCAGCTCCAACACTCGACATCTTGAGATTCCTAACTTCCTCCCTCTATAACATCACGGCGACCCTGCACCTCCTCAGTTTCCATTTACAGCCTGGTACCCTCCTCTAAACATGTCACTCCTCCCGCACACCCTCATACCTCCCTTTGTAATCTCACCGCTACCCTCAATCTTCTAACCTTTCATCTCCACCCAAGCACACCGCTCTAACCTCCACACCACGCACATAGCCCATCTGTCCTTGTAAATCTGTCACTAAAGCCATCGATAACCGACACGTCCTTTCTTCTCATCTCCATTACTTACTCATACCGCATTTCCCCCATCTCCCCCTTCTTCTCACTTCCTCTCAACGACGTCATCTCTCCTGGCCAGAGAGAGGGCGACACCCTCTAGGTGGCCCGCCCCACCCCTTCAGGGTGGGGAATGAAAGCATTGAAACAACAATATAACTATAAATGCTTACATCTAAGAACCATTATTCGGTTCATAAATTTTTGGATGCCCTAGTTTCATTAACTACGGGCGAATTATTAAAAATGCGTAAATAACGGGTCAGTCCGCTACAGTGATGTAGTGGTTAGCCTGATTAGCTGCCATCCCCGGAGGTCCGGGTTTGAATCCCGGCTCTGCCACGAAATTTGAAAAGTGGTACGAGGGCTGGAACGGGGTCCACTCAGCCTCAGCCATCCTGGAAGTGGTTTCCCACTTCTCCTCCAGGCAAATGCTGGGATGGTACCTAACTTAAGGCCACGGCCGCTTCCTTCCCTCCTAATTGCCGTCCCATCCCTACACAAGGCCCCTGCTCAGCATAGCGGGTGAGGCCGCCTGGGCGAGGTACTGTTCATTTTCCCCAGTTGTATCCCCCGACTGCCATTGAGGCGGTAGATGTGGGATCCCTCGCTGAGTCCGAGGGAAAAGGCGACCCTGGAGGGTAAACAGATTAAGATAGAAGAAGAAATTATGGGTCAGATTAGAGGTGGGGATGGAGCGGAGCAGCTATGTTGTGATGTAGAGGTGTGACAAACGGTTATTGTTGTATAACTGCTACAATAAAGTAACTATGAAAAATAACGTCCAACGTTACTCACCTTTTATCCGTTACAGCCTGGTCACGGCTTCAAGCATGTCTCCGTATAACGTCCATAGTGGTGTGACTAGCAGTGATTTTACACTCACAGGTCAAACTGTGATTGCTATTTTGAAGTAGCTGTGACTTTTAACTGTGATTAACTGTGATTCAGCCAAGGCCACTCGAAATATGACCATCATCACTCTGCGGCCTACAGGAGTACCGAGGAGTACGATGTCGTGCAGCATTCAGTACACGGGCGAATTCGCGCTAACGCTGAAAACAAATACTCATTTTCAGAATCATATTTTAAAAAGTTATATATATATTACCTTTTTTCAAAAAGTACGCCACCGTACGAATCAACTATTTTTTTATAACTGCTATTTGATGTACCCGTGTTTCCCTACGGGATTTTAAGAAAGACTGAATTTGTGATTTTCCTAACAGGAGTAAACATAGGTCATTACAAAACAGTCAGTAGGAATGTAGCGATTAAAAGCAACGTTATCATATAAAATACTCGATCAAATGAAAAACTGCAGATTTTCTCACTTTTAACGAACAGTACTACGGTGCCGATCTAACAGTCCAAAGGTCCAGAGCTGGCATGACCAGGCCGTAGACATCCGTGAAGATGCTATTATGAACCAGTGTGTTACTTCCCGCCAATATTCAGGTAGGCTGTTACACTCGGTATGACCGGGCGAGTTGGCCGTGTGGTTAAGGGTGCGCAGCTGTGAGTTTGCATCTGGGAGGTAGTGGATTCGAACCCTACTATCGGCAGCCCTGAATATGGTATTCCGTGGTTTCCCATTTTCACACCAGACAAATGCTGGGGCTGTACCTTAATTAAGGCCGAGAACGCTTCCTTCACACTCCTAGCTCTTTCATATCCCATCGTCGCCGCAGATTCTATTCACTTTCCCTTCCTGTGATCGTATGACAATGTCGACAATAGGTGTTTACAATCACAGCGCAGCCGCATCTGCGACTGTGGCTTGCTTGCTTAAATGCTTTCATTCCCCACCCTGAAGGGGTGGGGCGGGCCACCTAGAGGGTGTCGCCCCCTCTCTGGCCAAGAGATGCGGGCGGGTTGGGGAGATGTGATGGAAGAAGGAGGTGGGTAAAGGATGTGGAGAGTTAGGAGATGGGAGGGGAATTGCGTCTATTCCTAAGTATTTATTCTTTATTGAAGTGAGAATACAGTTGTGATTATGTCAAAATGAGCTGTGAACAAAGAGGAGAGGGGTTATACAAGGTGAGAGGAAAATAAATGAAGGGCAAGGGTGTTATAAAAGGAGGAGAAGCTAACAAGCGAAGTTAGAAGAAGGCGAAGGATATCAAAAGAGGGAGGTGGGGGAAAGTAAGGAGGTGGGGGCGGGAAGAAATAAGGATGAAATGATGGAGGAGGTGGTTGGGGAGGTGGGGCCGGCCGGGGACTACTTCGAGGTGTGGAGGGATGAGATGAAGGTTGTGGAGGTGAGCGAGATGGTTCTATGCGGTGATGACGGCCGTTGAGGTGGATCCCGGTGGCGATGAGGCGTTCAACGTCTTCAGCAGTCGGCAGATGAAGGCGGACGAGATAGGTGGGTCCAGCGGAGTTATAGATCCGAAAGGCTCGGCGCACTGGTATCCCTGTCTGGCGGAGTGTTTGGATGATAGATGCTGATGGAAGACTGGGCTCCACACCGCAGACGACACAGCTAAAGGTGGTAGTGCCGGTGGAAGGCGGTGGGACCAATGGTGGCTGTACCAAGTTGCCAGGAGTATCTTGATGGGAATATCCCTCTTCAGATGATGGAAGTGATGAGCGCTGGGGGTGTGTGGGGTCAGTGGAGGGAGGTAAGGGGAAAGGAAATGTCATGAGAGGGGAAGGATGAGTGGTAACAGTAGTAGTGATAGGAAGGGAAGAGGAGGTGTGAACTGAGGTGGTAATGGTGGAGGTAGCAGTGGTTAGAGTAGTGGCAGAGGTAACAGGAGGGAAGGACAAAGGGGGCGGGGGTGAGCAGTAGGGAGGTGGTGTGGTCGTAGCGGGCGGATCGATGGTTCCAGGCGGAGGGTCGTCGGTGTCCGGTAGCTCAGCCAAAAGATCCTCTGGAGTAGGTTCAACTGTATAGAGATGGTTGTGGATGCGTGCGCCATTCTTGATGATGGTAGAGACGTCGGCTGGAGTGGATAAATAGAGAAGTACATCGGATAGTGGTTGAGCTTCGTCGTCGACTACCCGGCAGGCACCATAGGCACCCGCCGGACGAAGAGCAGCGAGGACATCTTGGTCTGAGAAGACGAGAGGAACGTTGCGGGCAAGGCAGGTGTAGAGCATTGTGGGAAGGCCGACCTCCTACGTGGTGCCAGCCTATATGCTTTGTTGTCTCGGCAGGGTGATAAGTAAAGTTGAGCAGTCACCCGGCCGAAGAAAAAATATGCGTTGCGTTGAAGCAGAGGAGAGCAGTCGTCGTGTCCCCAACCAGAGCTCTTGAATGTTAAAAGCCTCTTGGAGTTCCAAGGCTAGTGCATACCCCTGGCGACTGTGGTGTGGGTCACAGTTAGACTTGGACTTGTGAGTGTGATGCTGTGACTACTGATTAGATCTGATTTTGTTTTAATAGACATACATAATCTTATTGATTATTTTTGAAGTGTTAAATTTATATATTTTTGTCAATGTATATTAGACATTCTTTTGTGATATACACCAGGATCAGGGCCCTGACCCACCAATGATTTATGTTAACTATTGCTGATGATGCTCACAAGGTTGAGTGAAACATGTCCAATTTGTGATTAAATGGTTTCATCCTAAATATAAGGATTTTGTGTATTGGAAAGGTGGTTCATTAATTATAATAATTTGATACTCTGAAATCCAATACGGTTGGAAAATGAGATTTATAACTTGTAATGAATGATCAGTGTTGAGGCCATCTGTTCAGACGGTCCCGGGTTCGATTCCCGGCCGGGTCGGAGATTTTTATAGCATCTGATTACTTCTTCTGAATGGGGACTGGGTGTTTGTCCCAATATATTCATATTCAGACAACATACTACACTATCAACCACCAAAGAAACACACAACACTGATTTTTTTTTTGCTAGGGGCTTTACGTCGCACCGACACAGATAGGTCTTATGGCGGCGATGGGATAGGAAAGGCCTAGGAGTTGGAAGGAAGCGGCCGTGGCATTAAATAAGGTACAGCCCCAGCATTTGCCTGGTGTGAAAATGGGAAACCACGGAAAACCATCTTCAGGGCTGCCGATAGTGTGATTCGAACCTACTATCTCCCGGATGCAAGCTCACAGCCGCGCGCCTCTACGTGCACGGCCAACTCGCCCGGTACAACACTGATTACATCCCTCTATATAATGTTGGCGTCGGGAAGGTCTTCCGGCCGTAAAACAGGGCCAAATCCACTTGTGCGACACAGTTCGCACCCGCGACCCCACAGATGTGGGAAAAGCGGGGGGGGGGGGGGAAGAAGAAGAAGAAAATTATTATTAGCTTCCGGAATCCGCACAAATCCACCACTCTTACTTGGATCCAAGGACACTCATTTCCATTTTCGATATTCTACACCACCTAAATATGTAAGTTTGGACACTTACCAAAATAAAATTCTGGATGAATGCCCCCCCCCCCAAACTGAAATCCTGGCTACGCTACTGCTGGCCACCACTACTGTCCCCGTCTGCAGGGGGCTTTAACTGCTAACTGCTACTGGCTGCTACTATTGGACATGCTGTGCGTTTCACGCTGTTTGATCACGTTAGTTTAAGCGCTGCCGCATGCGAAACATCACAATCGCAGTTAAGACTTGCTAGTCTGGCCAACCCGCTAGCAGGTTGAACTGTGATTTCACACTAGCAGTGATTTAGTAGCAGGTTTGCAAATCACTTCCCATCACTGCATAGTGGTGTGACTAGCAGTGATTTTTACACTCACAGGTCAAACTGTGATGGCTATTTTGAAGTAGCAGTGATTTTAAACTGTGATTAACTGTGATTCAGCCAACGCCACCTAGGATACAAGGCCACTCGAAATATGACCATCATCACTCTGCGGCCTTCAGGAGTACCGAGGAGTACGATGTCGTGCAGCATTCAGTACACGGGCGAACTCGCGCTAACGCTGAAAACAAATACTCATTTTCAGAATCATATTTTAAAAACTTATATACATTACCTTTTCTCAAAAAGTACGCCACCGTACGAATCAACAAGGACTATTTTTTTATAACTGCTAGTTGATGTACCCGTGTTTCCCTACGGGATTTTTAGAAAGACTGAATTTGTGGTTTTCCTAACCGGAGTCAACATAGGTCATTACAAAAAAAGTCAGTAGGAATATAGCGATTAAAAGCAACGTTATCATATAAAATACACGATCAAATGAAAAACTGCAGATTTTCTCACTTTTAACGAACAGTACTACGGTGCCGATCTAACAGTCCAAAGTTCCAGAACTGGAATGACCAGGCCGTAGACATCCGTGGAGATGCTATGATGAACCAGTGTGTTATGTACCAGTTAGCATCAGAAAATTTATGAACCAGAGGAATAGCATGCTAAAGAAGAAAGTTATATAACCCCCAGCTATTTCCCGCCAATATTCAGGTAGGCTGTTACACTCTGTATGACCGGGGGAGTAGGCCTTGTGGTTAGGGGTGCGCAGCTGTGAGTTTGCATCTCGGAGATAGTGGATTCGAACCCTACTATCGGCAGCCCTGAATATGGTATTCCGTGGTTTCCCATTTTCACACCAGACAAATGCTGGGGCTGTACCTCAATTAAGGCCGAGAACGCTTCCTTCACACTCCTAGCTCTTTCATATCCCATCGTCGCCATAAGACCTATCTGTTTCGTTTCGACGTAAAACAAATAAAAAAAAATACTCGGTACGCAGCAGCAATCCTATCTATCGGAGATGGGTGGCAACAGAAGACACAACGCACGTCACGACAAACAATGGTCAATTGTTGATCAATTTTATGAGCTTTCTATATTGTAGCCCTTCACATTTAGTTTTTTTTCGACTCTGCTATATTAGGGCGTCTTATAAAATTATTTATAGCGTAGACTGTAGTCCCTTATTCTCCGACTTTCCATACCGATTTTCATTAAATTCTGTTTACCTATTTTTCTCGTGACTCGGCGCTGATATGGACAAAAATCCAAATTCATGAATATATCGGTACGGTAACAATATATAAGACATAAATGATCGGAAATTTAACACTATATAACTTTAGTTATGCAGTATTTATCGATACGACCACTATTAACATAAATATTTGAGAATTAAATTGTAGGCCTTCCCCTAAACTACCATTTCACTCAGCGTGAGTAAAATTATTTATGGCCTAGATTCTAGCGACTTATTCCCCGATTTTCATTAAGATAGGACCACTAATAAATATTTGAGAATTGAATTTTAAGCCTTCCCCTAAACTACCATTATTCTCAGCATGAATACAATTATTTATAGCCTAGATTGTAGCGACTTATTCCCCGACTTTCCTTACCGATTTCCATTAAGATACGACCACTAATAACATAAATATTTGAGAATTAAATGTTAGGCCTTCCCTCAAACTACCATTTCACTCAGCGTGAATAAATTATTTATGGCCTAGATTGTAGATACTTATTCCCCGACTTTGCATACCGATTTTCATTAAATTCTCCTCAGCGGTTTTCTCGTGATGCGTGTATATACATGCAACTGCGACTTTGGTGTGGGTCGCAGTTAGACCTTTGAGTGTGATGCTCTGATACAGACAGATTTTACGGAAAATTAAAAAGTGCATTTCCTTGTTACTGTGGACATGACTGATACAGAAATACCATCCTTTTTAAATTCTGAGCAATGTATAGAAAAACCTCTTAGAATTGAAGGTTAACCAGTTGTCTTTTTATCAAAATCATTGGCATAATTATATTGGAATTATAGAGCTGCTCATTAAGGAAGAAAATCAGGGAGTGAGGAGGAGGAAATGACTTCTTCTTCTTCTCCTTCTGACACTTTTCCCAGACCTGTGGGGTCGTGGGTGCGAACTGCATCGAACATGCAGATTTGGCCCTGTTTTACGGCCGAATGCCCTTCCTCTCGCCAACCCTATATGGAGGGATGTAATTTGCGTGTTTCTGTGGTGGTTGGTTGTGTAGCGTGTTGTGTGAATATGAAGTGGAAAGTGTTGGGACAAACACAAACACTCAGTCCCCGAGCCAGAAGAATTATTTTTTTTGCTATTTGCTTTACGTCGCACCGACACAGATAGGTCTTATGGCGACGATGGGACAGGAAAGGCCTAGGAGTGGGAATGAAGCGGTCGTGGCTTTAATTGAGGTACAGCCCCAGCATTTGCCTGGTGTGTAAATGGGGAAACCACGGAAAAGCATCTTCAGGGCTGCCGACAGTGGGGTTCGAACCCACTATCTCCCGGATATAAGAAGAATTAATATGACGCGATTAAAATCCTCGACCGGCCGGGAATCGAACCCGGGACCCCTCTAAACCGAAGGCCTCAACGCTGACCACTCAGCCAAGGAGACGGGCAGGAGGAGGAAAAGACTATTGCCCAAAACTCACCCAGAGTTCGCCTGCTGCCACTTCTCTTGTTAACAATACCAGTAATTTTAGTATCGAATACTTATACTACCGGTACTGTACAATAGTGTAAAACAAAAACAGTAGGCAAAATATTATGCCTATAACGTCACAAATCACTGATTAAAATACTTAGTCAACTCAACTGCTACCATCACATTTTTTCACTTTTAGACCTACATCCACAGTCTAATATATACAGTCGCGAAGCTCGAATGCGAGGAAGGTTCATCCACTTGACAGATGCAAGGTCTGGTCACGCTACCACAATCCTTTGCGGTGGCGGCCGTATTGGGTCTCAAATATCGTTGTTATGTGGGCGTGCCCGATGTAATGATGTGTGTTATTACTTGTATTTTGAAGGAAAATGGGATACTGCGCCGCACTAAATTGTCAAAATAAGACCTCTGACGGAATTAGAGTGTTTCGCTTCCCGAGAGATAAGCAAAGGAGAGCTCAGTGGGTACAAAACTCTAGGCGTGACAAATGGCAACCTACAGATAATTCCGTCTTGTGCGAGGTTAGTGAAGTTATACATTCGTATTATTTCTGAAGAATAGTATGTTTATATGAACGATGTTTTATATTTCTTATTATGTATTTTCTTCTAGCATCATTTTGAAGAATCGCAATTTGAAGTAAAGAGGGCGGATGGACGGAAACTACTCAAGTGGAATTCCATCCTAACAATTTTCAACGTCCCTAATCCACCCAAGTCTTTGACATTTAATAGGAAACCTCCCAAAGAAAGAGAATTGTCTTTCAAAACAAGCAAGAAAAGTAACAGGAAATGCGTAATAGTAGTACTGATGTTTATGAACATTATCTTTTCATGTGTCCGGCTCCATGGCTAAATGGTTAGCGTGCTGACCTTTGGATAAAAGGGTCTCGGATTCGATTCCCGGCAGGTTCAAGAATTTTAACCATAATTGGTCAATTTCGCTGGCTCATTACGCCTACGGGTGTCAAATCAAAAGTCCTGCACCTGGCGAGCCGAACTTGTCCTCAGACGCTCCCGGCACTAAAAGCCATACGCCATTTCATTCCATTTCATTCCATTCCATTCCCTTTCCTTTTCCTTTTCCTTTTCCTTTTCCTTTTCCTTTTCCTTTTCCTTTTCTTAACCCTGCATGCAACGTAGAAATGTTTCACAGATATTTGAAATGCTTGTTCCTGTTCATTTACCAATTATAATCACAACAAACAATAGGCCTATCATTTCAAACCAACAATTTATGTCCAGCTTGTCATCATTACAAAAAATTTATTGATAATTGCAGTCTTATACTGTACTGTAGTTATTAATTACAGCTAAATTACTGTACTGTAGTTATTAATTACAGCTAAATTTCATTCATCTTAAATGCTCTATAGAGTACATTATATGGCTGGACAAATACTTAAAGATCACTACACTCGCACTAACCAACTACCGGAACTGTAATTTAACGTACCGTAACCTAAGATAAAATCCTAATGCAATCCCTAAAATAGCCTAACATATGTTAACTCAACTTAATAGCGACTGAATTTCTATTTCTTATGGAATCGTGTCTACCAATGAGTTAATTTCCTTAACCATTATTATTATTATTATTATTATTATTATTATTATTATTATTATTATTATTATTATTATTATATGCATGAATATTAGGACTCAGCTAAGAGCCCCGTGGTCGCCAACCCACGCTCCCTAGTTAGGAGCTCCTGACGCCCCTTTCAGTCGCCTCTTATGACAGGCAGGGGATACCGTGGGTGTTGTTCTATTGCCCCCACCAACGGGGGGAAATATATTTTGGGTTGTGACCACGAGGCCCTTAGCTGAGTCTTGACATTGCTTTCACTATTCTAGCCCATCCGACCTCCCCTGTTCAACACTTGTTCTTTTCCGACCGCGACGGCATTAGCGCATTCGAGGCCTAGGAAGTTTTTCATTTCCACGCACTTTGTGGTCTTCATCTTTCTTTTGACGATACCTTCATTTTTCGAAGTGTTGGACTCCTTCCATTTGTTTTCTTCTGATTAGTGTTTATAGAGGATGGTTGTCCAGTTGTACTTTCTCTTAAAACAATAATCACCACCACCACCACCACCACCACCACTTTGTACTATATAACTGCATGGGTTATCAATAAACAAGTTAAGAGTAGCTAAGAACATCACTCTTGTTGCATCCGTGCAGAATATTTTTGCCTTAGAACCCAAGAATACCATATGAATGAATAACAAGAGTTACCGGTACCACACATAATCTAATGTACTCAACTCAAGAGGCATTAAGTGTTTGTCAACGTATTGGGGTAACCTTTTAGAAACGCAGTATCAGTAATTACTTTCTCAATAAAGAAAACGCTGAAGGTGGTTTATTACAACTGTCTTTTAGTACTTGCTTTCTTGGCTTACGCTGCGTGAACCGTCAGCGATAGACCCCACGTGTAAGCATACGAATTGTAGAGCATAGAAACCTCTACAAAACACATTAACTGAATTGCTACGATATGATACAATGTTAATTTTTTGCCTGCTGCTGCTGGAGAGCTTTCATTCCCCGCCCGAAGGACGGGGCGGGCCCCCTAGATCGTGTCGCGATCTCTCGGGCCAAGGGAAGCGAAGAGAACTGTGAGGAACAAGGAATGAGTGAGATGGGAAGAGTGATGTGACGAATTTAATGAGGTGGGCTACGGATATGCGAATTTTAGGGGATTTTTGCTAGGATTGAAATTTAGAGAGGATTGCTAGGATAGCATTGAAAGGTGAGGAGATGCAAGGACGTAGTGAGATTATGAAGGGAACTGGATGAGATAGAGTGGCGGAGGTGGGTAAGGAAAGCTATATGGGTGAGGAGGTGGACTGACAGATTGACGAGGTGAGAAGTTGGCTGCCTGGGGGCGGCGGGGAGAATTGTTGGTGGGATGTCTGACAGAATTGGGGGAGAGATGGACGGTTCTACTCTATGACGTTGGCCATTTATGTAAGCTCCGTGGTCGATGAGGTTCCCACTTCTCCTCCAGGCAAATGTCGGGATGGTACTTAACTAACGGTCTCGGCTCTTCCTCTTCCTTGTCTATCCTTCTGATCTTCCCACCCCCTACAAGGCCCCTGTTCAGCATATCTGGTGAGGCCGCCTGGGTGAGGTACAGATCCTCCTCCCAGTTTTATCGCCCCTGGCCCAAAGTCTTACGCTCCAATGTGCTGTGATACCCCACACCCACTTTGTATACCCCCGGCACTTCATATAACACTACATTCTGCCGTCCTTGTTTTCACTTACTGACCACCATCTGGGACAATCATCTGATTCCCCCCGCTCCCCTGACGACAACTCTATGTCTTGCAACTTCTAGAATGAACTCTAAAATCATATAAATACTTGTCACGCGGCCTAACTCGTCAGGTTGAACGAGAGGCCATTCCCCGCTGGATGTGCGAGTGCATAATATAGGACCGAGCTGGTTCTCTGCTCCCATCGACCCCTGGTGTTCTTCAGGTGAGACACAGAGATCACATTATGTAACATATATTTTCATTCATCTTTCTCCGGATGGTGAGGGAGCTGGTAGATTCACCAAGTTCCAGAACACAAAATTCCATTGTGTGTTAATGGGGCTACGGATCTTTGAAGCACTCTAGGGCATACACTTTTCTGTCCAATCTCAATGCTCCTACCTTTAAAGCATAATTCAAATCTTCACGTGTTTGCAGTTGCTCCTTGCGCATCT
The DNA here is from genome assembly GCF_040414725.1 of Anabrus simplex. NCBI lineage: Eukaryota > Metazoa > Arthropoda > Insecta > Orthoptera > Tettigoniidae > Anabrus > Anabrus simplex. Next base: position 52,193,725 of record NC_090278.1, on the reverse strand, counting down.
AATGGGAACTTTTTCTTTTACTGGTCGTGTCCCTCGGTTTCCCTCACCAACCCCCCCACCCCTCGGTCTTTCACCCTACAACATATCTCATTCAAATTTTGTATGATTCATTGTACATAGATTTAAGACATATTTGTTTAAGAATTTAGCAACTTTTGTCTAACAATGTTGATTAATGTCGTAGTCGATCTCGTTGAATAGGGTTATTTGCTCACCTAAACTTACAAATATATATATATATATAGATATGTATTGAAGTAAAGGTATGTTGTTACCATTGAAACTATCTTTCCTTTAAATTCACACATCACTACCACTCTTTACATCCCGGATGCCTCTGGGTTGTTTTCCACTGCATACCCCTGTCACAATAAGTGTTTTATTATTATTATTATTATTATTATTATTATTATTATTATTATTATTATTAATTTTGAACTTAAACCTGTTGTCTGTTATCAAACTCAGTTTCGCCCCAAAATACAGCAACACGAAGACACTGCCCTTGAGGCAGTAAAGGTGGGATCTCTCGCTGAGTCCGAGGGGAAAAAACCAACCCTTTGCGGTTTTCGGAGACGAAGAGATGCCAGGATTTGATCCTACAGGAGCTCTTTTACGTGACAGTAAATCTACCGACGAGACTGACACATTTGAGTACCTTCAAGTTACCACCGCACTGAGCCAGGATCGAACCTGCCTAGTTGGGGCCAGAAGACCTGTGCCTGAACCGTCTGAGCCACTTAGCCAGGTAACAACAACAATAACAACAACAATAACAAAGAGCACTCGATGTAGATGGCAAACAGAATGCATTAATATTGGAAATATAAATATTGTCTTTAATAAGTACAGTATTTTGTTAATTGTTGCTGCCATAAGTAGTCTACATTCATTTCTATATTATAGAATTATTATGATCGTTATTACTGTTATTTAAGGCTGGTTGGATCCTCAACAGCTCCACCATCAGCTGTAATAGATTGCCTAGGCATCACTGAAGAGGCGTACTAGGGAAATGAAGAGTGAGGTAGTTTCCCGTTGCTTTCCTCACCGAGCCAGAAGTGCTATTACATATCAGTCTGCCAAGCCCACTGAAATGCATGCATCAACTGACCCTATGAGCAACATTTTCACACCATTCATAGCAGGGACTGGCTACATAAGGAATGGCATTACTAGCATCACTCATACTTCAGTCACTTTCATATTGTCAAAGCCAAGGATAAGACTGAGGCAGGTCAATGAAAGTTCATATATTATTATTTACTGTATTTGTTAATATTATGATCTTTACTTGTTTTTGTTACCATAATGTAGGGGGAGAGCACAAGAAAAACATTTGTTTTCCCTACTACTACTACTACTACTGTTATGTTTTCATTCCTCCCCTGAAGGGGGGAGGCGGGCCTCCTAGACGGTGAGGCTCTCTCAGGCCGGGAGATTTTCAGTGGAGAAGGAAGGTCTGCACACACCAACATGGGACGCGGAAGTGGTAGCGATCCCGTCGCGAACTATTACGAGTACAGCGGGATATGAATCCACTCACACCGGAGCGTCACTCTCCCGCCTACATGGCGGGATTGCAGTGAACCATTTTCAGTTCGCTGCATGCAGCGTTTTCCCGCGTCCTGCGTTCATTGTGAACAATCACAACGGCGACTGAACTGTTCATATAGTGCATTAAGAAACATCCAATGTTTTACGACATCAGTAATGAAGATCATCAGAATGTGAGGAAGAAAGATAACCTAGGATAACCATCCTCAGCGTGAAGAACACTTTGCAGCATATTCGCTCTCGGAATGAAGACGCAAAACATTTCTTCACACTTGATGAGGAAAGACTGAAATGTCTGGAGAACGACTTCATTTCCTATCTGGAACCCTGGGAGAAAGCATCAGCAGGTCCGGTGGAATTCATAAGTAAAGAATATTATCATGCAGCCTGTCTGACAACAAAATCTGTCATCCTGTGTTTCAAGTACCTGCTTGAGAATGGCTTTAATTTTGTGCTAGTCAGAAAATTTTCTTCTTATGAAGTAGAAAGCTTATTTAGTTGCATCAGACAACTTGGAGGTAGCAACGACCAAACAAACGCTGCAAGTGTTACACAGGCCCTACATAAAATTTTAACAACTGGACTCGTTAGTGCATCTCTCACGGGGAATGTAGCACATGAGTCCGCCTTCAGTGACTGGATGGCAACATCTAACTCAACAGGGAAACGTACAAGCTCAACAATTCACGCGGATGAACCGGCATCAACGAATCCTCAGTTAGCAAGAAATTTTCAGACACAACAGGAAAGCATCGAAAAGGAAGCCGATGGAGCACCATGCGTTTCTATGTCGAGTGCTGTAATGGCATATATTGGAGGGTATTTGGTTAGAGTTGTCAAAGACCACATGCCATGTCAAGAGTGTGTTGATAAAATTAGTAGGTAGTATCCAGAGTCCATCTCCACTAACGTCATTAATAAAAATCAAAGACAGAGGTGGTCTGAGGTATCCAAAGCCAAGTTTTGTTTCACTGCTGATGAAAATGGGGCAAGTAACGGACGACATGATAACGGAAACGCTGGGCAGTCCAAAAATACCACAAACATTAACCGAAATACCGTTGCCAAATAATGCTAAAAATCCTATTTTACAGTGTGGGAAAAGTGATCATCCTGAGGAACTAAGCAGAATAACACTGCAGAAGTTTCTGTGCCCCTCTGTCACTAACTACGCTAATGGCATGACAGATGAGTATCGCCAAGAATACTTCTTGAGAAGAAAAACAATTTATGAGAAGAAAATATCAAGGAAAATGGTTAAAGTTGTTCCTTTTCACTGAAAATCTACGGTGCGGCAGTAAAAATATCTAGTGCAAACCTTATACACTTTTAAATGTCAGACATAAATTTCGACAGTTATATGTGTTATGTGAAATGAAAATCCACAGCTGAATTGAACTCCTAGGGGTAAGAGATAAACATTTATTATGTTCTACTTAATTCTGCTCAGTAACGTATATAATATAGTATAGAGAGTGTGCACTAGTATAATGTAGATGTAAATTTGTTCTGGTTTTAACTCTCGTTAGCAATGCTAGTGTTTGCTGATGTGAGGTGGTATACTAGCGCTGCAGTGGTCAAGACGCGCACTGCCAGGCGGACACTGTTTCTGAAGAGAGCACTGCGAGTGAGCAGGCTTTGTATTCCTTGTAGGCTAAGTACAGACTAGGATTGACAAATTTATAATGAGCTTTATTTAGACTTTATATTTTCATACCATTCCTGACCCGGTCGAATGACTGGAAACAGGCTGTGGATTTTCATTTTTATTTTCATTGTCAAATTTTTATGGAATAGCTTATTAACAATTGTATTCTTTTATTATAAAGCAAGTGAAAAAACTGAGAACTTAAGCATACGATACTACTAAATCATTTATCAGATAATTGATAATAATTTGAATCAGTACTTTACCCTAATATTAAAAGCGTTATATCAAGCTTTATCAATCATGTCTTACGGATTCTAGGCCCAGGCTTATCAAATTTGTTATAACGGTATGTCTACACAGTCTGTATGAAAATCACGTAGTCTTTTTCAGAACAGCTGTTTAGTTCTAAACAATAATCCCCGATGAATTGGAAAAGGGCAAACAAGAAAAAGAAGAAGCCTAAAGTCTAAATTTCTTGTCCTTCTGCTCTCTGAATCATCCACCCTATAACCTGTTTAGTTCTTGATTATGGTAATTGAAAGTTATTTTATAACAGTTCAATTTCTACTCACATGTGAAAAGAAATACCAGATCCCTTCTGATAACAGTCTGTACAATTGAAGGCTGCACACGAATTCACATTCGTGAATACCTTTCTATTCCACACCAGGAAATACTCAAAATGGATTCATAATATTGTAAGTAAACTATCTCTAAATACAGCCATGACGCTGTTCTATGCAAAGGTTCTACCTGCCCTGACATACGGTTTGGAGCTAATTTGGGAACATCTAACTCTATCTGACCTTAGAGTTATTGAGAATGTCAAGGCTAGATTCTTGAAAAGAATTTTGGGTATTTCCAAAATGTCACAGTCAAGACTTGCTTATGAGCTAGCCAGAGAAACCTTCCTTATGGAAGACATAAGAATGAGACTACAATTACCCTCCACACGACAAGAACAGGAACTACTTCATATTAGACTAAGAAAACGAGCGGAAATTGACTTGGAATTCTACGGGACGGACGCAATGATTAATCGAAGCTGGACTGGGCCGAACAACGAACTGAGGAGTGCTCTGAATAGACTGGCCATACATGGTTTCCATCACAAACTGTGCGTACGACCGGGTTTTCATGACCCATCTGTGCAGTGCGTGTGCGTGTTATGTAACAAACGATGTGAACGATACCATTTTAGTGTATGCAGCAAAAGAACAGCTTCCTTATTGGATTACTCTAAAATGTAATGCATATTTGTGCGCAATTTCTTCTTATTAAATATTGTAAGTAATCAATTTTATAATGTTATGTTGCAGGGGCGGTGCGTGGTATTGTTGCAGGTTTGCACAACACCCAATAATTTTACGCTTGATTTGTCGTCTTTTCTTCCTATTTTGCAGTTTAATAAACCTAACATGTACTCTAAAATGTGTTAAAACCAAGCACCTTTTATCGTTAGATGTACCGGTACTAATACTTCGTAACGAACCATTAAACTCCGCCGTCTTTAAATTAGGCTCGACCCTGCTGAAACTAAATAGCGGCGCGCTGTGCGCTAGGGAGTTTGGCGTAGGAAAGTCAACCCCCTGAGTTTGATTTAAAGACGGCGGAGTTTAATGGTTCGTTACGAAGTATTAGTACCGGTACATCTAACGATAAAAGGTGCTTGGTTTTAACACATTTTAGAGTACATGTTAGGTTTATTAAACTGCAAAATAGGAAGAAAAGACGACAAATCAAGCGTAAAATTATTGGGTGTTGTGCAAACCTGCAACAATACCACGCACCGCCCCTGCAACATAACATTATAAAATTGATTACTTACAATATTTAATAAGAAGAAATTGCGCACAAATGTGCATTACATTTTAGAGTAATCCAATAAGGAAGCTGTTCTTTTGCTGCATACACTAAAATGGTATCGTTCACATCGTTTGTTACATAACACGCACACGCACTGCACAGATGGGTCATGAAAACCCGGTCGTACGCACAGTTTGTGATGGAAACCATGTATGGCCAGTCTATTCAGAGCACTCCTCAGTTCGTTGTTCGGCCCAGTCCAGCTTCGATTAATCATTGCGTCCGTCCCGTAGAATTCCAAGTCAATTTCCGCTCGTTTTCTTAGTCTAATATGAAGTAGTTCCTGTTCTTGTCGTGTGGAGGGTAATTGTAGTCTCATTCTTATGTCTTCCATAAGGAAGGTTTCTCTGGCTAGCTCATAAGCAAGTCTTGACTGTGACATTTTGGAAATACCCAAAATTCTTTTCAAGAATCTAGCCTTGACATTCTCAATAACTCTAAGGTCAGATAGAGTTAGATGTTCCCAAATTAGCTCCAAACCGTATGTCAGGGCAGGTAGAACCTTTGCATAGAACAGAGTCATGGCTGTATTTAGAGATAGTTTACTTACAATATTATGAATCCATTTTGAGTATTTCCTGGTGTGGAATAGAAAGGTATTCACGAATGTGAATTCGTGTGCAGCCTTCAATTGTACAGACTGTTATCAGAAGGGATCTGGTATTTCTTTTCACATGTGAGTAGAAATTGAACTGTTATAAAATAACTTTCAATTACCATAATCAAGAACTAAACAGGTTATAGGGTGGATGATTCAGAGAGCAGAAGGACAAGAAATTTAGACTTTAGGCTTCTTCTTTTTCTTGTTTGCCCTTTTCCAATTCATCGGGGATTATTGTTTAGAACTAAACAGCTGTTCTGAAAAAGACTACGTGATTTTCATACAGACTGTGTAGACATACCGTTATAACAAATTTGATAAGCCTGGGCCTAGAATCCGTAAGACATGATTGATAAAGCTTGATATAACGCTTTTAATATTAGGGTAAAGTACTGATTCAAATTATTATCAATTATCTGATAAATGATTTAGTAGTATCGTATGCTTAAGTTCTCAGTTTTTTCACTTGCTTTATAATAAAAGAATACAATTGTTAATAAGCTATTCCATAAAAATTTGACAATGAAAATAAAAATGAAAATCCACAGCCTGTTTCCAGTCATTCGACCGGGTCAGGAATGGTATGAAAATATAAAGTCTAAATAAAGCTCATTATAAATTTGTCAATCCTAGTCTGTACTTAGCCTACAAGGAATACAAAGCCTGCTCACTCGCAGTGCTCTCTTCAGAAACAGTGTCCGCCTGGCAGTGCGCGTCTTGACCACTGCAGCGCTAGTATACCACCTCACATCAGCAAACACTAGCATTGCTAACGAGAGTTAAAACCAGAACAAATTTACATCTACATTATACTAGTGCACACTCTCTATACTATATTATATACGTTACTGAGCAGAATTAAGTAGAACATAATAAATGTTTATCTCTTACCCCTAGGAGTTCAATTCAGCTGTGGATTTTCATTTCACATAACACATATAACTGTCGAAATTTATGTCTGACATTTAAAAGTGTATAAGGTTTGCACTAGATATTTTTACTGCCGCACCGTAGATTTTCAGTGAAAAGGAACAACTTTAACCATTTTCCTTGATATTTTCTTCTCATAAATTGTTTTTCTTCTCAAGAAGTATTCTTGGCGATACTCATCTGTCATGCCATTAGCGTAGTTAGTGACAGAGGGGCACAGAAACTTCTGCAGTGTTATTCTGCTTAGTTCCTCAGGATGATCACTTTTCCCACACTGTAAAATAGGATTTTTAGCATTATTTGGCAACGGTATTTCGGTTAATGTTTGTGGTATTTTTGGACTGCCCAGCGTTTCCGTTATCATGTCGTCCGTTACTTGCCCCATTTTCATCAGCAGTGAAACAAAACTTGGCTTTGGATACCTCAGACCACCTCTGTCTTTGATTTTTATTAATGACGTTAGTGGAGATGGACTCTGGATACTACCTACTAATTTTATCAACACACTCTTGACATGGCATGTGGTCTTTGACAACTCTAACCAAATACCCTCCAATATATGCCATTGCAGCACTCGACATAGAAACGCATGGTGCTCCATCGGCTTCCTTTTCGATGCTTTCCTGTTGTGTCTGAAAATTTCTTGCTAACTGAGGATTCGTTGATGCCGGTTCATCCGCGTGAATTGTTGAGCTTGTACGTTTCCCTGTTGAGTTAGATGTTGCCATCCAGTCACTGAAGGCGGACTCATGTGCTACATTCCCCGTGAGAGATGCACTAACGAGTCCAGTTGTTAAAATTTTATGTAGGGCCTGTGTAACACTTGCAGCGTTTGTTTGGTCGTTGCTACCTCCAAGTTGTCTGATGCAACTAAATAAGCTTTCTACTTCATAAGAAGATAATTTTCTGACTAGCACAAAATGGAAGCCATTCTCAAGCAGGTACTTGAAACACAGGATGACAGATTTTGTTGTCAGACAGGCTGCATGATAATATTCTTTACTTATGAATTCCACCGGACCTGCTGATGCTTTCTCCCAGAGTTCCAGATAGGAAATGAAGTCGTTCTCCAGACATTTCAGTCTTTCCTCATCAAGTGTGAAGAAATGTTTTGCGTCTTCATTCCGAGAGCGAATATGCTGCAAAGTGTTCTTCACGCTGAGGATGGTTATCCTAGGTTATCTTTCTTCCTCACATTCTGGTGATCTTCATTACTGATGTCGTAAAACATTGGATGTTTCTTAATGCACTATATGAACAGTTCAGTCGCCGTTGTGATTGTTCACAATGAACGCGGGACGCGGGAAAACGCTGCATGCAGCGAACTGAAAATGGTTCACTGCAATCCCGCCATGTAGGCGGGAGAGTGACGCTCCGGTGTGAGTGGATTCATATCCCGCTGTACTCGTAATAGTTCGCGACGGGATCGCTACCACTTCCGCGTCCCATGTTGGTGTGTGCAGACCTTCCTTCTCCACTGAAAATCTCCCGGCCTAAGAGAGCCTCACCGTCTAGGAGGCCCGCCTCCCCCCTTCAGGGGAGGAATGAAAACATAACAGTAGTAGTAGTAGTAGTAGTAGGGAAAACAAATGTTTTTCTTGTGCTCTCCCCCTACATTATGGTAACAAAAACAAGTAAAGATCAAGATTAGCAGACACCAGGATATTGAAACAACTATTCGATTACTTTTTGAAGAATAAAATCAATAATAATTGGTTCAAAGAAGTTCAGGACGATTTGGAAGAATTGGGTATAACTCGGCAACAAATCAAAGACAGAAAAGAGAAGAGGATTTTGAAGAACAAAAGCATAAGTCTCAAACTAAAAGCAGTTGAACGGAAACAATATACTATATCGGACACACAAAGGGCTTCCAGGTCGGAGAGGATGAAAAAGTTCTGGGAGAAGAAGAAGAAGAAATTAACTCAAATGTATTGATTTCAGTGCTCCAATGTGGGCGTAAAATATGTAAATAATAAATAAATAAACAAATACAGTAAATAATAATATATGAACTTTCATTGACCTGCCTCAGTCTTATCCTTGGCTTTGACAATATGAAAGTGACTGAAGTATGAGTGATGCTAGTAATGCCATTCCTTATGTAGCCAGTCCCTGCTATGAATGGTGTGAAAATGTTGCTCATAGGGTCAGTTGATGCATGCATTTCAGTGGGCTTGGCAGACTGATATGTAATAGCACTTCTGGCTCGGTGCGGAAAGCAACGGGAAACTACTTCACTCTTCATTTCCCTAGTACGCCTCTTCAGTGATGCCTAGGCAATCTATTACAGCTGATGGTGGAGCTGTTGAGGATCCAACCAGCCTTAAATAACAGTAATAAAGATCATAATAATTTTATAATATAGAAATGACTGTAGACTACTTACGGCAGCAACAATTAACAAAGTACTGTACTTATTAAAGACAATATTTATATTTCCAATATTAAAGCATTCTGTTTGCCATCCACATCGAGTGCTCTTTGTTGTTGTTACCCGGCTAAGTGGCTCAGACGGTTCAGTCACAGGCCTTCTGGCCCCAACTAGGCAGGTTCGATCCTGGCTCAGTACGGTGGTAACTTGAAGGTACTCAAATGTGTCAGTCTCGTCGGTAGATTTACTGTCATGTAAAAGAGCTCCTTTAGGATCAAATCCTGGCATCTCTTCGTCTCCGAAAACCGCAAAGGGTTGGTTTTTCCCCTCGGACTCAGCGAGAGATCCCACCTTTACTGCCTCAAGGGCAGTGTCTTCGTGTTGCTGTATTTTGGGGCGAAACCGAGTTTGATAACAGACAACAGGTTTAAGTTCAAAATTAATAATAATAATAATAATAATAATAATAATAATAATAATAATAATAATAATAATAATAATAATAATAAAACACTTATTGTGACAGGGGTATGCAGTGGAAAACAACCCAGAGGCATCCGGGATGTAAAGAGTGGTAGTGATGTGTGAATTTAAAGGAAAGATAGTTTCAATGGTAACAACATACCTTTACTTCAATACATATCTATATATATATATATATTTGTAAGTTTAGGTGAGCAAATAACCCTATTCAACGAGATCGACTACGTTATTAATCAACATTGTTAGACAAAAGTTGCTAAATTCTTAAACAAATATGTCTTAAATCTATGTACAATGAATCATACAAAATTTGAACGAGATATGGGGTAGGTTGAAAGACCCAGGGGGGGGGGGGGGTTGGTGAGGGAAACCGAGGGACACGACCAGTAAAAGAAAAAGTTCCCATTAGATGCGCAAGGAGCAACTGCAAACACGTGAAGATTTGAATTATGCTTTAAAGGTAGGAGCATTGAGATTGGACAGAAAAGTGTATGCCCCAGAGTGCTTCAAAGATCCGTAGCCCCATTAACACACAATGGAATTTTGTGTTCTGGAACTTGGTGAATCTACCAGCTCCCTCACCATCCGGAGAAAGATGAATGAAAATATATGTTACATAATGTGATCTCTGTGTCTCACCTGAAGAACGCCAGGAGTCGATGGGAGCAGAGAACCAGCTCGGTCCTATATTATGCACTCGCACATCCAGCGGGGAATGGCCTCTCGTTCAACCTGACGAGTTAGGCCGCGTGACAAGTATTTATATGATTTTAGAGTTCATTCTAGAAGTTGCAAGACATAGAGTTGTCGTCAGGGGAGCGGGGGGAATCAGATGATTGTCCAAGATGGTGGTCAGTAAGTGAAAACAAGGACGGCAGATTGTAGTGTTATATGAAGTGTCAGGGGTATACAAAGTGAGTGTGGGGTATCACAGCACATTGGAGCGTAAGACTTTGGGCCAGGGGCGATAAAACTGAGAGGAGGACCAGTACCTCACCCAGGCGGCCTCACCAGCTATGCTGAACAGGGGCCTTGTAGGGGGTGGGAAGATCAGAAGGATAGACAAGGAAGAGGAAGGAATCAGCCGAGACCGTAAGTTAAGTACCATCCCGACATTTGCCTGGAGGAGAAGTGGGAAACCACGGAAAACACTTTGAGGATGGCTGAAGAGTGAATCAAGCCCCCCCCCCCTCTAATCAACAGACCTCCCGAGGCTGAGTGGACCTCGTTCCAGCCCTCGTACCACTTTTCAAATTTCATGGCAGAGCCGGGAATCAAACCAGGGCGTCCGGATGTGCCAGCTAATCACACTAACCACTACATCAAAGAGGCGTACATCATTATTATGAATACTAGCCAGCTCTGTGGTGTAGAGGTATTGTGCCTGTCTCTTATTTTAAGGCCCTGGGTTCCTTTACCGACCAGGTGAAGCATTTTAATTCTGGCCAGAGGAGTAGAAAGGGGTTCACTCAAAACGATATTTGATAATAACAGTTGTTACGGGGCTTCCGAGGCTCACAGAGGATTAGGAAGTGCCTGGGTTGAACGGCTGGAGAAGGAATTACTTACAGCAACTTTGAAGATAATGAAATTCAAAATTTTATTTGGTTCCTTTTTTGTTTAAAAACTGAGAAATTGAAAATCTGTATGCATAACAACAATAATAACGAGCTCGTCACGTCTAACAATATAGGGGACTTAGAAGTCCAAACATCACGTACAAAAATTTGAGAGAATAACAAATTGTTAATTTCATAGAAAAGAGCCTAATTGCTCTTCCTAGGTACCATATTTTATAAGAGCAAGAAATGCTCCAGGAATGTACATTTAGAAGACTGCGCTCCAACTATACCATAGTCTAGCCTCGCAGACGCAGTCAGTTTCCTTGACTAAACAGAAATTACACTAGGAATCCCATCGGGTGACCTCACTTCAGAGTGTTCATCAATGACCCCATAATTACAATGATACTAAGCAGTGTTCCTAAAGGGAACCAAGGCACATACTAAATGGCCTGAAAAAGACTACGTGATTTTCATACAGACTGTGTAGACATACCGTTATAACAAATTTGATAAGCCTGGGCCTAGAATCCGTAAGACATGATTGATAAAGCTTGATATAACGCTTTTAATATTAGGGTAAAGTACTGCTTCAAATTTATATCAATTATCTGATAAATGATTTAGTAGTATCGTATGCTTAAGTTCTCAGTTTTTTCACTTGCTTTATAATAAAAGAATACAATTGTTAATAAGCTATTCCATAAAAATTTGACAATGAAAATAAAAATGAAAATCCACAGCCTGTTTCCAGTCATTCGACCGGGTCAGGAATGGTATGACAATATAAAGTCTAAATAAAGCTCATTATAAATTTGTCAATCCTAGTCTGTACTTAGCCTACAAGGAATACAAAGCCTGCTCACTCGCAGTGCTCTCTTCAGAAACAGTGCCCGCCTGGCAGTGCGCGTCTTGACCACTGCAGCGCTAGTATACCACCTCACATCAGCAAACACTAGCATTGCTAACGAGAGTTAAAACCAGAACAAATTTACCTCTACATTATACTAGTGCACACTCTCTATACTATATTATATACGTTACTGAGCAGAATTAAGTAGAACATAATAAATGTTTACCTCTTACCCCTAGGAGTTCAATTCAGCTGTGGATTTTCATTTCACATAACACATATAACTGTCGAAATTTATGTCTGACATTTAAAAGTGTATAAGGTTTGCACTAGATATTTTTACTGCCGCACCGTAGATTTTCAGTGAAAAGGAACAACTTTAACCATTTTCCTTGATATTTTCTTCTCATAAATTGTTTTTCTTCTCAAGAAGTATTCTTGGCGATACTCATCTGTCATGCCATTAGCGTAGTTAGTGACAGAGGGGCACAGAAACTTCTGCAGTGTTATTCTGCTTAGTTCCTCAGGATGATCACTTTTCCCACACTGTAAAATAGGATTTTTAGCATTATTTGGCAACGGTATTTCGGTTAATGTTTGTGGTATTTTTGGACTGCCCAGCGTTTCCGTTATCATGTCGTCCGTTACTTGCCCCATTTTCACCAGCAGTGAAACAAAACTTGGCTTTGGATACCTCAGACCACCTCTGTCTTTGATTTTTATTAATGACGTTAGTGGAGATGGACTCTGGATACTACCTACTAATTTTATCAACACACTCTTGACATGGCATGTGGTCTTTGACAACTCTAACCAAATACCCTCCAATATATGCCATTACAGCACTCGACATAGAAACGCATGGTGCTCCATCGGCTTCCTTTTCGATGCTTTCCTGTTGTGTCTGAAAATTTCTTGCTAACTGAGGATTCGTTGATGCCGGTTCATCCGCGTGAATTGTTGAGCTTGTACGTTTCCCTGTTGAGTTAGATGTTGCCATCCAGTCACTGAAGGCGGACTCATGTGCTACATTCCCCGTGAGAGATGCACTAACGAGTCCAGTTGTTAAAATTTTATGTAGGGCCTGTGTAACACTTGCAGCGTTTGTTTGGTCGTTGCTACCTCCAAGTTGTCTGATGCAACTAAATAAGCTTTCTACTTCATAAGAAGAAAATTTTCTGACTAGCACAAAATTAAAGCCATTCTCAAGCAGGTACTTGAAACACAGGATGACAGATTTTGTTGTCAGACAGGCTGCATGATAATATTCTTTACTTATGAATTCCACCGGACCTGCTGATGCTTTCTCCCAGAGTTCCAGATAGGAAATGAAGTCGTTCTCCAGACATTTCAGTCTTTCCTCATCAAGTGTGAAGAAATGTTTTGCGTCTTCATTCCGAGAGCGAATATGCTGCAAAGTGTTCTTCACGCTGAGGATGGTTATCCTAGGTTATCTTTCTTCCTCACATTCTGATGATCTTCATTACTGATGTCGTAAAACATTGGATGTTTCTTAATGCACTATATGAACAGTTCAGTCGCCGTTGTGATTGTTCACAATGAACGCAGGACGCGGGAAAACGCTGCATGCAGCGAGCTGAAAATGGTTCACTGCAATCCCGCCATGTAGGCGGGAGAGTGACGCTCCGGTGTGAGTGGATTCATATCCCGCTGTACTCGTAATAGTTCGCGACGGGATCGCTACCACTTCCGCGTCCCATGTTGGTGTGTGCAGACCTTCCTTCTCCACTGAAAATCTCCCGGCCTGAGAGAGCCTCACCGTCTAGGAGGCCCGCCTCCCCTCTTCAGGGGAGGAATGAAAACATAACAGTAGTAGTAGTAGTAGTAGGGAAAACAAATGTTTTTCTTGTGCTCTCCCCCTACATTATGGTAACAAAAACAAGTAAAGATCATAATATTAACAAATACAGTAAATAATAATATATGAACTTTCATTGACCTGCCTCAGTCTTATCCTTGGCTTTGACAATATGAAAGTGACTGAAGTATGAGTGATGCTAGTAATGCCATTCCTTATGTAGCCAGTCCCTGCTATGAATGGTGTGAAAATGTTGCTCATAGGGTCAGTTGATGCATGCATTTCAGTGGGCTTGGCAGACTGATATGTAATAGCACTTCTGGCTCGGTGAGGAAAGCAACGGGAAACTACCTCACTCTTCATTTCCCTAGTACGCCTCTTCAGTGATGCCTAGGCAATCTATTACAGCTGATGGTGGAGCTGTTGAGGATCCAACCAGCCTTAAATAACAGTAATAACGATCATAATAATTCTATAATATAGAAATGAATGTAGACTACTTATGGCAGCAACAATTAACAAAGTACTGTACTTATTAAAGACAATATTTATATTTCCAATATTAATGCATTCTGTTTGCCATCTACATCGAGTGCTCTTTGTTATTGTTGTTGTTATTGTTGTTGTTACCTGGCTAAGTGGCTCAGACGGTTCAGGCACAGGTCTTCTGGCCCCAACTAGGCAGGTTCGATCCTGGCTCAGTGCGGTGGTAACTTGAAGGTACTCAAATGTGTCAGTCTCGTCGGTAGATTTACTGTCACGTAAAAGAGCTCCTGTAGGATCAAATCCTGGCATCTCTTCGTCTCCGAAAACCGCAAAGGGTTGGTTTTTTCCCCTCGGACTCAGCGAGAGATCCCACCTTTACTGCCTCAAGGGCAGTGTCTTCGTGTTGCTGTATTTTGGGGCGAAACTGAGTTTGATAACAGACAACAGGTTTAAGTTCAAAATTAATAATAATAATAATAATAATAATAATAATAATAATAATAATAATAATAATAATAATAATAATAATAAAACACTTATTGTGACAGGGGTATGCAGTGGAAAACAACCCAGAGGCATCCGGGATGTAAAGAGTGGTAGTGATGTGTGAATTTAAAGGAAAGATAGTTTCAATGGTAACAACATACCTTTACTTCAATACATATCTATATATATATTTGTAAGTTTAGGTGAGCAAATAACCCTATTCAACGAGATCGACTACGACATTAATCAACATTGTTAGACAAAAGTTGCTAAATTCTTAAACAAATATGTCTTAAATCTATGTACAATGAATCATACAAAATTTGAATGAGATATGTTGTAGGGTGAAAGACCGAGGGGTGGGGGGGTTGGTGAGGGAAACCGAGGGACACGACCAGTAAAAGAAAAAGTTCCCATTAGATGCGCAAGGAGCAACTGCAAACACGTGAAGATTTGAATTATGCTTTAAAGGTAGGAGCATTGAGATTGGACAGAAAAGTGTATGCCCTAGAGTGCTTCAAAGATCCGTAGCCCCATTAACACACAATGGAATTTTGTGCTCTGGAACTTGGTGTATCTACCAGCTCCCTCACCATCCGGAGAAAGATGAATGAAAATATATGTTACATAATGTGATCTCTGTGTCTCACCTGAAGAACGCCAGGAGTCGATGGGAGCAGAGAACCAGCTCGGTCCTATATTATGCACTCGCACATCCAGCGGGGAATGGCCTCTCGTTCAACCTGACGAGTTAGGCCGCATGACAAGTATTTATATGATTTTAGAGTTCATTCTAGAAGTTGCAAGACATAGAGTTGTCGTCAGGGGAGCGGGGGGAATCAGATGATTGTCCAAGATGGTGGTCAGTAAGTGAAAACAAGGACGGCAGATTGTAGTGTTATATGAAGTGCCGGGGGTATACAAAGTGGGTGTGGGGTATCACAGCACATTGGAGCGTAAGACTTTGGGCCAGGGGCGATAAAACTGGGAGGAGGATCTGTACCTCACCCAGGCGGCCTCACCAGCTATGCTGAACAGGGGCCTTGTAGGGGGTGGGAAGATCAGAAGGATAGACAAGGAAGAGGAAGAGCCGAGACCGTAAGTTAAGTACCATCCCGACATTTGCCTGGAGGAGAAGTGGGAACCTCATCGACCACGGAGCTTACATAAATGGCCAACGTCATAGAGTAGAACCGTCCATCTCTCCCCCCAATTCTGTCAGACATCCCACCAACAATTCTCCCCGCCGCCCCCAGGCAGCCAACTTCTCACCTCGTCAATCTGTTAGTCCACCTCCTCACCCATATAGCTTCTTTCCTTACCCACCTCCGCCACTCTATCTCATCCAGTTCCCTTCATAATCTCACTACGTCCTTGCATCTCCTCACCTTTCAATGCTATCCTAGCAATCCTCTCTAAATTTCAATCCTAGCAAAAATCCCCTAAAATTCGCACATCCGTAGCCCACCTCATTAAATTCGTCACATCACTCCTCCCATCTCACTCATTCCTTGTTCCTCACAGTTCTCTTCGCTTCCCTTGGCCCGAGAGATCGCGACACGATCTAGGGGGCCCGCCCCGTCCTTCGGGCGGGGAATGAAAGCTCTCCAGCAGCAGCAGGCAAAAAATTAACATTGTATCATATCGTAGCAATTCAGTTAATGTGTTTTGTAGAGGTTTCTATGCTCTACAATTCGTATGCTTACACGTGGGGTCTATCGCTGACGGTTCACGCAGCGTAAGCCAAGAAAGCAAGTACTAAAAGACAGTTGTAATAAACCACCTTCAGCGTTTTCTTTATTGAGAAAGTAAATACTGATACTGCGTTTCTAAAAGGTTACCCCAATACGTTGACAAACACTTAATGCCTCTTGAGTTGAGTACATTAGATTATGTGTGGTACCGGTAACTCTTGTTATTCATTCATATGGTATTCTTGGGTTCTAAGGCAAAAATATTCTGCACGGATGCGGATGTTCTTAGCTACTCTTAACTTGTTTATTGATAACCCATGCAGTTATATAGTACAAAGTGGTGGTGGTGGTGGTGATTATTGTTTTAAGAGAAAGTACAACTGGACAACCATCCTCTATAAACACTAATCAGAAGAAAACAAATGGAAGGAGTCCAACACTTCGAAAAATGAAGGTATCGTCAAAAGAAAGATGAAGACCACAAAGTGCGTGGAAATGAAAAACTTCCTAGGCCTCGAATGCGCTAATGCCGTCGCGGTCGGAAAAGAACAAGTGTTGAACAGGGGTCGGATGGGCTAGAATAGTGAAAGCAATGTCAAGACTCAGCTAAGGGCCTCGTGGTCACAGCCCAAAATAGATTTCCGCCCGTTGGTGGGGGCAATAGAACAACACCCACGGTATCCCCTGCCTGTCATAAGAGGCGACTGAAAGGGGCGTCAGGAGCTCCTAACTAGGGAGCGTGGGTTGGCGACCACGGGGCTCTTAGCTGAGTCCTAATATTCATGCATATAATAATAATAATAATAATAATAATAATAATAATAATAATAATAATAATAATCATGGTTAAGGAAATTAACTCATTGGTAGACACGATTCCATAAGAAATAGAAATTCAGTCACTATTAAGTTGAGTTAACATATGTTAGGCTATTTTAGGGATTGCATTAGGATTTTATCTTAGGCTACGGTACGTTAAATTACAGTTCCGGTAGTTGGTTAGTGCGAGTGTAGTGATCTTTAAGTATTTGTCCAGCCATATAATGTACTCTATAGAGCATTTAAGATGAATGAAATTTAGCTGTAATTAATAACTACAGTACAGTAATTTAGCTGTAATTAATAACTACAGTACAGTATAAGACTGCAATTATCAATAAATTTTTTGTAATGATGACAAGCTGGACATAAATTGTTGGTTTGAAATGATAGGCCTATTGTTTGTTGTGATTATAATTGGTAAATGAACAGGAACAAGCATTTCAAATATCTGTGAAACATTTCTACGTTGCATGCAGGGTTAAGAAAAGGAAAAGGAAAAGGAAAAGGAAAAGGAAAAGGAAAAGGAAAAGGAAAAGGAAAGGGAATGGAATGGAATGAAATGGAATGAAATGGCGTATGGCTTTTAGTGCCGGGAGCGTCTGAGGACAAGTTCGGCTCGCCAGGTGCAGGACTTTTGATTTGACACCCGTAGGCGTAATGAGGATGAAATGAATATGAAGACGACACATACACCCAGCCCCCGTGCCAGCGAAATTGACCAATTATGGTTAAAATTCTTGAACCTGCCGGGAATCGAATCCGAGACCCTTTTATCCAAAGGTCAGCACGCTAACCATTTAGCCATGGAGCCGGACACATGAAAAGATAATGTTCATAAACATCAGTACTACTATTACGCATTTCCTGTTACTTTTCTTGCTTGTTTTGAAAGACAATTCTCTTTCTTTGGGAGGTTTCCTATTAAATGTCAAAGACTTGGGTGGATTAGGGACGTTGAAAATTGTTAGGATGGAATTCCACTTGAGTAGTTTCCGTCCATCCGCCCTCTTTACTTCAAATTGCGATTCTTCAAAATGATGCTAGAAGAAAATACATAATAAGAAATATAAAACATCGTTCATATAAACATACTATTCTTCAGAAATAATACGAATGTATAACTTCACTAACCTCGCACAAGACGGAATTATCTGTAGGTTGCCATTTGTCACGCCTGGAGTTTTGTACCCACTGAGCTCTCCTTTGCTTATCTCTCGGGAAGCGAAACACTCTAATTCCGTCAGAGGTCTTATTTTGACAATTTAGTGCGGCGCAGTATCCCATTTTCCTTCAAAATACAAGTAATAACACACATCATTACATCGGGCACGCCCACATAACAACGATATTTGAGACCCAATATGGCCGCCACCTTAAAGGATTGTGGTAGCGTGACCAGACCTTGCATCTGTCAAGTGGATGAACCTTCCTCGCATTCGAGCTTCGCGACTGTATATATTAGACTGTGGATGTAGGTCTAAAAGTGAAAAAATGTGATGGTAGCAGTTGAGTTGACTAAGTATTTTAATCAGTGATTTGTGACGTTATAGGCATAATATTTTGCCTACTGTTTTTGTTTTACACTATTGTACAGTACCGGTAGTATAAGTATTCGATACTAAAATTACTGGTATTGTTAACAAGAGAAGTGGCAGCAGGCGAACTCTGGGTGAGTTTTGGGCAATAGTCTTTTCGTCCTCCTGTCCGTCTCCTTGGCTGAGTGGTCAGCGTTGAGGCCTTCGGTTTAGAGGGGTCCCGGGTTCGATTCCCGGCCGGTCGAGGATTTTAATCGCGTCATATTAATTCTTCTTATATCCGGGAGATAGTGGGTTCGAACCCCACTGTCGGCAGCCCTGAAGATGCTTTTCCGTGGTTTCCCCATTTACACACCAGGCAAATGCTGGGGCTGTACCTCAATTAAAGCCACGACCGCTTCATTCCCACTCCTAGGCCTTTCCTGTCCCATCGTCGCCATAAGACCTATCTGTGTCGGTGCGACGTAAAGCAAATAGCAAAAAAAAAAAAAATTCTTCTGGCTCGGGGACTGAGTGTTTGTGTTTGTCCCAACACTTTCCACTTCATATTCACACAACACGCTACACTACCAACCACCACAGAAACACGCAAATTACATCCCTCCATATAGGGTTGGCGAGAGGAAGGGCATTCGGCCGTAAAACAGGGCCAAATCTGCATGTGCGATGCAGTTCGCACCCACGACCCCACAGGTCTGGGAAAAGTGTCAGAAGGAGAAGAAGAAGAAGTCATTTCCTCCTCCTCACTCCCTGATTTTCTTCCTTAATGAGCAGCTCTATAATTCCAATATAATTATGCCAATGATTTTGATAAAAAGACAACTGGTTAACCCTCAATTCTAAGAGGTTTTTCTATACATTGCTCAGAATTTAAAAAGGATGGTATTTCTGTATCAGTCATGTCCACAGTAACAAGGAAATGCACTTTTTAATTTTCCGTAATATCTGTCTGTATCACAGCATCACACTCAAAGGTCTAACTGCGACCCACACCAAAGTCGCAGTTGCATGTATATACACGCATCACGAGAAAACCGCTGAGGAGAATTTAATGAAAATCGGTATGCAAAGTCGGGGAATAAGTATCTACAATCTAGGCCATAAATAATTTATTCACGCTGAGTGAAATGGTAGTTTGAGGGAAGGCCTAACATTTAATTCTCAAATATTTATGTTATTAGTGGTCGTATCTTAATGGAAATCGGTAAGGAAAGTCGAGGAATAAGTCGCTACAATCTAGGCTATAAATAATTGTATTCATGCTGAGAATAATGGTAGTTTAGGGGAAGGCTTAAAATTCAATTCTCAAATATTTATTAGTGGTCCTATCTTAATGAAAATCGGGGAATAAGTCGCTAGAATCTAGGCCATAAATAATTTTACTCACGCTGAGTGAAATGGTAGTTTAGGGGAAGGCCTACAATTTAATTCTCAAATATTTATGTTAATAGTGGTCGTATCGATAAATACTGCATAACTAAAGTTATATAGTGTTAAATTTCCGATCATTTATGTCTTATATATTGTTACCGTACCGATATATTCATGAATTTGGATTTTTGTCCATATCAGCGCCGAGTCACGAGAAAAATAGGTAAACAGAATTTAATGAAAATCGGTATGGAAAGTCGGAGAATAAGGGACTACAGTCTACGCTATAAATAATTTTATAAGACGCCCTAATATAGCAGAGTCGAAAAAAAACTAAATGTGAAGGGCTACAATATAGAAAGCTCATAAAATTGATCAACAATTGACCATTGTTTGTCGTGACGTGCGTTGTGTCTTCTGTTGCCACCCATCTCCGATAGATAGGATTGCTGCTGCGTACCGAGTATTTTTTTAAAATTTGTTTTACGTCGAAACGAAACAGATAGGTCTTATGGCGACGATGGGATATGAAAGAGCTAGGAGTGTGAAGGAAGCGTTCTCGGCCTTAATTGAGGTACAGCCCCAGCATTTGTCTGGTGTGAAAATGGGAAACCACGGAATACCATATTCAGGGCTGCCGATAGTAGGGTTCGAATCCACTATCTCCGAGATGCAAACTCACAGCTGCGCACCCCTAACCACAAGGCCAACTCCCCCGGTCATACAGAGTGTAACAGCCTACCTGAATATTGGCGGGAAATAGCTGGGGGTTATATAACTTTCTTCTTTAGCATGCTATTCCTCTGGTTCATAAATTTTCTGATGCTACTGGTACATAACACACTGGTTCATCATAGCATCTCCACGGATGTCTACGGCCTGGTCATTCCAGTTCTGGAACTTTGGACTGTTAGATCGGCACCGTAGTACTGTTCGTTAAAAGTGAGAAAATCTGCAGTTTTTCATTTGATCGTGTATTTTATATGATAACGTTGCTTTTAATCGCTATATTCCTACTGACTTTTTTTGTAATGACCTATGTTGACTCCGGTTAGGAAAACCACAAATTCAGTCTTTCTAAAAATCCCGTAGGGAAACACGGGTACATCAACTAGCAGTTATAAAAAAATAGTCCTTGTTGATTCGTACGGTGGCGTACTTTTTGAGAAAAGGTAATGTATATAAGTTTTTAAAATATGATTCTGAAAATGAGTATTTGTTTTCAGCGTTAGCGCGAGTTCGCCCGTGTACTGAATGCTGCACGACATCGTACTCCTCGGTACTCCTGAAGGCCGCAGAGTGATGATGGTCATATTTCGAGTGGCCTTGTATCCTAGGTGGCGTAGGCTAAATCACAGTTAATCACAGTTTAAAATCACTGCTACTTCAAAATAGCAATCACAGTTTGACCTGTGAGTGTAAAAATCACTGCTAGTCACACCACTATGTAGTGATGGGAAGTGATTTGCAAACCTGCTACTAAATCACTGCTAGTGTGAAATCACAGTTCAACCTGCTAGCGGGTTGGCCAGACTAGCAAGTCTTAACTGCGATTGTGATGTTTCGCATGCGGCAGCGCTTAAATTAACTTGATCAAACAGCGTGAAACGCACAGCATGTCCAATAGTAGCAGCCAGTAGCAGAGTAGCAGTTAGCAGTTAAAGCCCCCTGCAGACGGGGACAGTAGTGGCGGCCAGCAGTAGCGTAGCCAGGATTTCAGTTTGGGGGGGGGGGGGCATTCATCCAGAATTTTATTTTGGTAAGTGTCCAAACTTACATATTTAGGTGGTGTAGAATATCGAAAATGGAAATGAGTGTCCCCCACATCTGTGGGGTCGCGGGTGCGAACTGTGTCGCACAAGTGGATTTGGCCCTGTTTTACGGCCGGAAGACCTTCCCGACGCCAACATTATATAGAGGGATGTAATCAGTGTTGTACCGGGCGAGTTGGCCGTGCACGTAGAGGCGCGCGGCTGTGAGCTTGCATCCGGGAGATAGTAGGTTCGAATCACACTATCGGCAGCCCTGAAGATGGTTTTCCGTGGTTTCCCATTTTCACACCAGGCAAATGCTGGGGCTGTACCTTATTTAATGCCACGGCCGCTTCCTTCCAACTCCTAGGCCTTTCCTATCCCATCGCCGCCATAAGACCTATCTGTGTCGGTGCGACGTAAAGCCCCTAGCAAAAAAAAAATCAGTGTTGTGTGTTTCTTTGGTGGTTGATAGTGTAGTATGTTGTCTGAATATGAATATATTGGGACAAACACCCAGTCCCCATTCAGAAGAAGTAATCAGATGCTATAAAAATCTCCGACCCAGCCGGGAATCGAATCCGGGACCGTCTGAACAGATGGCCTCAACACTGATCATTCATTACAAGTTATAAATCTCATTTTCCAACCGTATTGGAGTTCAGAGTATCAAATTATTATAATTAATGAACCACCTTTCCAATACACAAAATCCTTATATTTAGGATGAAACCATTTAATCACAAATTGGACATGTTTCACTCAACCTTGTGAGCATCATCAGCAATAGTTAACATAAATCATTGGTGGGTCAGGGCCCTGATCCTGGTGTATATCACAAAAGAATGTCTAATATACATTGACAAAAATATATAAATTTAACACTTCAAAAATAATCAATAAGATTATGTATGTCTATTAAAACAAAATCAGATCTAATCAGTAGTCACAGCATCACACTCACAAGTCCAAGTCTAACTGTGACCCACACCACAGTCGCAGATGCGGCTGCGCTGTGATTGTAAACACCTATTGTCGACATTGTCATACGATCACAGGAAGGGAAAGTGAATAGAATCTGCGGCGACGATGGGATATGAAAGAGCTAGGAGTGTGAAGGAAGCGTTCTCGGCCTTAATTAAGGTACAGCCCCAGCATTTGTCTGGTGTGAAAATGGGAAACCACGGAATACCATATTCAGGGCTGCCGATAGTAGGGTTCGAATCCACTATCTCCCAGATGCAAACTCACAGCTGCGCACCCTTAACCACACGGCCAACTCGCCCGGTCATACCGAGTGTAACAGCCTACCTGAATATTGGCGGGAAGTAACACACTGGTTCATAATAGCATCTTCACGGATGTCTACGGCCTGGTCATGCCAGCTCTGGACCTTTGGACTGTTAGATCGGCACCGTAGTACTGTTCGTTAAAAGTGAGAAAATCTGCAGTTTTTCATTTGATCGAGTATTTTATATGATAACGTTGCTTTTAATCGCTACATTCCTACTGACTGTTTTGTAATGACCTATGTTTACTCCTGTTAGGAAAATCACAAATTCAGTCTTTCTTAAAATCCCGTAGGGAAACACGGGTACATCAAATAGCAGTTATAAAAAAATAGTTGATTCGTACGGTGGCGTACTTTTTGAAAAAAGGTAATATATATATAACTTTTTAAAATATGATTCTGAAAATGAGTGTTTGTTTTCAGCGTTAGCGCGAATTCGCCCGTGTACTGAATGCTGCACGACATCGTACTCCTCGGTACTCCTGTAGGCCGCAGAGTGATGATGGTCATATTTCGAGTGGCCTTGGCTGAATCACAGTTAATCACAGTTAAAAGTCACAGCTACTTCAAAATAGCAATCACAGTTTGACCTGTGAGTGTAAAATCACTGCTAGTCACACCACTATGGACGTTATACGGAGACATGCTTGAAGCCGTGACCAGGCTGTAACGGATAAAAGGTGAGTAACGTTGGACGTTATTTTTCATAGTTACTTTATTGTAGCAGTTATACAACAATAACCGTTTGTCACAACTCTACATCACAACATAGCTGCTCCGCTCCATCCCCACCTCTAATCTGACCCATAATTTCTTCTTCTATCTTAATCTGTTTACCCTCCAGGGTCGCCTTTTCCCTCGGACTCAGCGAGGGATCCCACATCTACCGCCTCAATGGCAGTCGGGGATACAACTAGGGAAAATGAACAGTACCTCGCCCAGGCGGCCTCACCCGCTATGCTGAGCAGGGGCCTTGTGTATGGATGGGACGGCAATTAAGAGGGAAGGAAGCGGCCGTGGCCTTAAGTTAGGTACCATCCCAGCATTTGCCTGGAGGAGAAGTGGGAAACCACTTCCAGGATGGCTGAGGCTGAGTGGACCCCGTTCCAGCCCTCGTACCACTTTTCAAATTTCGTGGCAGAGCCGGGATTCAAACCCGGACCTCCGGGGATGGCAGCTAATCAGGCTAACCACTACATCACTGTAGCGGACTGACCCGTTATTTACGCATTTTTAATAATTCGCCCGTAGTTAATGAAACTAGGGCATCCAAAAATTTATGAACCGAATAATGGTTCTTAGATGTAAGCATTTATAGTTATATTATTCTTTATTCAAATAGTTATTTCATTCCTGCCCGGTAAGGGGCAGGCGGGCCACCAGCTAAACATGTAGCTCTTTGGCCGGTGAATGAGTACAGAAAAGTAGAATTTTGAAACACGTACATAGAAGTATGTCTCGTACATACTGAAAACAAAACATAATCAAATACAGATTGAAGCAGAGAAAATAAAAAACATAAACAAGTATATAACAAGGAAATATTATGTGATTTCTTCCATGTCAGTCTATTTTTCATTGATTTCGATTGACACACAAAGTATAAACGCACAACACATCGTACTGAGAGAGAAATGTCTTCAGTTCATCTTGACGTACGATACGAAAAACACTATGGTGGAAGCAGAAAGAAATGGACGTACACTAGTGGAACAATGAGGACGCGAAAAACACAGAATGATTGAAAATGAACACGGATAGAGATGACACTGGTAGTGTCGTAAAGCACTCAGACACAGATACTGGAGGCCGGTACCACTGCCGCGAGGAGCATCGTAATATCCAGTAAAAGAAAAATTAGAAGAAAAAGGCAGTGGGACAGGGGGGGAAGTTACGTGATAGGGGTGGGGAAAAGGTAAGAGATAGCAGGAGAGCGGTCATTATTAAGGATAGCGGTGGCAAGAGGAGAAAGGTTGAGGGCTTCTTTAATCGCAGAGTGATTGATGGCTAGGGCAGATTGTAAGTATTTGAGACGAAGATCATGGACATGAGTAAGGATGGTGGGGAAAGAATAAAGAGGTTGGAAGTCAGCAGAAGGGGTGTCAAAGGGGAGATGGTATGCAATACGCATAGCATGTCTGTCAAGTTTAAGCAAGGTCACGTATTGTTGTCTGTCAGCTGTGAGCCAGGTCAAGGAACTGTATGTTACGACAGGGCGAATAAAAGATTTATAAACTGTGAGGATTTGGGAAGGACGGAGGCCCCACGTTTTACCAGTGAGAATACGAAGGGCTCGGAAGCGTTGAAGGGCACGTTTGTATACTTGTGTTAAATGATGTTTCCAATGAAGGTTGTTCTGGAATTGAATACCAAGGTAGATTAGGGTATTAGTTTCTGTTAGTGGAGTATTATACAACGTTAAAAGAACTCGGTGACGGGGTCTAGTGAGGCGGGATTTTTTCCGAAATACAATAAATTGGGTCTTGGTGGGATTAACAGCAATATGCCAGGCGTCGAACCAGGATTCTAGAACGGAGAGGTAGGTCTGTAAATAACGGGTAAGAGTAACAGTAGTAGGTGTAAGTGCAAGGATAGCCAGATCATCGGCATATTGATAGAGTCTTAAAGGGGGGTCGGGATGTGGGATATCATAAGTATATAAAATATATAAAAGTGGGGAAAGTGGGGAACCTTGGGCTACGCCCGCAGTCATACGAAAGGAATAGGAACGGGTACCACGGATGAGGATCTGTGCTGATCGATGTTGAAGATAGTTGAAAATAAATCGAATGATAGTGATAGGAATGGGAAGATGGCGTAACTTAAAAAGCAACCCAGCATGCCAGACTGAATCAAAAGCCTTATTCACATCGAGGCAAACTAAAGCGGCAGTTTTACGGGGGCGAAGATAGGCATGGAGAGAAGAGGATATGTGAAAGAGGTGATCGTGAGTGGAATGATGGGATCGAAAACCGGCTTGAGAAGATGGAATAAGACCTAGAGAGTCGAGATAGGAGGAAAGTCTCCTACTCAGAATCCCTTCTAGGATCTTGCTGAGGACAGGGAGTAAGGAGATTGGGCGATAAGACCGAATGTCAGATGGGAGTTTATGGGGTTTTAGGAATAGGAGAAGATTGGCGTTACCCCAATGATCGGGGTACGCGCCTGTATAAAGAATGTAGGTGTAAATAATGCTAAGAAGATAAAAAAGAATAGGAGGGGCTTCTTGAATATGACGATATGAGATGGTATCGGAGCCAGGGGAGGTGTTTTTCCGATGTTTCAGGAAAAGCCGGATATCAGTGGGTGTAATGGGAGCATTTAATGGATGAGTATAATCAACATGAGGAAAATGGAGGAATGAAGGTTGAAGTTCAGGGAGGTTAGGATCAGAGTAAGCAATGATGGTAGGTTCGTGAGGATGATGGAAATTAGGGGCGTGGGAGGGGGAAAACACAGTTTGATAATAGTCAGCGAAAAGATTAGCCTTGTCTTGGTCAGTTTGTGGATGAGTGGGGGGATGTGTAATAGGGTAGCGAGGAAGAGGGTTGGTAGTTTTGGTTAGTTTTCGAAAAGTCGTCCAAAAACGTCGAGGGTCGTGATAATCAGCTAGCTCAGTACACTTGTCCATCCACATTTTACGTTTAATAGCTTTAATATATGAGCGCGCGTGGCGTAAAGTTCGGCGGTGTTGTTGGAGCGTAGTAGGGTCCTTGGTTCGAGTATATGCAGTAAAGTAGTCATGAGCTAGCTGCAATAAGCGGAGAGCTGTGGGGGGTATAGGAGGTTTAGAGGGGTGGTAGGAGTGACGAGGAATATGAAGAGAATCTGCGGTAAGGATAGCTCGCTCTATTTTAGAAATTAGGGCGAATAGAGTGGGAATATTAGTAGGCGGTACAGCATCACTAAGTAATTTAGTGAGAGTAGTGCGATAAGTATTCCAATTAGTGTGGTTGAAACGACGAGTAGGGGGAGGGCGAGGAGGGGGTAAGGTCTGACGGGGAAGAACACCAGGAAAGGTGAGAAGGGCTGGGGCGTGATCGCTACCTATAGAAACGAGCTGCTGGATGGTGATAGATGTGGCAAGGGAGGGAGAAAGAAGGAGGACATCAGGGGTGGAATTATTGGCTGGGAGGGTGTGGAAAGGAAAATGGAAGCGCATGCCCCGGAGAGACGTACATAAATTAGTGAACTCGGAGATTTGAGTAGGGGTATATGAAGTAACATTAAGGTCTGCAACTATAATATAGTCAGAAAATGTAGCGTCTATGTATTTAATAAAATCAGAGGGAATGAAAGGTTTAGACGGTATGTAGATAGTTGCTACCGTAATGGTTTTCTGAGGAGTAATTACTTCGAGTATTAGATATTCAGAGAAATTAGTAGGGAAGTGAAAGTAGTGCTGAATAACAGTAAAATCCCGTCTGACGCCGATAGCCACGCCACCACGGCCTTGAGTCGGACGATCAGCGCGATAGAAAGTAAACCGGGGAAATTGAGGCATTTGGGCCGGCGTCAGAAATGTCTCATTCAGAACAAAAATATCCGGGGCATACAATGAAAGGGAGGTGTCCAGCAGCGGCCGATTGGACTTAAGAGATCTTATGTTGGCATAGTAAAGCTTCAATACGCTAACGCATAAAGTGAACAGTACTTAGGGGAAAAAATGCAAAATGCATTTTATTCCCCGAGTACGCCACGTCGACATGAGTGTTCAAAACCAATCGAGCCGCTAGCTGGATCTGATTTAGGATGTGTGGGCGATGGAAGGGGAGGACGTTCTGTAACACCATCGTAATAAAACGAATGATGTTCTCAGAACTCGGAGGGAGGAGGAAGGAGGAAGAGGCAGGGGTAGGTAGGTCTTGAGATTGAACAGGGACAACGGTTTCAGGATGATCAGGTTCAGGAGCAGGTTTGGAACGACATTTATAACTGAAAGCAGGATGATTTTGATGACAATTAACACATTTTGGATTCGACTTATTGGGACAAGCATGAGTAGGATGCTCCTCACGTGAACAGATGGCACATACCTCCGGATGAACACATGGTGTCCCTGGGGCGTGGTCGAACCTCTGGCACGTCCCGCAGCGGATCTTCTGAGGTGGCGATGTTCTGGAGGGTTCCACCCGATGGCGCCGGGCGTAGATCATGGCGCCGTCACGGAGCAGGGCGTCGAGCGTCGAGACGTCGCGTGATAGAATGCGAACCAAGGAAGTGGGTCCTTGAGCGTTCCGAATACGGATGACTCGGTAGATGTGGTGACCCTCGAGTTGGAGTTGAGCAGCCACCTCATCGTCGGTGTAGTCTCGGTCGACTCCATAAGCAACCACAGATAGAATTGTTGCTGGTCGGGTGGGCGGTGCAGGACGTTGTGTTGGACGCTGTGTGGTGACATTAGTGGCCCGTGCATGTGTCCCCAGTTGATGAGCTCCGATGTTATTCATGAAGTGATGGTAAAATGGTTGGCAGGTTTTAAGATTATAACCATCTCTCGACCGTTGGATTTCAAGTTTATAATCCTGAAGATTGGGCGTAAATTTTGCAATTAGTTGATAGATGCACCTGACGTTGGCCTTGGTGATGTCCAGATTTGTAAGCTTTATCAGATAGAAAGGCGGTTGAACAGTTGGCTGGAGCGTTGGAGTAACAATACTGCGTTGGCGAATATTAGGTGGTATTGCTGGGTTTTGCGCCGCCTGAGCATAACTACGTACATGTGCAGGCATGTACGTTGCAGGTTGGTCCAACAGGTTGGGCAGTTGGTGGGCGGTCGATGGTCCAGGGCCCAGCAAATGAATCCCAAGGTCCGTTCCAGAAGATTCCAGACGAGCATGAGATCCCGGTGAGGTTTCGACAGAGCCTGGAGAACGTTGTATCAGGGATTGTGTCGGACAAATTCTTTTCCTTTCTCCATCAGGACTTCCAGAACCAGATTCCGATAAACGACGAGGTTGTTTGGTTTGAGTAGTTTCCATGTCCTTTGGTGGCGACCTGGGTGAACGTGTTCGCGTTGGTGATGGCGGCGGTGAAGGAGTCATCGCGTAACTTCCAGAAAGTTCTTGATATGTAGACGTAAGACTGTCGACGTGTAGAGATTCCGGTCCGATCTTATACTGTAGACTGAGGTGTATTATAGTTATAGGTATAAATAGCTATAAATTGAGAGCGGACTGTTTATCATCTACGAGTACTTTTAATAAATTAATATAATCAGGTTTTCCTGAGAGATAACTTGTAACTAGATGTACACCATAGGAATGAAAATATTAATATTCACCAAACACATTGAATGACTTACGAGTGAATGAGTAAATGATCCAGCACTGAAGAATAGAATTTGCAATATATACAGAACCTTTCGCACTGTTCAATGTAAGTAATTGCCTTCGAAGTGTAAGTTTCTCCTGGTACGTTGTTTTCTTTCAGAATTTGTCAAAGGTTTCTAAGAGACGGCAGTGTTAAGATACGGCTTAACGTTGGAGGAATATTTACTTCTATAAAATCAACATTAGTTTAATACAGAGAAATTCAACAAGGAGGCTCGCACTTGACGCATGATTGTGCTGGTATCTAGCGGTGAATGTTCGAATTGGCTGCAACGGTGTGCAGCGTGGTGGCTGCAAGGTGAAGCGAAAGTAGTTCTTACAAAAGCTTGCCGCTAGATGGCAAGAGTTTACTGCTCGGACTAGAATTATATTTTCAGCACATGCGACGGCACATGTAATACCGCAAGTCCGGAAGAAAGCTAGGCTAGGCAGATCAGCTGATCGTACAGCTCTTTCATTCTTTCTTACTTAATCTGTTTACCCTCCAGGGTAGATTATTCCCTCGGACTCAGCGAGGAATCCCATTATAGAGGATACAACTGTGGAGGATGACCAGTGTCTCGCCCAGGCGGCCTCGCCTGCTATGCTGAACAGGGGTCTTGTGGGGGTATGGGAAGATTGGATGGGAGAGACAAGGAAGTGGGAAGGAATCGGCCGTAAGTTAGGTACCTTCCCGGCATTATGCCTAGTATTGCCGATCAATTTCATCATCATCATCATCATCAACATCTGTTTACCCCCCAGGATCGGCTTTTCCCTCGGACACAGCGAGGGATCCCACCTCTACCGCCTCAAGGGCAGTGTCCTGGAGCTTCAGACTCTTGGTCGGGGATACAACTGGGGAGAATGACCAGTACCTCGCCCAGGCGGCCTCACCTGCTATGCTGAACAGGGGCCTTGTGGAGGGATGGGAAGATTGGAAGGGATAGGCAAGGAAGAGGGAAGGAAGCGGCCGTGGCCTTATGTTAGGAGGAGAAGTGGGAAACCACGGAATCGAACCCACCTCTACTCAGTTGACCTCCCGAGGCTGAGTGGACCCCGTTCCAGCCCTCATACCACTTTTCAAATTTCGTGGCAGAGCCGGGAATCGAACCCGGGCCTCCGGGGGGTGGCAGCTAATCACGCTAACCACTACACCACAGAGGCGGACGCCGATCAATTTAACTACCATAATGTATCAGCTCCCACATTTCTTGAAAATATTTGACAATATATTATCATTCCGTCACATATAATACTACAACAGATCCACTAACAGACATGATTAAAATCGAAAACATGCACGGGACTGTAAGCATTATCACGTGCTACCCATGCATTCGAAGCTGAAGCGCCCGTAACATGGCGATGCGCGAAAGTGTTCAATATTCCGCATAGCATCAGCGCGCTGTGAGTCTAGATAAGTATTTAAGTCTTTGTTCATTAGCTGGGTGAATAGTTTTGCTGGGGTGTCTCCTATTTGATGCAGCTGTCTTCGAATATATACACCATTATCCAAAACGTTGAAATAGTCCTCCAGCGATGGGTAATATAAGAGTACATTCCTTGTAGATGCGCCCCCTTTGTACAGTCTGGCGGCACACAAGACGCCGGTCGGACGAAGTTCCTTGAGGATGTCTTCTACCGGGAACGCTGGGTCGACATCATGGGCAATACAAGTGTACATTATAGGGGACGCCGACTTCCTCTTGGTGTCAGGCCTATCTGCTTTGTTGCGTCGGCTGGGTGCGTAATTAAAGGTGTGGCGCCACCCGGCTGAAGAAGAATATTAGAGGGTGTTTATAGGGGAAAACCGTCCACTTTCGGAGTTTGGAGAGGGGATGAGAAAGATAATTATGTTGTGCGACGAAATAGGAAAAGAACTGCATATATCTGGTACGTATCAATTCTTTAATTATCACTGTCTGTTGTGTCTTCCCCCCCCCCCCCCTTTGCACACATTTCTCCGTTCGTAAGCATAAGCATCCAGATACATGCAAGATGTATGCCAAAACTATCTATACACTGGTATGCATGCCAAAGAACCCCACAAATGTCTCACGATCAGCAAAAGCTACAGCGGGTGCTCGTCGTACATATTGTCTACATTTTCTAAAGCTCTGAGTTCCGATTCCGGTGGATCTAAATCTTCGTAATATGCTGAATTTTCTGTCAAGTAGTTGTGCAGAATGAACGTTGTTCTGTTGATTAGGTTAGTTGTGTCCACATTATCATCCATTTCTGTGCTAGTATGTCGAAGTAATTTTCTACGACTCTTCTCGCTCTACACACTCGATACGGTAAGTTGTAATTTTCTTTGGGTTTGTCTCCTTTTGCTTCTGGCATGTACAGTATATTCCTTGCATTCTGTCACAAATAGTTTACCGAGCTCGATAGCCGCAGTCGCTTACGTGCGGCCAGTATCCAGTATTCCGGAGTTAGTGGGTTCGAATCCCACTGTCCGCAGCCTTGAAGACGGTGGTTTCCCATTTTCACACCAGGCTAATGCTGGGGTTGTACCTTAATTAAGGCCAAGACCGCTCCTAGCCCTTTTCTGTCCCATCGTCGCCATAAGACCTATCTGTGTCAGTGCGACGTAAAGCAACTTGTAAAAAAAAAAGCCTGTTGTCAATCCGACTCGGAAACAGTGACCAATTGTAGAATAGGCATCTCCAGTAGCCATAAATCTGAAAGAAAAATACGTGCAGTAGAGTGTCGGGAATCCGAGCGTTATTTGAATTTTTCTTTTTAAAATTTAAAATTTGTCTACAGCACTTCATTCCTAGCTTATTCCCGACATGCCATTGTACTGTGGCTCCCCTCTCCTGAGATCACGCCCGTTTGTTTTCGTGCCTGAAACTAAAACGTTTTTGAGAAAGAAAAGTCTGCCTATTAAAGCAGTTTTATTGCTGGACAACCCAGTGTCGCAGAAATAACTGGAATAAGCTAAAGAAAGTAGTAGTAATTAATAATAATAAACGAACCTGCGGTCATCATCCTCAGCAACTGCTAGAAGCAGAAACACTTCTTCATCAGACGCTACTGTTCCCACTCCGGTGTGAAGACAAGGACGAATTTCGCAACGACCGCGGAATTGTAGGTTTTACTCCCGCTTCCCATGCCCCGCGTTGGTGTGTCCAGACCTTAATGTTAAGGTTTTTCAGTCGTGGTCTATACTAGGAAATTTCCCGGCATTCACGTTAGTGCAGGAGAATGGAAAACAACGGTAAACCAAATTCATGACAGTCGACGGTGTGGTCTGGCCCCTACCCTTCTCTCTAATAACGAGGCGTAGAGCCACGGACGAACCAGTCGTTATCACCGTGTCTCTACATCTACATTTTTTTTTTTTGCCCACCACGCAAATCTTCCAATATATTACGTAACGTTTCAATATTTAAAGCGAGTAAGCTGCTAACAGAGTAGGGTTCCACTATCGGGGGTGGTATTCTGGTCCCGTTGTGGTTACTGTAATCCCTTCGCCAGGATATCCAAATAGCTTCTGAATTGCGAATGTTCAACACGTACACCAGTGGCGAATATAGAATATATTTTTTTGGGGGGGGGGGGGGGGGGGCAAGATTGATGTAAGGTTAGGTTAAGTAATTTTAAGAGGTCAGACGATTTCAAACACTTTAGAAAGGAAAAAGGAAACATTGATTTGGGCTGATACATACATACATACATACATACATACATACATACATACATACATACATACATACATACATACATACATACATACATACATGGGAGTGAAGCCGGCGGACCAGGATATTATTGAGGATTTTGGCTAGGACTGTGATCAAAGTAATGGGGTGGTAGGAATCGAGTTCGGATGGGGGTTTACCAGATTTGGGGAACAGAAGCATTGTGTTGTGTTTCCAGGAAGTGGTATAGAATCCTGTGCGAAGGATGAAGGTGTAGAGGTCGGCCAGTAGAGTGAGGAGGGATAGCGGGGCATGTCGGATTTGGAGGCAGCGGGTTTTGTCAGGTCCGGGAGCTGTGTGACGGGATTTGGACAGGACTGATTGGATTTCAGTAGGTGTGGTTGGGGTGTCAAGGGATTGTAGGAGAGGGTGTGGTTGTTTGAGGGGTGAGTGTTGGGAAGGTGACTAAGGAAAGATATAGTGGTGTATCGATGTTGTCGAAGTTGGAGTCGAGGTGGGTATTAAAGTGGTGGGAGAAATGCTGAGCAAAGATTTCCAGTTTCTCCTGGGTGTTGGCTGGAGCTACTCCGAAATGGATTATGGGGTATTGGGATAGGCGTGGAGGGAGTTCAGGTTATTGCAGGTTTGGGCCCAGGTGCAGCTGGAGTCGGCTGTTAGTTAGTTTCTGATGGTTCTAAGGATTTTCAGGTGTAGACGAAGGATGTAGCAGTCCCGGGTATTGGTGAATTCTCGAAGGTAGGTGGAGGAAGCGGAGGGGGGACAGTCGGGGCCCTGAAGGGAAATGTGGGGTGTTGGGGATGCTGGATATTGAGGTGGAGGTTATGGCGTAGAGGATAGACATGTTGAGGGTATCGACAGATGTTTGATCGGTAAGAGGGAGAAGAGGGTTCTCTAGGGCTTTGTTTAGATCAGTTTGGTAGGAAAACCAGTCGGCTTTGGAGAAATCGGATATGGGAATTGGAGGAGCGGGTGTTGGCTGGGGGTTTGAGGATGGGATCTAGAGGAGGACTGGATGATGGTCGCTTCCTATGCTAGGGAGTATTTGGATGTGGGCTATTATAGCATCTGGGGTGGTATTGGAGGCGGGGCGTGTGTGGCGGGGTATAGGGATTAGGGAGCAGTCTCTATCACTTAGGAGGTTTCGGAGATTACTCATTTCATTGCCGGTTCTAAAGGTTCTAAAGGATCTGGTCAGCTAGTAATAGGAAGTGGAGAAAGTTATCGCTCAGGTAGTCTATGAAGTCTAGGGGAAAGGGGACATAAGACTGGTGGTATATGGTGGCTAGGTGTAGGACCCGGGAACGGAAGTAGACTGTGATGGCTAGGAATTTGGAGAAAGAGAGCGGGTGGGGTGGAATATGGGTGAGGATGGGAAGCGATGTGCGGGTGGCTATTGCAGCTCCTCCTAGTCCCATGTCAAGGGGGTGGTCTGCTCTCTGAATAGTGAAGCCGGGAAGGTGGGTGGACTGGTGGAGGTGTAGCATGGTTTCGTTGAGGAGGATTACCTGAGAGGGGTATTGGGTGGTGAGGGCTTTGAGGTGTAGGTGTTTGGACTGGAAGGACTGGATATTAAGGAAGATGATGGAGATAGGTTCCGGAGGCCGGGATCATCTTGAAGGGATAGGGTCCGTGGTTAAACGAAGGTCTCAAGGCGGGTGACATGAAAGTGGGTGTTAAGGCCGGAGTGGGAGGTCTGGAAGTGGACGTTTAGGGTCTGGTGGCGGCAAGCTGCAGTTGGGATAGGACTAGTCATGAATGCTGAGGAGGGAGATAGTTTCGAATAGGATGATATCTTCATGGGTAGGAGATGGAAAGAGTGTTTGGGAGGATTGTGTTTGGGCAACCAGTTTAGGACGGTTCTCGGGTGGTTGGGAGCGGGCTTTGCACTTAAAGGAATAGGTGGGGTGGGATTCTCCGCAGGTGTTGCATTTGGGGGAGTTGGACGTTGGGGCATCGGGAGGTGGCGTGGGACTGCGAGCAATGGCTGCACACCGGATGTTCGGCGGTGCTGTGCGCAGTATCCTGTTTGTTATAAGATAGGCAGCGCTTGCATCGAATAGGTTGGGGAGTGGGGGCACAGGAGGGTTTTTTTTTGCTAGGGGCTTTACGTCGCACCGACACAGATAGGTCTTATGGCGACGATGGGATAGGATAGGCCTAGGAGTTGGAAGGAATCGGCCGTGGCCTTAATTAAGGTACAGCCCCAGCATTTGCCTGGTGTGAAAATGGGAAACCACGGAAAACCATTTTCAGGGCTGCCGACAGTGGGATTCAAACCTACTATCTCCCGGATGCAAGCTCACAGCCGCGCGCCTCTACGAGCACGGCCAACTCGCCCGGTACGGGAGGGTTTTACCCTATGGTAGGTACATGCATATACATACATATCCCATGTTGTTCCATCTATATCATGGGTTGGCGAATGAAGCCCATCCACCAGCTTCTGTCTTTGTACTTTTCTCCTTCTTCAATGCTGTCCCAGCCCCCTCCTCGTTGCTGAATGTCGTTTTTCTCCATGTCTGTATATCGCATTCTTGGCCACCCTCTTGGTCTTGAATATTTTAACTGCAGATCCAACATTTTTCTCGGTATGCGATTAGGATCCATCCTTCGCGTGTGTACCTGTCCAAATGATATTCTATTGGATTTAGAGAGGTTGGCTCAGTTCTCGTAAAGTAACATGGGTATACGCGCGAACAAGCATCACCTGGTTACCAGGCCGTTCCGCTGCGGGCGAGCTAAACTGTGTCAGGCGGTCAAGGACATAGATACGTCACACGGCTTACATCATACAGCGAGCGCCGGAGACGAAGAGGAGAAGGATTCCAGAAATATCTACACCAAATATGGAATAACGAATCACGTCGCAGAATAGCTGTTGACCAATGAGAAGGAGAGAAGCCGCTCTACGGTCAGGAAGAGTAACGGTGTCTTTAGCGTGAGACTGAGCGACGGATGGAATACGATCGGCACTGCTAATGCTCTTGAAGAATTTAGTTAACTATGTGTCAGTATTGCATGGTGTTATAGTATTCGAGTATGCTTGTATCAATTTTTCGTACAGACGGATCAGCCAAGTACGACATCTCATCGCAGTGCATTCAACTGGGTGTAATATTACAAACCACGGCTAGTCACAGCAAGACGTTACGCCGAATTTTTATCGCAGTGACTTATGGAATGTTTTAGTAGGCACCACGAGACAAATTAATCATCGAACTGGAAGCTTCGAGAGTAAACCTTGCCGAGGAACATAGTTTCAAAAGTACTGTAGTGTAGTATTCGAAATTATGATGACTTAATGAAGTACTGTAAACTGATAATAGGGTCAAGATTTGAAGCTTTAATAAGTGTTGAATCATATTGTACATCATTGCGCCAGTTAAGTATTGTAAGGCAAAATATTGGAATACAACGAGTGAGGATCCAATTCTAATATAACATTTTAGTTTCAGTAAAATATACGAGAGCCAGTTGTCATCATGGACCGACCAAGAAGGAAATCCTGGGGATCTCTAAGAATTTGCTGGAATGATTCCATAATATCTGGCTGCACAGTAATCATGAGTTGTTAACCCGACGTGTGTGAGCCAGCACGGTGAACTTGTTCATCTATAATCCGCCATAATCCGGAGGAAGGACCTACATCTACACCTGTATTCAAGACGTCGGAGACAAACATCGGAATAATAAGTACCTACTCTTGTAACATTTTCCCTTCTTCCTGTAGATTGCTACTTGAATTGTATTCTTATATAAAGAAACGTTGAATTTAGTTAAAGAAGTAGAATTTCAATTGTGGTGATGGTAGAGTAGACATTGATTTATTGATTCATTGATCTCATTTTATTGATTTCTTGGAATGTTGTTGTGTTGATTCATTGATTAATCCCCATTTGTTGGTGAATTCCGTGAGGGTACGAGTGTAATTAAGATCTTAGATCTCCACAATGGATTACGGGGAAACGAAGGCTATAATAATAATAATAATAATAATAATAATAATAATAATAATAATAATAATAATAATAATAATAATAATAATAATAATAATAATAATAATAATAATAATTTATCGGTCAATATTGAAACGATGATTTAACCGAAGCATTGGTAGAAAATGACTTGTGAAATAATTCTGACCTTAGAAGGGAAGGTGATAGTTGTGGTCAGTAGGCAGTTCATCGAGATGATGCACTTAGGCATAATAATCATGGAAATAATAATAATGAGTCGGAACAATTTAAAGTTGTTGTTGAGAGACAAATGTGAGTGACGATTGTATGATGTTTCTCTTTTATGAATATAATTGACAACATGATGACTGCTAGGGTACATGTTAGTCATGAAGGTATTTGTGATTATTGTAATATGATTAGTCACTCAGGAAATAAAAATAAAATATGGCTCATCAACTTGTATTATGTAAAGTAGAGACTTAGTAATTTTTCTATGAGGCCAAATGAGTGCATTCTTCGAAGTATCCGTAACTGATGGTAGTGATGATTTTTATTCATCTAATTTTGGTCATTTATTGCATGTCACGGTGTTATTCTTTGCTATGATCTGTGAATATGATGCAAGGGTCTTCAACCTAAACCAGAAGGGAGACATAATAATAATAATAATAATAATAATAATAATAATAATAATAATAATAATAATAATAATAATAATAATAATAACAATCTTGATGCTATGATAAAATTTGCTGATAAATAATTGGAGGAGATTGTGCGATTCTGTGACAGTTTATCAGTGTATTTCAAACCATAGAATTTCCTTTGGTGATTTTTCATGTACTCTTGTCATGTGGATTTTTGATTCAGTTTGTTGCGCGTTTATTTATGTGATACTCTACTATCCTGCTATAGTAACTTAGAAAGTGGATGATTGTTTGCAAGTTTGAATATAGGAATGCAGTCGGATGTAATCTGAGGAGGGGAAACTTGCCAAAGAATTTTCCAAGAATTTGTAAACAAATTTTTCCAAGAATTTGTAAATGAATTTTCCAAAGAAACTTGTTAAGGAAAATGTTCAAAGAATTTTCCAAAGAAACGTATCAATGAATTTGTAAAATATTTTTCCAAGAATTTTCCAAAGTGTTTGTAAAGGAAATTTTCTAGAGAATTAATTGAAGAATTTCTAAAGAGTTCATAAATAATTTTTTAATTGGTTTATAGGAAGTAGCCAAGAATTTGTAAAAGGAGTTGAAAGAATTGGTAAAGAAGGTATTCATCAAGGAAATATTGTATAATTTAAATTATCAATTGTTGCAATATTGGTTATAACAACATTTTCGCTAACATTGTGTCATGTTCAATGTTACAGTTCGTAAGCCAACGGTTTAGACCGAAAGCATGGTTTCAGACAAGGAGTTTAAGTGAAGATGGATTGTAACGAATGGAACCCATAAGCATGCAGTGTATGTAAGTTCACATTAAGTATTAGTAAATAGTTATTTTTTTCTTTATTTGCATGTACAGACTGTCGTTTTATTAATAAATGTTATTGTTGTTTTTTCTAAGTGTCATTATGCTATGTCATCTATTAAATCACCTATAGCCCTGCAAATATAAATTTCATAAGCTCTGTCCCGAAATAGTAAGACGGCCCTGCTAACGTTCCACCCGTTGGGACTCTAGCTCCGCCGACTGAGCAACTCCGGAAAAGGGGACACATGAGACCATACCATTTGAGTATATGCAGAGTTATGTTTGCATTCTGCCAACCTGAGCCATGTCCCTGATGTTCTCATTGTGAATTTTATCACGTCTTGTTTTATCTCGTCATGATCAAGGCCTCACTCCCATATGTCAAAACTGGCATGTAATAAGTCAGATAAATTGCCCGCTTGCATTTCAATGGTACTTTTGGGTTCCAAATTAGATCTGGACAACTCTATAGAATGTTCCTCCAGCTTGAATCCTGCTGGTAAGTTCCCCTTCAGTGGAGCCTGTTGCTGATATCATGCTTCGCAGATATTTGAATTTGTTGGACATATTGAGTTGTATAAACCCCCCCCCCCTCCTCCCCTAAGGTTGACAATTTCTCTGCATAACCAAAACTTTACTTTTTTCCTGACTGATTCTTAGGCCATACCCTTTAGCTGTTACTGCCCATGCATTGATCTGATCCTGAAGTTCCTCCTTGGAATCTCCCCATATACAGTTGTCATCCGCAAATAGCATGACATCCATTTTGTTGTCACCAACAGTTTGGCATACTTGTTGTTGAATCTCATTCATCAGAGTAATGAAGAGAAGAGGTGACAGAACACCACTTTGTTTTAGGCCCGTAGTTATTTTAACCCTCTCGTGCACGCATTTTCAGTTTGAAGTGAAAAAAAATTGTCTCGACTTTTTATTCATTGGAAGGTTACAAAATACAATCACATTAAAGAAAAAGAAATAATAGTTAATTTTAATTGAAAATTATACGGACCTCATATGAGGCCTATGTGCACGAAGGGAGTCTACACACACCACAACACAACTGAACTGAGGAATACTTTTCTCGGGAGATACTGTGCACTGGATGTCAGTTTTACACGCACGTTTTACCAAACCAAATGTTGCAATAAGAAGTGGCTGTTGTTGTTATTTCCTGCTATGGAATTCCTCAAAACACTGTGGACAAAGGGCATCTTGGCAGCGAAGGCATACATACTTGGTTTTCCTTGAACAACCTTGAAGGTGGCACTTCTATCCTTTCTCACCTTATCTGTAGCCTTCACTTTCAACCATTTTTTGGTTGCTGGTGGCGTCTGTGAAGCGGGTCTTCTTTTCTTGGGTTGATAATTGCTTCCCATGTAAATGAGAGAAGTAGCTACTGAGGACTTGAATTCTAACAGATCCAGCTTCTCACAATCTGGGTTCATCCTCCAGAGGATCCAACAGTTTACAATGATTGCATACAGTAGATAATGGGATACTCTGAAGTACCCCCTTTTGTGCCTTATGGTGTACCGATAAAGACCTATGAGCGAGTCTATTAGATGTACGCCGCCCATGTGGGAATTGTAAATGCTGATGGAATATGGTCGTGGAATTTCAATGATTGCGCGCAGTTTTCGACACCCTCTCTTAGCAACACCTACAGGTTCTGCTCCAGCAAATATGTAGATGCTACGTGTACAAATGAATGATCATGCCAGCAGGTTATTGTGATGTTGGACTGCGACGTAACAGAGTACCTCGTACAACCCTCTTGGTTCCTTCTTCATGGTTTTCACAGACCACATCTAGAGATCAGTACCACAAAGCCTGTTAGCTCTGATAGCCCTGGAAGCATAAGTTTCTCTAGAAGATAATCGACGTAAACATATTATCAAAAGCTTATGGCTTTTGAACTTCACGTCTTCACACAGTCTAAGAACATCACCAACTGCTCCAAATTCAGAATGACCTTCACCAGTTTGCACTTTTCCTTGATATATCTCAAAGTTATGGATGTATCCTGAGGAACTGGTTAAGACCCAAATTTTGAAGCCTCATTTTTAGGGTTTACTCTATATATATATAGTTTCAGCTTTGATCGGCCTTTGAAAGGGACCATCTCATCAGCTGATGAAAATTCTTCTGGCTGGGAAGAACATCTAAAGATGTGCTTGAAATGGTCACTCATAGGACGTAAACGCATAAGCCGATCATTGATGTCTGCTGGAATGTTCTGATTGTCAATGAAGTGCAAATATTTCCGTTTCTCGCAAAAGCGATTGTATGTCATATTATCAGCTATTATTGACAGGGCGCAGAGTATATTGTGACATTCGTTGTGAACACTGTACATTTTCTACAGACGGCTCTGGTTCTTCATCCATTTTGTTCTAAAACATAGAAATGAGAATATATGACAAATGTGCCATGAAACATCAGCAGCCTGTCTTGTTTTGCATCAAAAATTCCATCAAAACACTCCAATATGGTGTGGTTCTAATTGAGAAAATGACTGTGAACCATAACTTCTCGTACATTTAGACCTTGTATGAGGCCCCTATATTATTACACAAAATAATGGTAATAATTTGCATGTACAATAAAAATACTAATACCATTGGAAAGAGCATGCTTTTCTACTATATAAAACATTTTTCTTACCAATTGCACATATTTGTAAAGGACGTATCAATTTCAGTAATGTAGTCTCCGTATGACACACACAAATAACAAGAGCGCCACAACTGTCTACAACTTCGCAGCTGTAAGGAAGTGCTGTCGTCTCATAGATATAGTTGTAACTAATATCACACCTCACATGAGGTCTAAAGTGAAGAGCAGAGTCATAATTTTGTCTCTGCTTACAGCATCAAAGGCCTTCTTGATATCCAGGAAGGCCAGCCAAAGGACCTTATTATGTTCATAATACTTCTCCATTTGCTGACGCAGTCCAAATATTAGATCAACTGTTGATCTGCCTTTCCGGAATCCATATTGTTGCTCTGATAACTTTAATTCTATCAATGGTCTTATTTATCTTTCTAAAATCCTTTCATACAGCTTTCCCACTTGGGAAGTTAATGTTCTTCGTCTCTAATTGGAACATTTTTCCTGTTACCTTTCTTAAAGAGTGGAATGACGATACCTTCTTTTCCGATCTGCTGGTATCTGCTCATCCTTCCATATCTTGTGAAAAAGTCTATACATCCACTGCTTTCCTGCATCTCCCATAGACCTGATCATTTCACCACACACTTTATCAATGCCTGAAGGCTTTCCTCATTTGATGTACCTTTTGAAGGCATTTGACAAAGTGAGGTGGGATAAGCTCTTGGAGATACTTAAAAAACATGGAGTGGAATGGAGAGCGAGAGAAGACTGATCAAGGAATTATATTACAACCAAACAGCAAGAGTGAGAATAAGAGGAGAATTGACAGAAGAAATCAGACTGGGAAAAGGTGTTAGACAGGGCTGCTGCTTATCACCAACTTTGTTTAATATTTACTTGGAGGAAATTATTTGTGAATGCTTGGATGGTAAAAGAGGTGTCAACGTTGGAGGTAAGAGAATTGAATGTATAAGATTTTCTGATGATATGGCAGTATTAGCTGAAAATATGAAGGACCTCCGCAAAATGCTGAGAGAATTAAACAAAAAGTGTGAAGAGTATGGAATGAGCATAAACAAAAAGAAAACCAAATTCATGATACTTGGAGGTAAAGGTGAAAAAGCGACAATCAAGATAGGGGGAGAAATTATTGAACAGGTGAATACGTTTAAGTATCTTGGAAGTATTGTGACTGAAGACCTTCACTCTATAACAGACATAAAAGCTCGAATTGCCTTAGCCAAGGAAAGCTTCAACAAGAAGAAAAAACTGCTTTGTGGCCCGCTAGAGAAAGATCTGAGGAAGAGACTTGCAAGGTGTTACGTATGGAGTATAGCTCTGTATGGCGCTGAAACATGGACATTAAGGAAGAACAGAGAAGAATAGAGGCATTTGAGATGTGGATTTGGCAAAGAATTGAAGGAGTAAAGTGGGAAGATAAAATATCAAATGAGGAAGTTCTGAAGAGAAGAAGGAAGAAAAATTGGATAGGGCATAATCTAAGACACAACACTTTACTACGAGTAGCAATTGAAGGGATGGTAAAAGGAAAACGAGGAAGGGGAAGGAGACGATACCAGTTATTAGACAGCATTAGAAAAAGAAAGGAAGATCATGCAGAAGTGAAGAAAAGGGCACAAGATCGAGAGATATGGAGGTCACAGCCATGACCGGACCTGCCGGATGGCAGAACAACCTGTGATGATGATGATGATGGATTGTAATATTCATGAAAGAAAAAAACCGAAACAAGCGGGACTCGATCCAGCGATTACGGAGTTTGAAAGCTAACCACTCGACCACCACCGTTTCGTGCTCATGATCGCAACGCACCGTTACAGATTCGACGCGATAACTTCTCTGCGATTTTCTCGAGAACGCCTTAGTAGTACAACATACTACTTGCACATTATCTCGTCCTAATGGACTTCAAAATGCGTACAATGTTTGAAAAAGATGCTCCGTGATCCGAACGTTGTGACCTGCCCGTGTAAGATTATTGCACGTGTATTCAGTCTGTGCTTCTTAATTTGTGTCTATATTTCCTCCGCTTGTTGTGTTTTGTAGATAATGCAAAGTATATTAGATAACAATTGTGGTATTAGTTTGATATTTAATCCCATTTTACATGGTATTCATATTTTAGAATATTTAAGGAACTGAATAAATTTTTACAGATATTTGTACCACAAATGCCACGAAAACCGTCTGATGCATGGCAGTTCTTTGAAATTACTGATGATAAAAATCAGCAAAACAAATTTTTCGGCCACATTTACGCGTCGGGTTGTGGCGTATCAAATTTGTGGGATCATATCAAGAGGCATCACAAAAATGAAATGAGTAGGTCATCTTCTCCAGCAGAAAACAACATTGCTGTATTCAGCAGAACAGTCATGTTGTGAGAAAAGGGCAATGAATTTACGTTGCCATACCAATAACGTATTTAAACGTGCCGCCACATTGCATTCACTCGGTCACTGCCTGACTCGGCCTGACTCGTTACAGCCGAGTGATGACGTCACAATGGAGATGGCTGAAAAATAACGTAGCAGTTACTTTGACCCAGTTACATGCCTGTCACTGTTACAAATGTAACGAGGACAAGAAATAACAGGTTACCAAGTAACGACAACGGAAAAACGTACTAGTGAAAACAGTAACTGGGAAGTGGGGACCTGTCACTAGTAGCAGTTTACAGACACAGAACGTGACCTTCAGGTAGTACTCAGGCCTTCCAAGTGAGAGCGCTTTCGTAAGACACATTCAACTTTTTTTTACGATTTGTTTTACGTCACACCGACACAGATACGTCTTATGGTGACGATGGGATGGGAAAGGCCTAGGAGTGGGTAGGAAGCGGCCGTGGCCTTAATTGAGATACTGCCCCAGCGTTTGCCTGGTGCGAAAATGGGAAACCACGGAGAACCATCTTCAGGGCTGCCGACAGTGGGGTTCGAACCCACTATCTCCCGAATACTGGTCGCACTTAAGCGACTGCAGCTATCGAGCTCGGTCCACATTCAACTGTTCGGGGGTAATCGCTGACTCAGACATCGCGCAAGGCTACCTACATTATAATATTATTATAAGTTTCAACCGTATAATTTTTCTTGTACCATAAATAAATTAGTATGCTAACTTTCCATGTTGATATTATAGAATGAATGTAGATAAAATGCATTTTGTGATACTACTTCACTTTGACAAAACTTTCCCACTGCCCTCAATTCTTTTCAAAGTTAATATTAGATATAATTTCTGTTACGATAAAAAGAATCACAGTGTTGGCTACACTACTGTAAATAAGTACTGCTCTCTCTTCCTGAGCAGTGTTATCGGTATTGTTACGTGTGGGCAGCAGACACTTGTTGGAAATGAGAAAACGCGTGAAGACCAGTTCTTTGTGGAATTATTTCACTTCAATTGATAGCAAATTTGCAAAGTGTGATATATGTGGTA
The DNA here is from genome assembly GCF_040414725.1 of Anabrus simplex. Lineage (NCBI taxonomy): Eukaryota > Metazoa > Arthropoda > Insecta > Orthoptera > Tettigoniidae > Anabrus > Anabrus simplex. The sequence continues at coordinate 52,149,101 of NC_090278.1, read as the reverse complement.
AAAAATGTTCGTACAAGTCTACAGCTACCAATTTAAGAAAACACATTGAAAGCATACACCCAACTGTCAATTTGCAACATGACAGAACAAGTAGGCCCACTGTGCAAGAAAATGACCTTGACGCCCTGGAACCAGTTCGACATCAAAATATTGCAGATCCATTTTTTCCATATACGATGATTACTGAATTTGCTCCTGTGGCGTCAACATCATCTGCGACGGCTCCTGAACCTCTTGCGTCATCTTCTAGAACACCTGACATACCGGTAAGAAAACAAACCATGAAGAAATTATAGACAGGTATCTACTGGGATTGTTTACATTGGACTTCCAGGCTTTTTCTATAGTTAAAGATAAAGGTTTTGTGCAGTTCGTGAAGGCGCTAAATCCATCCTATGAGCTACCAAAGAGGGAGGTGATTTCTATTGCAATGCTACCAGCAGCATATAAACAGTGCGTCAATAGAGTTGATGAAATATCGAATACTGTGTCCCGTGTTTCTCTAACAACAGATTACTGGAGTTCTAATGCTCTTGAGGGCCACATGGCAGTTATAGCACACTACATAACAGATGATTTCAACTGTTGGGGTGCTCGCTAATTGACGTGTCTCACACCAGTGCCAACCTTGCACAGGAGATTAAAAAAATTACAGATGAATTCAATTTGACAGATAAAGTGCTAGTTGTTGTCACAGACAATGCACCAAACGTCAAAAGTGCTGTGACAACAGAACTCAAGTGGAAACATTTAGGATGTGTCGCCCATACATTGAATTTAGTTGTGCAAGATGCGCTTAAGGGCCTTAACGAAATGCACGATAAATTCAAAGCAGTGGTGACATTCTACAAGAGGTCTAATCAGACAGCCCAGAAACTATTAAAATTCCAAAAAGATTCAGGAGTTCCAAATCCTAAAAATGTGCTTCAGGATGCCGACTAGGTGGAACTCTAAGTTAATTTATTGTTATTATTCCAATCAAATATCATCAATACGGATCAAAAATGATATTTATCACATGTAATAGGTGGAACTCTACGTTGTTCATGTTCGAACGGTTGTCACTGCTTGAAAACGCCATTAAAAAAATGGTGGCTTTATGTAATGTTTCGCTTCCTCCAATTTCAACAGAGGAATGGCGAATCTGCGGTGAATTGCCAAAAGTTTTGAAACCGTTTGAACAAGTTTCTTCGAAACTGAGTGCCGAAAACTACATCACCGCAAGTCAGGTTTTAGTGCTCATTCGAGGACTGTCTGCAGTATGTAACAAACTTGTGAAAGAAGACTTCCACTCCACAGTGCGGAATCTGATTGATTCCTTAGACAATGGAATTAGAACACGGTTTCCGAATTGGGAATGGAGTAAAACTTTGGCGCTGTGCACTTTTCTTTGATCCGCGCTTCAAGCTCATTCCATTTTCGAGTTCCAGTGCTGCTGACTCCATAAAAAACATGCTATTGAGCTCGTTATGAAAGAACTGAACAGTCAACAAGTGTCAGTGAATGTTCAAGAAAATGTCAATACTACTGTGAGTGAAAGTTCCGCCTCCAATACGATTTCGGTTTGGGAGGAGTTCGATGCGATGGTTGCTACTGACCAACCTCGGGCCACATCGTTATCGGGGGCAATAGTAGTACAGCGTTATGTAGATGAACGCCTATTGCCGAGGTCGGAAAACCCCTTAATTTGGTGGAAGAAATACCAGTATGTCTAGCCGACCCTCTCCAAAATCGTCAAAGAAATGTTCAGTGTTATTGCCACGTCGGTTCCTTGTGAACGATTTTTTTCTAAAACGGGACTGATAATTAATTAGATATAGTCCATTAGAGTGCTTTTTGGACCGCCTCTGTGGTGTAGTGGTTAGTGTGATTAGCTGCCAACCCCGGAGGTCCGAGTTCGATTCCCGGCTCTGCCCCGAAATTTGAAAATTGGTACGAGTGCTGGAACGGGGTCCACTCAGCCTCGGGAGGTCAACTGAGTAGAAGTGGGTTCGATTCCCACCTCAGCCATCCTGGAAGTGGTTTTCCGTGGTTTCCCACTTCTCCTCCAGGCGAATGCCAGGATGGTACCTAACTTAAGGCCACGGCCACTTCCTTCTTCCTTGCCTGTCCCATCCAATCTTCCCATCCCTCCACAAGGCCCCTGTTCAGCATAGCAGGTGAGGCCGCCTGGGCGAGGTACTGGTCATCCTCCCCAGTTGTATCCCCCGACCCAGAGTTTGAAGCTCCAGGACACTGCCCTTGAGGCGGTAGAGGTGGGATCCCTCGCTGAGTCCGAGGGAAAAACCGACCCTGGAGGGAAAACTGATTAAGAAGAACAAGAAGAATGCTTTTTGTCTTATGAACCATGCATTAAAAAAAATGACGCTCACTTTTTCTTAATATTAGGTTATTGTAGGTACTTTGTATTTTCTTTCATCCAGTAATTAATTAGATAGATATAGAGTAGTCCTTGTTTATTTAAACATTGTTGTGACAATTACAGGTTCCCCATTTACGTTGAACATTTTTTTAAACGCTTTTTATTCGGGTCGTCGACCTATTAAGATCTTTTGCCCCTACTGGCACCAAAGCAAGAAAGCCAAGAAAGCAAGTGACCGACCGACCGACATCGAACCTGCCAAGTTGGGCGAAGAAGGCCAGCGCTCTACCATGGTCGGTCACTTGCTTTCTTGGCTTACGCTGCCTGAACCGTCAACGATAGACCCCAAGCGTAAGCGTACGAATTGTAGAGCATAAAAACCTCTACAAAAAAGTCCGGGATGGTATGTACCTATTTCGAACCGGTCGCCCTCCAGAAGCGATTTTATGTTATAGTCCGCGGCAGAAAAACATAACTCCTTAAGATGAAATAAATATTTCGATATTATCCTCGAACTCCTCATCGAAATAAATTGTTTGACCTCCTCCGCTCTTTCATAAGGATTACAATAACCTTATCAGGACATTATTTGCATGAATGGTTCAGAAGTTATGACCATTTTAGACTGTAGTGGTATGGTAATTCGTTCCCTGTTGTCTGCTAGCAAGTTGCCTCTACCTCGCCGCTAGAGGTGCTAGTGTCGCTCCATCTGTCAAGTGGATGAACCTTCCTCGTATTAGAGCTTCGCGACTGTGGTTGTAGGTCTAAAAGTGAAAAAATGTGATGGTAGCAGTTGAGTTGACTAAGTATTTTAATCAGTGATTTGTGACGTTGTAGGCATACTATTTTGCCTACTGTTTTTGTTTTACACTATTGTACAGTAGTATAAGTATTCGCTACTAAAATTACTGGTATTGCTAACAAGAGAAGTGGCAGCAGGCGAACTCTGAGTGAGTTTTGGGCATTTTATCAGAATAGTCTTTTCCTCCTCCTGTCCGTCTCCTTGGCTGAGTGGTCAGCGTTGAGGCCTTCGGTTTAGAGGGGTCCCGGGTTCGATTCCCGGCCGGTCGAAGATTTTAATCGCGTCATATTAATTCTTCTTGTATCCGGGAGATAGTGGGTTCGAACCCCACTGTCGGCAGCCCTGAAGATGCGTTTCCGTGGTTTCCCCATTTACACACCAGACAAATGCTGGGGCTGTACCTCAATTAAAGCCACGGACGCTTCCTCCCCACTCCTAGGCCTTTCCTGTCCCATCGTCGCCATAAGACCTATCTGTGTCGGTGCGACGTAAAGCAAATAGCAAAAAAAATTATTCTGGCTCGGGGACTGGGTCTTTGTGTTTGTCCCAACACTTTCCACTTCATATTCACACAACACGCTACACTACCAACCACCACAGAAACACGCAAATTACATCCCTCCATATAGGGTTGCGTCAGGAAGGGCATCCGGTCGTAAAACAGGCCCAAATCCGCATGTGCGACGCAGTTCGCACCCACGACCCCACAGGTCTGGGAAAAGTGTCAGAAGCAGGAGAAGAAGAAGAAGAAGAAGAAGTCATTTCCTCCTCCTCCTCCTCACTCCCTGATTTTCTTCCTTATGAGCAGCTCTATAATTCCAATGTAATTATGCCAATGATTTTGATAAAAAGACAACTACGGGGCGAGTTGGCCGTGCGCGTAGAGGCACGCGGCTGTGAGCTTGCATCCGGGAGATAGTAGGTTCGAATCCCACTATCGGCAGCCCTGAAGATGGTTTTCCGTGGTTTCCCATTTTCACACCAGGCCACGTCCGCTTCCTTCCCACTCCTAGGCCTTTCCTATCCCATCGTCGCCATAAGACCTATCTGTGTCGGTGCGACGTAAAGCCCCTAGCAAAAAAAAAAAAAAAGACAACTGGTTAACCCTCAATTCTAAGAGGTTTTTTCTATACATTGCTCAGAATTTAAAAAGGATGGTATTTCTGTATCAGTCATGTCCAAAGTAACAAGGAAATGCACTTTTTAATTTTCCGTAATATCTGTCTGTATCACAGCATCACACTCAAAGGTCTAACTGCGACCCACACCAAAGTCGCAGTTGCATGTATATACACGCATCACGAGAAAACCGCTGAGGAGAATTTAATGAAAATCGGTATGCAAAGTCGGGGAATAAGTGGCTACAATCTAGGCCATAAATAATTTATTCACGCTGAGTGAAATGGTAGTTTGAGGGAAGGCCTAACATTTAATTCTCAAATATTTATGTTATTAGTGGTCGTATCTTAATGGAAATCGGTAAGGAAAGTCGGGGAATAAGTCGCTACAATCTAGGCCATAAATAATTGTATTCATGCTGAGAATAATGGTAGTTTAGGGGAAGGCTTAAAATTCAATTCTCAAATATTTATTAGTGGTCCTATCTTAATGAAAATCGGTATGCAAAATCGGGGAATAAGTCGCTAGAATCTAGGCCATAAATAATTTTACTCACGCTGAGTGAAATGGTAGTTTAGGGGAAGGCCTACAATTTAATTCTCAAATATTTATGTTAATAGTGGTCGTATCGATAAATACTGCATAACTAAAGTTATATAGTGTTAAATTTCCGATCATTTATGTCTTATATATTGTTACCGTACCGGCTATGATCACAGATATATTCATGAATTTGGATTTTTGTCCATATCAGCGCCGAGTCACGAGAAAAATAGGTAAACAGAATTTAATGAAAATCGGTATGTAAAGTCGGAGAATAAGGGACTACAGTCTACGCTATAAATAATTTTATAAGACGCCCTAATATAACAGAGTCGAAAAAAACTAAATGTGAAGGGCTACAATATAGAAAGCTCATAAAATTGATCAACAATTGACCATTGTTTGTCGTGACGTGCTTTGTGTCTTCTGTTGCCACCCATCTCCGATAGATAGGATTGCTGCTGCGTACCGAGTATTTTTTTAAAATTTGTTTTACGTCGAAACGAAACAGATAGGTCTTATGGCGACGATGGGATATGAAAGAGCTAGGAGTGTGAAGGAAGCGTTCTCGGCCTTAATTAAGGTACAGCCCCAGCATTTGTCTGGTGTGAAAATGGGAAACCACGGAATACCATATTCAGGGCTGCCGATAGTAGGGTTCGAATCCACTATCTCCCAGATGCAAACTCACAGCTGCGCACCCCTAACCACAAGGCCAACTCCCCCGGTCATACAGAGTGTAACAGCCTACCTGAATATTGGCGGGAAATAGCTGGGAGTTATATAACTTTCTTCTTTAGCATGCTATTCCTCTGGTTCATAAATTTTCTGATGCTACTGGTACATAACACACTGGTTCATCATAGCATCTCCACGGATGTCTACGGCCTGGTCATTCCAGTTCTGGAACTTTGGACTGTTAGATCGGCACCGTAGTACTGTTCGTTAAAAGTGAGAAAATCTGCAGTTTTTCATTTGATCGTGTATTTTATATGATAACGTTGCTTTTAATCGCTATATTCCTACTGACTTTTTTTGTAATGACCTATGTTGACTCCGGTTAGGAAAACCACAAATTCAGTCTTTCTAAAAATCCCGTAGGGAAACACGGGTACATCAACTAGCAGTTATAAAAAAAATAGTCCTTGTTGATTCGTACGGTGGCGTACTTTTTGAAAAAAGGTAATGTATATAACTTTTTAAAATATGATTCTGAAAATGAGTATTTGTTTTCAGCGTTAGCGCGAGTTCGCCCGTGTACTGAATGCTGCACATCGTACTCCTCGGTACTCCTGAAGGCCGCAGAGTGATGATGGTCATATTTCGAGTGGCCTTGTATCCTAGGTGGCGTTGGCTGAATCACAGTTAATCACAGTTTAAAATCACTGCTACTTCAAAATAGCAATCACAGTTTGACCTGTGAGTGTAAAAATCACTGCTAGTCACACCACTATGTAGTGATGGGAAGTGATTTGCAAACCTGCTACTAAATCACTGCTAGTGTGAAATCGCAGTTCAACCTGCTAGCGGGTTGGCCAGACTAGCAAGTCTTAACTGCGATTGTGATGTTTCGCAGGCGGCAGCGCTTAAATTAACGTGATCAAACAGCGTGAAACGCACAGCACGTCCAATAGTAGCAGCCAGTAGCAGTTAGCAGTTAAAGCCCCCTGCAGACGGGGACAGTAGTGGCCGCCAATCATTATCTCTCTACTGCCCCGTGTGCAGGGGTACTTCCGCTTGAACGTCCAGTTGGCTACTGGCGGCCACCAAACTCAAGCATGTTTGAGTTTACTGGACGCCAGAGGGCCAGTAACAGGGTCACGTGACCCAGTGGCAGCCATTATTGGACGTGTCTTAAAAGGTACTGGCCGCCAGTAGAGTGCTAGACTCTGTTGAGGAAGGAACTACTTTTGTATTTACATTTGTTGCGAAATTTGTTCACAAGAAGTGAAGACAAAACCAACTGCTAGTATAAAATGGAGTGCCGACAATATCGGTATATTTTTAGAAACTTACATAAACTATCATGGAACATTCGTCATTCTGATTATGCCAACAAGGCGAAGAGGGAGAGTACAATGATGAAGTTAAAGGGTGAATTAATAGGACTAGGGGTCGCGGTTCCTGACTTAAGTTTTTTGAGAGCCAGTATAAAGGCTATAAAGGCCACGTACAGAGGTGAACTCCTGAAAGTAAATGAATCAGAAGGAAGTGGAGCAGGCACGGACGACGTTTACGTACCGAAATTACCATGGTTCATTGCAGCAGACAGTTTCTTGAGACATGTAGTCATCACGAGGAAGTCCACATTGAATTTGGTAAGTTTGATTTTTTAATTCTTATGCAGAAGTATGTTAGGTCAAAACTGTGTGTCAAGGTAAGTAGCTATTCAATTAATTGTCACCTGTCGAGAGGTTAGGTCATATGCAGTAAGTTCTTAGTTTCCAAAATAGAAACAGAATCAACAAACATATTTGTAAAAATAAGGAGGAAATGGATAATAAGAACTATTTAAAATGCGATCAGTTCAATATCTAATTTAATAAGATACAAGACTATATCAAAAGACCACGGACCCATTGTGTTTTAAAACTTTTTTATCTTGCTAGTGTTTTCAACTATCGGTATTAACATTTAAAAATAATTTTCTGATTCACTGAACAATAACACTAGTAAGTCTTTAAGAACATTTTTTCACAGACTTCGTCAATAACAAACTAGGGCTGAAGCACATTTGCTGTGCCATTGATTACATGCCAACATACTTCAACTGCCAAGACACTCGTCCATCTCCACTGAAGTACTCAGCCAGTTTCTTCCTTGTTTCCGAAGCTCTTTTCGAATATGTGCATGTCGAGCGAGATCCTCTCTATGACGGTAGTTCTGTCCCAGTAGAACGCCACTGGCCGGGGCGAAAAACTCCTGTGTCAGTGTCTTCCTGGTCAACCCAACCTCTTTCAAAGTACGTTGCTGGTGACGTTGTTCCCAACCAGTTGTGGAGAGTACATGTGCATTGTACAATCAGATCTACAGTTTGTAAATCAGTTTAGATTTCTTTTCCATAGATTCTAAATCTTGCTGCCATTATACCAAACGCGTTTTCCACCACTCTGCGTGCACGCGATAGTTCAATATACGTTCCAGTAATGTCAAATTTCTTTTTGAATAGGGCTTCATTAAGTTCGGTGACAAAGGGAACGCGTCATCACCCAAAATAAAGTAGTAATTAGGAAAATTGAGCCTTCTCTTGTCTATAGACAACCGGAAAACACTTGCATCATTGGCTCTTCCATTGGTTCCCACATCTACGTATAGAAATTCACAATCAGCATCTACCAATGCCAAAAGTATAACGCTGTAACCTCCTTTGTAGTTGTAAAACTCAGAGCAACTCCCAGGCGGACGTTTCATGGCCACATGCTTTTCGTCAATAGCACCACAACATAAAGAAAAATTCCATTTTGTTTCATTATTTCTTTGTATTTCCACCCATTCCTCCAATATTTGCGGAACGTAAAAGTGAAATATTAGCTACAATCTAAATTATTTTCAAGTGCATACAAACACATTTACACACACATAAAGAGGAGCGAGTCCGGTAAATTACTGGTTGTTTTTTAATTTCAGGTTACAGCAGCTATCAGCCCTAAAGATGATGGGATGGATAAAGCAATTGAACAACAAACTGTTGAAACTGAACAGAATGTCGACAAACTCGCTGAAGAGGACACGTCACAATCCCCAGTTGTGCCTACGTTTCGAACACGTAATAGAAAGAAACGGCGTGTAAGCAAATTATCGAAAGTTGAGTTTTCGATTGAAAAACTGCAAAAAATAACTGAGAGTCGCCCGTCTACTTCCACCAAAGTCGAGCTCGACGAGGTTGACGTATTTGGCAAATATGTTGCAGCTCAGTTGCAGGACCTTCCCATGAGAAACCGTCTTGCTTGCCAGTACGAAATTCAATCCATGTTAACAAAAGGGAGATTGAGGTTGTTAGAATCCCCACAACCTTCACGTTCTCCGATGTTATCTGGAGCCTCGTCCTACATGGAAGATTCTGATGACGATTCTAGCATTCCAAACGAATTTATAGCTGAAGGAGATTTAGCTTATAGAAATGTACAATGAAAGGACGTTACCTGACAAACAAATTTTGTTTTGTGTACTTTACAACGCATTATAACTAACATTATATTTAATAATAAATTGCTCTGCAGAAAATTGATATTTTTGGTTTAAACACCTCTTTTATGTTTAGCATACACTAGTTGTTTGAAGTGAAAACCCCTAAAGGATATGCACATTTCCACACATGTTTACTTTGAACTCATCAGTATATAAACTAAGAATTTGCTACTCTTTTTGCAAATGATTATGAAATGATACAAAACACAGCCCAGTCGTGATTTTTCTACTACCCGATACTTTAAATGAACAAGTTAGTACACAATAACTTGTGAGATCTTACCTTCATATATCCTTGTAATGCTGAAGTTATTGCTGTAAGTACTTCTGGCATAAAACTAGAAATGGTGTTGGCTGGTATTCGAAACATGATTGCTAGAGTTTAGTAACTGTCACCACGAGCTAAAAATCGTAAGGCAACTTCTAGTTTTGGACGGGCAGGAACTGCGTTTCTCATTAACGTATCTGTTTTTGATATTTTATGTTCAATTGAATTAAACAGTTCGTTAAATTGCCCCACACTCATTCTCATAATTCTCTTGTATTCCAGAGGATCTTCCTCGGCAAGTTCCCGAAGTATTGTAGACGAAGCTCCTAGCTGATCTCTACGACACACCGAGTCTTTAATATTTCTTGAAGCTCTTCACTTAAACAATGTACAATATCACTTACAGCCTCATCAAGAGCTTCCTCGTACTCTTCATCAATCCCCTGCATATTCTCACACATCCTCTGACGATTGAGAATACACTGACGTCCTAGACAAACACTTCCACCATTAACCACGTCCACATTAAAACTGGCTACTGGCTGCCACTAGAACATAAAAATGGAAGCCATTACTGTCCTCGTGTGTAAACTTACTGTCCGGCCATTTCACTGGCTGCCACTTCTAGCCGCCAGTACTGGCCGCCACTAAAGCAGTAGCAGATAACCTAGTCAAGTACCGGCAGCGCTGCGCTGCGAGAAATCGATAAACTAACGTGATCAACCAGCGTGAAACGCACAGCAAGGCCAATAGTAGCTAGAGCAAATACTTGACGGTCCAAAAATAATGTGTCACTGCTCCAACTGCTCCAGTGACACGTTGCCGGTCCAGTGACAAACCGGTCCAGCCACAGATGGAGCTGAGGAGCATGGCTCCGCGGTGACACGCTGCCGGTTCAGTGACAAACCGGTCCAGCCACAGATGGAGCTGAGGGACATGGCTCCGCGGTGACACGCTGCCGGTCCAGTGACAAACCGGTCCAGCCACAGATGGAGCTGAGGAGCATGGCTCCGCGGTGACACGCTGCCGGTTCAGTGACAAACCGGTCCAGCCACAGATGGAGCTGAGGAGCATGGCTCCGCGGTGACACGCTGCCGGGCCAGTGACAAACCGGTCCAACCACAGATGGAGCATGGCTGCGCGGTGACACGCTGCCGGTCCAGTGACAACCGGTACAAGCACAAATGGAGCTGAGGAACATAGCACAGTAGGCTTACGTAGTCAGCGGATGCACGATTTGCTCTGTTCGATTATGTCATGATCACGCCTGTCTTATCTGCTTCGATAATGGCACACTGGTGGTAGGTTGAAAGTATCGAAACTATTTTTTATCTTCAATTAATAAATATACACATAATAATGTTATTTGTTTTACGTCCCAGTAAGTACATTACGGTTTTCGGAGACGCCGAGGTGCCGGAATCTTGTTCTGCAGGAGTTCTTTAACTTGCCAGTAAATCTACTAATAATAATAATGTTATTTGCTTTACGTCCCACTAACTACTATTACGATTTTCGGAGACACTGAGATGTTGAAATTTAGACCCGCATGAGTTCCTTTACGTGCCTCTAAATCTACCGATACGAGGCTGACGTATTTGAGCACCTCAAATACCACCGGACTGAGCCAGGATCGAACCTGCCAAGTTGGGGTCAGAAGGCCAGCGCTGTACCGACCAAGCTACTCCGCCCGGCACAATTTTATTTCAAGAAGTAAATTACAAGTAGACTTTTGGGGAAAAGTAATGATTACAGGTAATTTTTAAAATGTAATCGTTAAAAGTAACCGATTACTTTTACCCAGTTACTTCCCAACTAGGAAAATGATAATATTTTGTGTGCAATTCTTCCCTAAGATTCTGACGCTTCAACTTATCCTGCAAGGGAAAATAGAAGGAAAAAGATCTCCTGGGCGAAGAAGAATTTTCTGGCTCGACAACCTTAAAACCTGGTTCAACAAAACATCTGCAGAACTGTTCCGAATTTCAATGGATAAAGCCCGAATAGCCATGTTGATCGCCAACGTCCGAGGCGGACAGGCACGCTAAGAAGAAGAAGAAGATTCTGACATGTGAATGACCTATAATGTTGTTTAGAAATCGCCGATGATCATTTTGGAATATCTGACGTTTTAAAACGTACACAGTGTTGTGAATTTAAAATGTTCATTGATCATATTCACCAGATTAAATAATTAGTTATAATATTAAAAGTGACGTTTAACTATATTTTAACTATGTTAAGAAAAACAGTCATTAATAATAATCACAATAAATTATTATTATTATTATTATTATTATTATTATTATTATTATTATTATTATTATTATTATTATTATTATTAGACTATTATTAGACTATTATTATTATTTGTAGAAACGTTCCAATGGTGAAGTATGGTGGATTTCTTTCGTTAACATGAAATATTGAACACCATACCGGTATGTGTCCGTCCTGTTCTTGTCACAACCTCCCTAACAGTACGGGACGACGACAGCGGTGTCACTGGACCGTTTGCGAATAGCAGTAACAACACTTCCCGGTACAGCAAACTGCGAGTCGCAGCGCAAGACTGTCACAGTAGCAGTGGACCGGTAGAGAAGAGTATCCTGGAGCAGGTTGTCACTGCTCCATTCGGAGAATAGGTGACGCGTACTGGTACGCCACTACCGACACACCTCTAATAGTAACATTCCAGTAGCAGTTAAGAAAGCAGTAGCAGATAACAAACCAGCGTGAAACGCGCAGATCTAATCAGTAATCACAGCATCACACTCACAAGTCCAAGTCTAACCGTGACCCACACCACAGTCGCAGTTGCGGCTGCGCTGTGATTGTAAACTCCTATTGTCGACATTGTCATACGATCACAGGAAGGGAAAGTGAATAGAATCTGCGGCGACGATGGAATATGAAAGAGTTAGGAGTGTGAAGGAAGCGTTCTCGGCCTTAATTAAGGTACAGCCTCAGCATTTGTCTGGTGTGAAAATGGGAAACCACGGAATACCATATTCAGGGCTGCCGATAGTAGGGTTCGAATCCACTATCTCCCAGATGCAAACTCACAGCTGCGCACCCCTAACCACACGGCCAACTCGCCCGGTCGTACCGAGTGTAACAGCCTACCTGAATATTGGCGGGAAGTAACACACTGGTTCATAATAGCATCTTCACGGATGTCTACGGCCTGGTCATTCCAGCTCTGGAACTTTGGACTGTTAGATCGGCACCGTAGTACTGTTCGTTAAAAGTGAGAAAATCTGCAGTTTTTTCATTTGATCGAGTATTTTATATGATAACGTTGCTTTTAATTGCTACATTCCTACTGACTTTTTTTGTAATGACCTATGTTTACTCCTGTTAGGAAAATCAAAAATTCAGTCTTTCTGAAAATCCCGTAGGGAAACACGGGTACATCAAATAGCAGTTATAAAAAAATAGTTGATTCGTACGGTGGCGTACTTTTTGAAAAAAGGTAATATATATATATATATAACTTTTTAAAATATGACTCTGAAAATGAGTATTTGTTTTCAGCGTTAGCGCGAGTTCGCCCCTGTACTGAATGCTGCACGACATCGTACTCCTCGGTACTCCTGTAGGCCGCAGAGTGATGATGGTCATATTTCGAGTGGCCTTGGCTGAATCACAGTTAATCACAGCTACTTCAAAATAGCAATCACAGTTTGACCTGTGAGTGTAAAATCACTGCTAGTCACACCGCTATGGACGTTATACGGAGACATGCTTGAAGCCGTGACCAGGCTGTAACGGATTAAAGGTGAGTAACGTTGGACGTTATTTTTCATAGTTACTTTATTGTAGCAGTTACACAACAGTAACCGTTTGTCACACCTCTACATCACAACACAGCTGCTCCGCTCCATCCCCACCTCTAATCTGAACCATAATTTCTTCTTCTATCTTAATCTGTTTACCCTCTAGGGTCGGCTTTTCCCTCGGATTCAGCGAGGGATCCCACCTCTACCGCCTCAATGGCAGTCGGGGATACAACTAGGGAAAATGAACAGTACCTCGCCCAGGCGGCCTCACCTGCTATGATGAACAGGGGCCTTGTGGAGGGATGGGACGGCAATTAGGAGGGAAGGAAGCGGCCGTGGCCTTAAGTTAGGTACCATCCCAGCATTTGCCTGGAGGAGAAGTGGGAAACCACTTCCAGGATGGCTGAGGCTGAGTGGACCCCGTTCCAGCCCTCGTACCACTTTTCAAATTTCGTGGCAGAGCCGGGATTCAAACCCGGACCTCCGGGGATGGCAGCTAATCAGGCTAACCACTACATCACTGTAGCGGACTGACCCGTTATTTACGCATTTTTAATAATTCGCCCGTAGTTAATGAAACTAGGGCATCCAAAAATTTATGAACCGAATAATGGTTCTTAGATGTAAGCCTTCATAGTTACAGGTATAAATAGCTATAAATTGAGAACGGACTGTTTATCATCTAAGAGTACTTTTAATAAATTAATATAATCAGGTTTTCCTGAGAGATAACTTGTAACTAGATGTACACCATAGGAATGAAAATATTAATATTCACCAAACACATTGAATGACTTACGAGTGAACGAGTAAATGATCCAGCACTGAAGAATAGAATTTGCAATATATACAGATCCTTTCGCACCGTTCAATGTAAGTAATTGCCTTCGAAGTGTAAGTTTCTCCTGGTACGTTGTTTTCTTTCAGAATTTGTCAAAGGTTTCTAAGAGACGGCAGTGTTAAGATACGGCTTAACGTTGGAGGAATATTTACTTCTATAAAATCAACATTATTTTAATACAGAGAAATTCAACAAGGAGGCTCGCACTTGACGCATGATTGTGCTGGTATCTAGCGGTGAATGTTCGAATTGGCTGCAACGGTGTGCAGCGTGGTGGCTGCAAGGTGAAGCGAAAGTAGTTCTTACAAAAGCTTGCCGCTAGATGGCAAGAGTTTACTGCTCGGTCTAGAACTATATTTTCAGCACATGCGACGGCACATGTAATACCGCAAGTCCGGAAGAAAGCTATAGGCAGATCAGCTGATCGTACAGCTCTTTCATTCTTTCTTACTTAATCTGTTTACCCTCCAGGGTAGATTATTCCCTCGGACTCAGCGAGGAATCCCATTATAGAGGATACAACAGTGGAGAATGACCAGTGTCTCGCCCAGGCGGCCTCGCCTGCTATGCTGAACAGGGGTCTTGTGGGGGTATGGGAAGATTGGATGGGAGAGACAAGGAAGTGGGAAGGAATCGGCCGTAAGTTAGGTACCTTCCCGGCATTATGCCTAGTATTGCCGATCAATTTCATCATCATCATCATCATCAACATCTGTTTACCCCCCAGGGTCGGCTTTTCCCTCGGACACAGCGAGGGATCCCACCTCTACCGCCTCAAGGGCAGTGTCCTGGAGCTTCAGACTCTTGGTCGGGGATACAACTGGGGAGAATGACCAGTACCTCGCCCAGGCGGCCTCACCTGCTATGCTGAACAGGGGCCTTGTGGAGGGATGGGAAGATTGGAAGGGATAGGCAAGGAAGAGGGAAGGAAGCGGCCGTGGCCTTATGTTAGGAGGAGAAGTGGGAAACCACGGAATCGAACCCACCTCTACTCAGTTGACCTCCCGAGGCTGAGTGGACCCCGTTCCAGCCCTCATACCACTTTTCAAATTTCGTGGCAGAGCCGGGAATCGAACCCGGGCCTCCGGGGGGTGGCAGCTAATCACGCTAACCACTACACCACAGAGGCGGACGCCGATCAATTTAACTACCATAATGTATCAGCTCCCACATTTCTTGAAAATATTTGACAATATATTATCATTCCGTCACATATAATACTACAACAGATCCACTAACAGACATGATTAAAATCGAAAACATGCACGGGACTGTAAGCATTATCACGTGCTACCCATGCATTCGAAGCTGAAGCGCCCGTAACATGGCGATGCGCGAAAGTGTTCAATATTCCGCATAGCATCAGCGCGCTGTGAGTCTAGATAAGTATTTAAGTCTTTGTTCATTAGCTGGGTGAATAGTTTTGCTGGGGTTTCTCCTATTTGATGCAGCTGTCTTCGAATATATACACCATTATCCAAAACGTTGAAATAGTCCTCCTGCGATGGGTAATATAAGAGTACATTCCTTGTGGATGCGCCCCCTTTGTACAGTCTGGCGGCACACAAGACGCCGGTCGGACGAAGTTCCTTGAGGATGTCTTCTTCCGGGAACGCTGGGTCGACATCATGGGCAATACAAGTGTACATTATAGGGGACGCCGACTTCCTCTTGGTGTCAGGCCTATCTGCTTTGTTGCGTCGGCTGGGTGCGTAATTAAAGGTGTGGCGCCAGCCGGCTGGAGAAGAATATTAGAGGGTGTTTATAGGGGAAAACAGTCCACTTTCGGAGTTTGGAGAGGGGATGAGAAAGATAATTATGTTGTGCGACGAAATAGGAAAAGAACTGCATATATCTGGTAAGTATCAATTCTTTAATTATCACTGTGTCTCCCCCCCCTTTGCACACATTTCTCCGTTCGTAAGCATAAGCATCCAGATACATGCAAGATGTATGCCAAAACTATCTATACACTGTTATGCATGCCAAAAAACCCCACAAATGTCTCACGATCAGCAAAAGCTACAGCGGGTGCTCGTCGTACATATTGTCTACATTTTCTAAAGCTCTGAGTTCCGATTCCGGTGGAGCTAAATCTTCGTAATATGCTGAATTTTCTGTCAAGTAGTTGTGCAGAATGAACGTTGTTCTGTTGATTAGGTTAGTTGTGTCCACATTATCATCCATGGGTTTGCAATCATCATCATCATCATCTGTTTACCCTCCAGGTTTGGTTGTTCCCTCGGACTCAGCGAGGGATCCCACCTCTACCGCCTCAAGGGCAGTGTCCTGGAGCTTCAGACTCTTGGTCGGGGGATACAACTGGGGAGAATGACCAGTACCTCGCCCAGGCGGCCTCACCTGCTATGCTGAACAGGGGCCTTGCGGGGATGGGGAAGATTGGAAGGGATAGACAAGGAAGAGGGAAGGAAGCGGCCGTGGCCTTAAGTTAGGTACCATCCCGGCATTTGCCTGGAGGAGAAGTGGAAAACCACGGAAAACCACTTCCAGGATGGCTGAGGTGGGAATCGAACCCACCTCTACTCAGTTGACCTCCCGAGGCTGAGTGGACCCCGTTCCAGCCCTCGTCCCACTTTCCAAATTTCGTGGCAGAGCCGGGAATCGAACCCGGACCTCCGGGGGTGGCAGCTAGTCACGCTAACCACTACACCACAGAGGCGGACGGGTTTGCAATACATTCTCCATTTCTGTGCTAGTATGTCGAAGTAATTTTCTACGACTCTTCTCGCTCTACACACTCGATACGGTAAGTTGTAATTTTCTTTGGGCTTGTCTCCTTTTGCTTCTGGCATGTACAGTATATTCCTTGCATTCTGTCACAAACAGTTTACCGAGCTCGATAGCCGCAGTCGCTTACGTGCGGCCAGTATCCAGTATTCCGGAGTTAGTGGGTTCGAATCCCACTGTCAGCAGCCTTGAAGACGGTGGTTTACCATTTTAACACCAGGCTAATGCTGGGGCTGTACCGCTTCCTTCCCACTCCTAGCCCTTTCCTGTCCCATCGTCGCCGTAAGACCTATCTGTGTCAGTGCGACGTAAAGCAAATTGTAAAAAAAAAAAAAAAAAAAAAAAGGCTGGCAAACATCTCTCACAATAGTACCAACTGTTGTCAATCCGACTCGGAAACAGTGACCAATTGTAGAATAGGCATCTCCAGTAGCCATAAATCTGAAAGAAAAATACGTGCAGTAGAGTGTCGGGAATCCGAGCGTTATTTGAATTTTTCTTTTTAAAATTTAAAATTTGTCTGCAGCACTTCATTCCCTGCTTATTCCCGACATGTCATTGTACTGTGGCTCCCCTCTCCTGAGATCACGCCCGTTTGTTTTCGTGCCTGAAACTAAAACGTTTTTGAGAAAGAAAAGTCTGCCTATTAAAGCAGTTTTATTGCTGGACAACCCAGTGTCGCAGAAATAACTGGAATAAGCTAAATAAAGTAGTAGTAATTAATAATAATAAACGAACCTGCGGTCATCATCCTCAGCAACTGGTAGAAGCAGAAGCACTTCTTCATCAGACGCTACTGTTCCCACTCCGGGGTGAAGACAAGGACGAATTTCGCAACGACCGCGGAATTGTAGGTTTCGCTCCCGCTTCCCATGCCCCGCGTTGGTGTGTCCAGACCTCAATGTTAAGGTTTTTCAGTCGCGGTCTATACTAGGAAATTTTCCGGCATTCACGTTAGTGCAGGAGAATGGAAAACAACGGTAAACCAAATTCATGACAGTCGACGGTGTGGTCTGGCCCCTACCCTTCTCTCTAATAACGAGGCGTAGAGCCACGGACGAACCAGTCGTTATCACCGTGTCTCTACATCTACATTTTTTTTTCTTTTTTTGCCCACCACGCAAATCTTCCAATATATTACGTAACGTTTCAATATTTAAAGCGAGTAAGCTGCTAACAGAGTAGGGTTCCACTATCGGGGGTGGTATTCTGGTCCCCTTGTGGTTACTGTAATCCCTTCGCCAGGATATCCAAATAGCTTCTGAATTGCGAATGTTCAACACGTACACGTCTTCTTCTTCACGTCTTTTTCATTAGATGGATCAAATAATAATGTTATTGTTTATAACATAACCAGTGGCGGCTGGTCGTATCTGAGGCTGGGTGTTGCACCAACATGTTCAATGTTGCAATTTTAAATGAGAATCTAATAGAAATAACAAGAATCCCTAGTATCCGTATGTAATGAACTGCATTCATATTAAAATTGAAATACATATCCAGCAATTAAAACACAGGAAATAAGAATATAACTACAGTTATTCTTATCTCACTTGAATTGAAAATTCGCCCTCCTGTTTTTCATTGATGCAAACTTGTCAGTCACCCGTTGATTGAAGTCCGCGATTTCCATCAGCAGATCTCTTTCTATAGAAAGCATCGCCAAGGCCGACAATCTTTCCTGGGTCATAGAGTTCCTTAAGGAAGTTTTTATTTTATTCAAAGTAGAAAAACATCTTTCTGCTTCGACAGACGTCATAGGGATTGTAAAATTAAACTTCAGCAGTTTCAAGCACTCAGTTCAGTGAACGTCCTCTCCAGGTTGTTGGTTATTATAAACTCTGCTAAACTAACAGGACCCGACAATGATCTGAATTCTTGTGCTAAATAGGGGCTGTCTGGCCGAGGCGGTAAAGGCGTGCTCGGTTCGCCCGGAAGGACGTGGGTTCGAATCCCCGTCAGGAAGTAGTAAACTTTAAGAAACGAGATTTCCACTTCCGGACGTGCATATGGCCCTGAGGTTCACTCAGCCTAAACCAAAAATGAGTACCAGGTTAATTTCTAGGGGCAAAGGTGGCCAGGCGTAGAGCTAACCACTCTACCCCATCATGTGCCGAGGGCTTTCATGGCCTGTACGTAGGTGACTTTGCTTTGCTTTCTTGTGCTAAATAGATGGACGATAGTTCATGGCGTAGTTTCAGTTTGTCCAAAACCGTATACACTATTTGTTGAAACTAAACTACACAAACACCGGCAGCTTCGTGACGAACTCTTACTCACAATTTAGAATCCATCAGTTTTAATAATAACGCACAGAAAAATCATCTAGAACCAAAATACTCAATCACCTGAAAACACACCAAGGCCTGCACGTGATAAATGTAAACATAACGTCTACATAAACACCAACAACTCCATGTCGCAATAGTCCAGCCGTTTACCAACATGTGACAATGTTGGCACAAAGCTCGTTTTACGGTTGGCAAATGCATAACATGAAGTTATGCTGATGAGAAAACGTTTCCTCCGGAAGTATATCCTCAAAACAAATTTGGGGATTTAATAAAAGGTTATGATTGCCCATGAATTACCAATGTTGGTAACATTGTGAATGTTGCGGTGCAGCTTACCCTTACCCTAGTGGCGTGGAAAAGAAATTACCGTTGCGAGTGGAGAGAAAGCAGCGATGAAGTCATCTCTGCAGAGTGGTGCAATCTATCGGGGACATTTGGAGTTGTTTTTCGATAGGGGACTTGCTGGTCTCATGCAACTCCCTAGGACCGATACTGGCGGGCTTGCTACCTGATGCTATACATCGTATACAGGCTTATTTGTGTCGGTGTAACGTAAAGCCACTAGCAAAAAAAATGTTGATTTCGTGCACGTTTTTAATTCTTTCTTGTTTAATTTTATGATAAATAATATCTGTTGTCAACAACATACACATTAGATCCTCGCGTGACACCTCTATCTTGCCTACTGACAGATGCTTCCGGCCTTCCGCGAGCGGTGCACTATAACCACCACCAGCTAGAATCGCGCGGGTTCACCTCGCTGCTTGCAACTGGCGCGGTTTACGCGACAAAGCGAGAAGCGGGAAGCGGTGCACTATGGACGTACCCTCAGGTAGCATGTACCACTATAACAAATTGTCTTATACCATTGTATAGCTATGTAAATCATAATTGTAAAACCCATGCATATATGTAATCTCTGTATCATGAACTCAATAAAAAGCAAAGGAACAGATCTGCACCCTTAGCCAAGAGGCCAAACACCTTAACTCCTCCAAATCCAAAGCTCCTTTATTCTAACTACAAACCACTCCAAATCCCCGAACCCCGCCAAATCTCCTGGCCAGAGAGAAGGCGTTACCTTCTAGGTGGCCCGCCCCTTCCCTTCAGGAAGGGGAATGAAAACATCCTCCTTGGTCCTATAACTATAAAGGCTTACATCTAAGAACCATTATTCGGTTCATAAATTTTTGGATGCCCTAGTTTCATTAACTACGGGCGAATTATTAAAAATGCGTAAATAACGGGTCAGTCCGCTACAGTGCTGTAGTGGTTAGCCTGATTAGCTGCCATCCCCGGAGGTCCGGGTTTGAATCCCGGCTCTGCCACGAAATTTGAAAAGTGGTACGAGGGCTGGAACGGGGTCCACTCAGCCTCAGCCATCCTGGAAGTGGTTTCCCACTTCTCCTCCAGGCAAATGCTGGGATGGTACCTAACTTAAGGCCACGGCCGCTTCCTTCCCTCCTAATTGCCGTCCCATCCCTCCACAAGGCCCCTGTTCATCATAGCAGGTGAGGCCGCCTGGGCGAGGTACTGTTCATTTTCCCTAGTTGTATCCCCGACTGCCATTGAGGCGGTAGAGGTGGGATCCCTCGCTGAATCCGAGGGAAAAGCCGACCCTAGAGGGTAAACAGATTAAGATAGAAGAAGAAATTATAGTTCAGATTAGAGGTGGGGATGGAGCGGAGCAGCTGTGTTGTGATGTAGAGGTGTGACAAACGGTTACTGTTGTGTAACTGCTACAATAAAGTAACTATGAAAAATAACGTCCAACGTTACTCACCTTTAATCCGTTACAGCCTGGTCACGGCTTCAAGCATGTCTCCGTATAACGTCCATAGCGGTGTGACTAGCAGTGATTTTACACTCACAGGTCAAACTGTGATTGCTATTTTGAAGTAGCTGTGATTAACTGTGATTCAGCCAAGGCCACTCGAAATATGACCATCATCACTCTGCGGCCTACAGGAGTACCGAGGAGTACGATGTCGTGCAGCATTCAGTACAGGGGCGAACTCGCGCTAACGCTGAAAACAAATACTCATTTTCAGAGTCATATTTTAAAAAGTTATATATATATATATTACCTTTTTTCAAAAAGTACGCCACCGTACGAATCAACTATTTTTTTATAACTGCTATTTGATGTACCCGTGTTTCCCTACGGGATTTTCAGAAAGACTGAATTTTTGATTTTCCTAACAGGAGTAAACATAGGTCATTACAAAA
Organism: Anabrus simplex; assembly: GCF_040414725.1. Lineage (NCBI taxonomy): Eukaryota > Metazoa > Arthropoda > Insecta > Orthoptera > Tettigoniidae > Anabrus > Anabrus simplex. The sequence goes on along the minus strand of NC_090278.1, from coordinate 52,127,925 downwards.
AAAGTCAGTAGGAATGTAGCAATTAAAAGCAACGTTATCATATAAAATACTCGATCAAATGAAAAAACTGCAGATTTTCTCACTTTTAACGAACAGTACTACGGTGCCGATCTAACAGTCCAAAGTTCCAGAGCTGGAATGACCAGGCCGTAGACATCCGTGAAGATGCTATTATGAACCAGTGTGTTACTTCCCGCCAATATTCAGGTAGGCTGTTACACTCGGTACGACCGGGCGAGTTGGCCGTGTGGTTAGGGGTGCGCAGCTGTGAGTTTGCATCTGGGAGATAGTGGATTCGAACCCTACTATCGGCAGCCCTGAATATGGTATTCCGTGGTTTCCCATTTTCACACCAGACAAATGCTGAGGCTGTACCTTAATTAAGGCCGAGAACGCTTCCTTCACACTCCTAACTCTTTCATATTCCATCGTCGCCGCAGATTCTATTCACTTTCCCTTCCTGTGATCGTATGACAATGTCGACAATAGGTGTTTACAATCACAGCGCAGCCGCAACTGCGACTGTGGCGTGGGTCACGGTTAGACTTGGACTTGTGAGTGTGATGCTGTGATTACTGATTAGATCTGCGCGTTTCACGCTGGTTTGTTATCTGCTACTGCTTTCTTAACTGCTACTGGAATGCTACTATTAGAGGTATGTCGGTACTGGCGTACCGGTACGCGTCACCTATTCTCCGAATGGAGCAGTGACAACCTGCTCCAGGATACTCTTCTCTACCGGTCCACTGCTACTGTGACAGTCTTGCGCTGCGACTCGCAGTTTGCTGTACCGGGAAGTGTTGTTACTGCTATTCGCAAACGGTCCAGTGACACCGCTGTCGTCGTCCCGTACTGTTAGGGAGGTTGTGACAAGAACAGGACGGACACATACCGGTATGGTGTTCAATATTTCATGTTAACGAAAGAAATCCACCATACTTCACCATTGGAACGTTTCTACAAATAATAATAATAGTAGTCTAATAATAGTCTAATAATAATAATAATAATAATAATAATAATAATAATAATAATAATAATTTATTGTGATTATTATTAATGACTGTTTTTCTTAACATAGTTAAAATATAGTTAAACGTCACTTTTAATATTATAACTAATTATTTAATCTGGTGAATATGATCAATGAACATTTTAAATTCACAACACTGTGTACGTTTTAAAACGTCAGATATTCCAAAATGATCATCGGCGATTTCTAAACAACATTATAGGTCATTCACATGTCAGAATCTTCTTCTTCTTCTTAGCGTGCCTGTCCGCCTCGGACGTTGGCGATCAACATGGCTATTCGGGCTTTATCCATTGAAATTCGGAACAGTTCTGCAGATGTTTTGTTGAACCAGGTTTTAAGGTTGTCGAGCCAGGAAATTCTTCTTCGCCCAGGAGATCTTTTTCCTTCTATTTTCCCTTGCAGGATAAGTTGAAGCGTCAGAATCTTAGGGAAGAATTGCACACAAAATATTATCATTTTCCTAGTTGGGAAGTAACTGGGTAAAAGTAATCGGTTACTTTTAACGATTACATTTTAAAAATTACCTGTAATCATTACTTTTCCCCAAAAGTCTACTTGTAATTTACTTCTTGAAATAAAATTGTGCCGGGCGGAGTAGCTTGGTCGGTACAGCGCTGGCCTTCTGACCCCAACTTGGCAGGTTCGATCCTGGCTCAGTCCGGTGGTATTTGAGGTGCTCAAATACGTCAGCCTCGTATCGGTAGATTTAGAGGCACGTAAAGGAACTCATGCGGGTCTAAATTTCAACATCTCGGTGTCTCCGAAAATCGTAATAGTAGTTAGTGGGACGTAAAGCAAATAACATTATTATTATTAGTAGATTTACTGGCAAGTTAAAGAACTCCTGCAGAACAAGATTCCGGCACCTCGGCGTCTCCGAAAACCGTAATGTACTTACTGGGACGTAAAACAAATAATATTATTATGTGTATATTTATTAATTGAAGATAAAAAAATAGTTTCGATACTTTCAACCTACCACCAGTGTGCCATTATCGAAGCAGATAAGACAGGCGTGATCATGACATAATCGAACAGAGCAAATCGTGCATCCGCTGACTACGTAAGCCTACTGTGCTATGTTCCTCAGCTCCATTTGTGCTTGTACCGGTTGTCACTGGACCGGCAGCGTGTCACCGCGCAGCCATGCTCCATTTGTGGTTGGACCGGTTTGTCACTGGCCCGGCAGCGTGTCACCGCGGAGCCATGCTCCTCAGCTCCATCTGTGGCTGGACCGGTTTGTCACTGAACCGGCAGCGTGTCACCGCGGAGCCATGCTCCTCAGCTCCATCTGTGGCTGGACCGGTTTGTCACTGGACCGGCAGCGTGTCACCGCGGAGCCATGTCCCTCAGCTCCATCTGTGGCTGGACCGGGTTGTCACTGAACCGGCAGCGTGTCACCGCGGAGCCATGCTCCTCAGCTCCATCTGTGGCTGGACCGGTTTGTCACTGGACCGGCAGCGTGTCACCGCGGAGCCATGCTCCTCAGCTCCATCTGTGGCTGGACCGGTTTGTCACTGGACCGGCAGCGTGTCACCGCGGAGCCATGCTCCTCAGCTCCATCTGTGGTTGGACCGGTTTGTCACTGGACCGGCAACGTGTCACTGGAGCAGTTGGAGCAGTGACACATTATTTTTGGACCGTCAAGTATTTGCTCTAGCTACTATTGGCCTTGCTGTGCGTTTCACGCTGGTTGATCACGTTAGTTTATCGATTTCTCGCAGCGCAGCGCTGCCGGTACTTGACTAGGTTATCTGCTACTGCTTTAGTGGCGGCCAGTACTGGCGGCTAGAAGTGGCAGCCAGTGAAATGGCCGGACAGTAAGTTTACACACGAGGACAGTAATGGCTTCCATTTTTATGTTCTAGTGGCAGCCAGTAGCCAGTTTTAATGTGGACGTGGTTAATGGTGGAAGTGTTTGTCTAGGACGTCAGTGTATTCTCAGTCGTCAGAGGATGTGTGAGAATATGCAGGGGATTGATGAAGAGTACGAGGAAGCTCTTGATGAGGCTGTAAGTGATATTGTACATTGTTTAAGTGAAGAGCTTCAAGAAATATTAAAGACTCGGTGTGTCGTAGAGATCAGCTAGGAGCTTCGTCTACAATACTTCGGGAACTTGCCGAGGAAGATCCTCTGGAATACAAGAGAATTATGAGAATGAGTGTGGGGCAATTTAACGAACTGTTTAATTCAATTGAACATAAAATATCAAAAACAGATACGTTAATGAGAAACGCAGTTCCTGCCCGTCCAAAACTAGAAGTTGCCTTACGATTTTTAGCTCGTGGTGACAGTTACTAAACTCTAGCAATCATGTTTCGAATACCAGCCAACACCATTTCTAGTTTTATGCCAGAAGTACTTACAGCAATAACTTCAGCATTACAAGGATATATGAAGGTAAGATCTCACAAGTTATTGTGTACTAACTTGTTCATTTAAAGTATCGGGTAGTAGAAAAATCACGACTGGGCTGTGTTTTGTATCATTTCATAATCATTTGCAAAAAGAGTAGCAAATTCTTAGTTTATATACTGATGAGTTCAAAGTAAACATGTGTGGAAATGTGCATATCCTTTAGGGGTTTTCACTTCAAACAACTAGTGTATGCTAAACATAAAAGAGGTGTTTAAACCAAAAATATCAATTTTCTGCAGAGCAATTTATTATTAAATATAATGTTAGTTATAATGCGTTGTAAAGTACACAAAACAAAATTTGTTTGTCAGGTAACGTCCTTTCATTGTACATTTCTATAAGCTAAATCTCCTTCAGCTATAAATTCGTTTGGAATGCTAGAATCGTCATCAGAATCTTCCATGTAGGACGAGGCTCCAGATAACATCGGAGAACGTGAAGGTTGTGGGGATTCTAACAACCTCAATCTCCCTTTTGTTAACATGGATTGAATTTCGTACTGGCAAGCAAGACGGTTTCTCATGGGAAGGTCCTGCAACTGAGCTGCAACATATTTGCCAAATACGTCAACCTCGTCGAGCTCGACTTTGGTGGAAGTAGACGGGCGACTCTCAGTTATTTTTTTGCAGTTTTTCAATCGAAAACTCAACTTTCGATAATTTGCTTACACGCCGTTTCTTTCTATTACGTGTTCGAAACGTAGGCACAACTGGGGATTGTGACGTGTCCTCTTCAGCGAGTTTGTCGACATTCTGTTCAGTTTCAACAGTTTGTTGTTCAATTGCTTTATCCATCCCATCATCTTTAGGGCTGATAGCTGCTGTAACCTGAAATTAAAAAACAACCAGTAATTTACCGGACTCGCTCCTCTTTATGTGTGTGTAAATGTGTTTGTATGCACTTGAAAATAATTTAGATTGTAGCTAATATTTCACTTTTACGTTCCGCAAATATTGGAGGAATGGGTGGAAATACAAAGAAATAATGAAACAAAATGGAATTTTTCTTTATGTTGTGGTGCTATTGACGAAAAGCATGTGGCCATAAAACGTCCGCCTGGGAGTTGCTCTGAGTTTTACAACTACAAAGGAGGTTACAGCGTTATACTTTTGGCATTGGTAGATGCTGATTGTGAATTTCTATACGTAGATGTGGGAACCAATGGAAGAGCCAATGATGCAAGTGTTTTCCGGTTGTCTATAGACAAGAGAAGGCTCAATTTTCCTAATTACTACTTTATTTTGGGTGATGACGCGTTCCCTTTGTCACCGAACTTAATGAAGCCCTATTTAAAAAGAAATTTGACATTACTGGAACGTATATTGAACTATCGCGTGCACGCAGAGTGGTGGAAAACGCGTTTGGTATAATGGCAGCAAGATTTAGAATCTATGGAAAAGAAATCTAAACTGATTTACAAACTGTAGATCTGATTGTACAATGCACATGTACTCTCCACAACTGGTTGGGAACAACGTCACCAGCAACGTACTTTGAAAGAGGTTGGGTTGACCAGGAAGACACTGACACAGGAGTTTTTCGCCCCGGCCAGTGGCGTTCTACTGGGACAGAACTACCGTCATAGAGAGGATCTCGCTCGACATGCACATATTCGAAAAGAGCTTCGGAAACAAGGAAGAAACTGGCTGAGTACTTCAGTGGAGATGGACGAGTGTCTTGGCAGTTGAAGTATGTTGGCATGTAATCAATGGCACAGCAAATGTGCTTCAGCCCTAGTTTGTTATTGACGAAGTCTGTGAAAAAATGTTCTTAAAGACTTACTAGTGTTATTGTTCAGTGAATCACAAAATTATTTTTAAATGTTAATACCGATAGTTGAAAACACTAGCAAGATAAAAAAGTTTTAAAACACAATGGGTCCGTGGTCTTTTGATATAGTCTTGTATCTTATTAAATTAGATATTGAACTGATCGCATTTTAAATAGTTCTTATTATCCATTTCCTCCTTATTTTTACAAATATGTTTGTTGATTCTGTTTCTATTTTGGAAACTAAGAACTTACTGCATATGACCTAACCTCTCGACAGGTGACAATTAATTGAATAGCTACTTACCTTGACACACAGTTTTGACCTAACATACTTCTGCATAAGAATTAAAAAATCAAACTTACCAAATTCAATGTGGACTTCCTCGTGATGACTACATGTCTCAAGAAACTGTCTGCTGCAATGAAACATGGTAATTTCGGTACGTAAACGTCGTCCGTGCCTGCTCCACTTCCTTCTGATTCATTTACTTTCAGGAGTTCACCTCTGTACGTGGCCTTTATAGCCTTTATACTGGCTCTCAAAAAACTTAAGTCAGGAACCGCGACCCCTAGTCCTATTAATTCACCCTTTAACTTCATCATTGTACTCTCCCTCTTCGCCTTGTTGGCATAATCAGAATGACGAATGTTCCATGATAGTTTATGTAAGTTTCTAAAAATATACCGATATTGTCGGCACTCCATTTTATACTAGCAGTTGGTTTTGTCTTCACTTCTTGTGAACAAATTTCGCAACAAATGTAAATACAAAAGTAGTTCCTTCCTCAACAGAGTCTAGCACTCTACTGGCGGCCAGTACCTTTTAAGACACGTCCAATAATGGCTGCCACTGGGTCACGTGACCCTGTTACTGGCCCTCTGGCGTCCAGTAAACTCAAACATGCTTGAGTTTGGTGGCCGCCAGTAGCCAACTGGACGTTCAAGCGGAAGTACCCCTGCACACGGGGACAGTAGAGGGATAATGATTGGCGGCCAATACTGTCCCCGTCTGCAGGGGGCTTTAACTGCTAACTGCTACTGGCTGCTACTATTGGACGTGCTGTGCGTTTCACGCTGTTTGATCACGTTAGTTTAAGCGCTGCCGCATGCGAAACATCACAATCGCAGTTAAGACTTGCTAGTCTGGCCAACCCGCTAGCAGGTTGAACTGCGATTTCACACTAGCAGTGATTTAGTTGCAGGTTTGCAAATCACTTCCCATCACTACATAGTGGTGTGACTATTTTGAAGTAGCTGTGATTAACTGTGATTCAGCCAACGCCACCTAGGATACAAGGCCACTCGAAATATGACCATCATCACTCTGCGGCCTACAGGAGTACCGAGGAGTACGATGTGCAGCATTCAGTACACGGGCGAACTCGCGCTAACGCTGAAAACAAATACTCATTTTCAGAATCATATTTTAAAAAGTTATATACATTACCTTTTTTCAAAAAGTACGCCACCGTACGAATCAACAAGGACTATTTTTTTTATAACTGCTAGTTGATGTACCCGTGTTTCCCTACGGGATTTTTAGAAAGACTGAATTTGTGGTTTTCCTAACCGGAGTCAACATAGGTCATTACAAAAAAAGTCAGTAGGAATATAGCGATTAAAAGCAACGTTATCATATAAAATACACGATCAAATGAAAAACTGCAGATTTTCTCACTTTTAACGAACAGTACTACGGTGCCGATCTAACAGTCCAAAGTTCCAGAACTGGAATGACCAGGCCGTAGACATGCGTGGAGATGCTATGATGAACCAGTGTGTTATGTACCAGTAGCATCAGAAAATTTATGAACCAGAGGAATAGCATGCTAAAGAAGAAAGTTATATAACTCCCAGCTATTTCCCGCCAATATTCAGGTAGGCTGTTACACTCTGTATGACCGGGGGAGTTGGCCTTGTGGTTAGGGGTGCGCAGCTGTGAGTTTGCATCTGGGAGATAGTGGATTCGAACCCTACTATCGGCAGCCCTGAATATGGTATTCCGTGGTTTCCCATTTTCACACCAGACAAATGCTGGGGCTGTACCTTAATTAAGGCCGAGAACGCTTCCTTCACACTCCTAGCTCTTTCATATCCCATCGTCGCCATAAGACCTATCTGTTTCGTTTCGACGTAAAACAAATTTAAAAAAAATACTCGGTACGCAGCAGCAATCCTATCTATCGGAGATGGGTGGCAACAGAAGACACAAAGCACGTCACGACAAACAATGGTCAATTGTTGATCAATTTTATGAGCTTTCTATATTGTAGCCCTTCACATTTAGTTTTTTTCGACTCTGTTATATTAGGGCGTCTTATAAAATTATTTATAGCGTAGACTGTAGTCCCTTATTCTCCGACTTTACATACCGATTTTCATTAAATTCTGTTTACCTATTTTTCTCGTGACTCGGCGCTGATATGGACAAAAATCCAAATTCATGAATATATCTGTGATCATAGCCGGTACGGTAACAATATATAAGACATAAATGATCGGAAATTTAACACTATATAACTTTAGTTATGCAGTATTTATCGATACGACCACTATTAACATAAATATTTGAGAATTAAATTGTAGGCCTTCCCCTAAACTACCATTTCACTCAGCGTGAGTAAAATTATTTATGGCCTAGATTCTAGCGACTTATTCCCCGATTTTGCATACCGATTTTCATTAAGATAGGACCACTAATAAATATTTGAGAATTGAATTTTAAGCCTTCCCCTAAACTACCATTATTCTCAGCATGAATACAATTATTTATGGCCTAGATTGTAGCGACTTATTCCCCGACTTTCCTTACCGATTTCCATTAAGATACGACCACTAATAACATAAATATTTGAGAATTAAATGTTAGGCCTTCCCTCAAACTACCATTTCACTCAGCGTGAATAAATTATTTATGGCCTAGATTGTAGCCACTTATTCCCCGACTTTGCATACCGATTTTCATTAAATTCTCCTCAGCGGTTTTCTCGTGATGCGTGTATATACATGCAACTGCGACTTTGGTGTGGGTCGCAGTTAGACCTTTGAGTGTGATGCTGTGATACAGACAGATATTACGGAAAATTAAAAAGTGCATTTCCTTGTTACTTTGGACATGACTGATACAGAAATACCATCCTTTTTAAATTCTGAGCAATGTATAGAAAAAACCTCTTAGAATTGAGGGTTAACCAGTTGTCTTTTTTTTTTTTGCTAGGGGCTTTACGTCGCACCGACACAGATAGGTCTTATGGCGACGATGGGATAGGAAAGGCCTAGGAGTGGGAAGGAAGCGGACGTGGCCTGGTGTGAAAATGGGAAACCACGGAAAACCATCTTCAGGGCTGCCGATAGTGGGATTCGAACCTACTATCTCCCGGATGCAAGCTCACAGCCGCGTGCCTCTACGCGCACGGCCAACTCGCCCCGTAGTTGTCTTTTTATCAAAATCATTGGCATAATTACATTGGAATTATAAAGCTGCTCATTAAGGAAGAAAATCAGGGAGTGAGGAGGAGGAGGAGGAGGAGGAAATGACTTCTTCTTCTTCTTCTTCTTCTTCTTCTCCTGCTTCTGACACTTTTCCCAGACCTGTGGGGTCGTGGGTGCGAACTGCGTCGCACATGCGGATTTGGGCCTGTTTTACGACCGGATGCCCTTCCTGACGCAACCCTATATGGAGGGATGTAATTTGCGTGTTTCTGTGGTGGTTGGTAGTGTAGCGTGTTGTGTGAATATGAAGTGGAAAGTGTTGGGACAAACACAAAGACCCAGTCCCCGAGCCAGAATAATTTTTTTTGCTATTTGCTTTACGTCGCACCGACACAGATAGGTCTTATGGCGACGATGGGACAGGAAAGGCCTAGGAGTGGGGAGGAAGCGTCCGTGGCTTTAATTGAGGTACAGCCCCAGCATTTGTCTGGTGTGTAAATGGGGAAACCACGGAAACGCATCTTCAGGGCTGCCGACAGTGGGGTTCGAACCCACTATCTCCCGGATACAAGAAGAATTAATATGACGCGATTAAAATCTTCGACCGGCCGGGAATCGAACCCGGGACCCCTCTAAACCGAAGGCCTCAACGCTGACCACTCAGCCAAGGAGACGGACAGGAGGAGGAAAAGACTATTCTGATAAAATGCCCAAAACTCACTCAGAGTTCGCCTGCTGCCACTTCTCTTGTTAGCAATACCAGTAATTTTAGTAGCGAATACTTATACTACTGTACAATAGTGTAAAACAAAAACAGTAGGCAAAATAGTATGCCTACAACGTCACAAATCACTGATTAAAATACTTAGTCAACTCAACTGCTACCATCACATTTTTTCACTTTTAGACCTACAACCACAGTCGCGAAGCTCTAATACGAGGAAGGTTCATCCACTTGACAGATGGAGCGACACTAGCACCTCTAGCGGCGAGGTAGAGGCAACTTGCTAGCAGACAACAGGGAACGAATTACCATACCACTACAGTCTAAAATGGTCATAACTTCTGAACCATTCATGCAAATAATGTCCTGATAAGGTTATTGTAATCCTTATGAAAGAGCGGAGGAGGTCAAACAATTTATTTCGATGAGGAGTTCGAGGATAATATCGAAATATTTATTTCATCTTAAGGAGTTATGTTTTTCTGCCGCGGACTATAACATAAAATCGCTTCTGGAGGGCGACCGGTTCGAAATAGGTACATACCATCCCGGACTTTTTTGTAGAGGTTTTTATGCTCTACAATTCGTACGCTTACACTTGGGGTCTATCGTTGACGGTTCAGGCAGCGTAAGCCAAGAAAGCAAGTGACCGACCATGGTAGAGCGCTGGCCTTCTTCGCCCAACTTGGCAGGTTCGATGTCGGTCGGTCGGTCACTTGCTTTCTTGGCTTTCTTGCTTTGGTGCCAGTAGGGGCAAAAGATCTTAATAGGTCGACGACCCGAATAAAAAGCGTTTAAAAAAATGTTCAACGTAAATGGGGAACCTGTAATTGTCACAACAATGTTTAAATAAACAAGGACTACTCTATATCTATCTAATTAATTACTGGATGAAAGAAAATACAAAGTACCTACAATAACCTAATATTAAGAAAAAGTGAGCGTCATTTTTTTTAATGCATGGTTCATAAGACAAAAAGCATTCTTCTTGTTCTTCTTAATCAGTTTTCCCTCCAGGGTCGGTTTTTCCCTCGGACTCAGCGAGGGATCCCACCTCTACCGCCTCAAGGGCAGTGTCCTGGAGCTTCAAACTCTGGGTCGGGGGATACAACTGGGGAGGATGACCAGTACCTCGCCCAGGCGGCCTCACCTGCTATGCTGAACAGGGGCCTTGTGGAGGGATGGGAAGATTGGATGGGACAGGCAAGGAAGAAGGAAGTAGCCGTGGCCTTAAGTTAGGTACCATCCTGGCATTCGCCTGGAGGAGAAGTGGGAAACCACGGAAAACCACTTCCAGGATGGCTGAGGTGGGAATCGAACCCACTTCTACTCAGTTGACCTCCCGAGGCTGAGTGGACCCCGTTCCAGCACTCGTACCAATTTTCAAATTTCGGGGCAGAGCCGGGAATCGAACTCGGACCTCCGGGGTTGGCAGCTAATCACACTAACCACTACACCACAGAGGCGGTCCAAAAAGCACTCTAATGGACTATATCTAATTAATTATCAGTCCCGTTTTAGAAAAAAATCGTTCACAAGGAACCGACGTGGCAATAACACTGAACATTTCTTTGACGATTTTGGAGAGGGTCGGCTAGACATACTGGTATTTCTTCCACCAAATTAAGGGGTTTTCCGACCTCGGCAATAGGCGTTCATCTACATAACGCTGTACTACTATTGCCCCCGATAACGATGTGGCCCGAGGTTGGTCAGTAGCAACCATCGCATCGAACTCCTCCCAAACCGAAATCGTATTGGAGGCGGAACTTTCACTCACAGTAGTATTGACATTTTCTTGAACATTCACTGACACTTGTTGACTGTTCAGTTCTTTCATAACGAGCTCAATAGCATGTTTTTTATGGAGTCAGCAGCACTGGAACTCGAAAATGGAATGAGCTTGAAGCGCGGATCAAAGAAAAGTGCACAGCGCCAAAGTTTTACTCCATTCCCAATTCGGAAACCGTGTTCTAATTCCATTGTCTAAGGAATCAATCAGATTCCGCACTGTGGAGTGGAAGTCTTCTTTCACAAGTTTGTTACATACTGCAGACAGTCCTCGAATGAGCACTAAAACCTGACTTGCGGTGATGTAGTTTTCGGCACTCAGTTTCGAAGAAACTTGTTCAAACAGTTTCAAAACTTTTGGCAATTCACCGCAGATTCGCCATTCCTCTGTTGAAATTGGAGGAAGCGAAACATTACATAAAGCCACCATTTTTTTAATGGCGTTTTCAAGCAGTGACAACCGTTCGAACATGAACAACGTAGAGTTCCACCTATTACATGTGATAAATATCATTTTTGATCCGTATTGATGATATTTGATTGGAATAATAACAATAAATTAACTTAGAGTTCCACCTAGTCGGCATCCTGAAGCACATTTTTAGGATTTGGAACTCCTGAATCTTTTTGGAATTTTAATAGTTTCTGGGCTGTCTGATTAGACCTCTTGTAGAATGTCACCACTGCTTTGAATTTATCGTGCATTTCGTTAAGGCCCTTAAGCGCATCTTGCACAACTAAATTCAATGTATGGGCGACACATCCTAAATGTTTCCACTTGAGTTCTGTTGTCACAGCACTTTTGACGTTTGGTGCATTGTCTGTGACAACAACTAGCACTTTATCTGTCAAATTGAATTCATCTGTAATTTTTTTAATCTCCTGTGCAAGGTTGGCACTGGTGTGAGACACGTCAATTAGCGAGCACCCCAACAGTTGAAATCATCTGTTATGTAGTGTGCTATAACTGCCATGTGGCCCTCAAGAGCATTAGAACTCCAGTAATCTGTTGTTAGAGAAACACGGGACACAGTATTCGATATTTCATCAACTCTATTGACGCACTGTTTATATGCTGCTGGTAGCATTGCAATAGAAATCACCTCCCTCTTTGGTAGCTCATAGGATGGATTTAGCGCCTTCACGAACTGCACAAAACCTTTATCTTTAACTATAGAAAAAGCCTGGAAGTCCAATGTAAACAATCCCAGTAGATACCTGTCTATAATTTCTTCATGGTTTGTTTTCTTACCGGTATGTCAGGTGTTCTAGAAGATGACGCAAGAGGTTCAGGAGCCGTCGCAGATGATGTTGACGCCACAGGAGCAAATTCAGTAATCATCGTATATGGAAAAAATGGATCTGCAATATTTTGATGTCGAACTGGTTCCAGGGCGTCAAGGTCATTTTCTTGCACAGTGGGCCTACTTGTTCTGTCATGTTGCAAATTGACAGTTGGGTGTATGCTTTCAATGTGTTTTCTTAAATTGGTAGCTGTAGACTTGTACGAACATTTTTTACCACATATATCACACTTTGCAAATTTGCTATCAATTGAAGTGAAATAATTCCACAAAGAACTGGTCTTCACGCGTTTTCTCATTTCCAACAAGTGTCTGCTGCCCACACGTAACAATACCGATAACACTGCTCAGGAAGAGAGAGCAGTACTTATTTACAGTAGTGTAGCCAACACTGTGATTCTTTTTATCGTAACAGAAATTATATCTAATATTAACTTTGAAAAGAATTGAGGGCAGTGGGAAAGTTTTGTCAAAGTGAAGTAGTATCACAAAATGCATTTTATCTACATTCATTCTATAATATCAACATGGAAAGTTAGCATACTAATTTATTTATGGTACAAGAAAAATTATACGGTTGAAACTTATAATAATATTATAATGTAGGTAGCCTTGCGCGATGTCTGAGTCAGCGATTACCCCCGAACAGTTGAATGTGGACCGAGCTCGATAGCTGCAGTCGCTTAAGTGCGACCAGTATTCGGGAGATAGTGGGTTCGAACCCCACTGTCGGCAGCCCTGAAGATGGTTCTCCGTGGTTTCCCATTTTCGCACCAGGCAAACGCTGGGGCAGTATCTCAATTAAGGCCACGGCCGCTTCCTACCCACTCCTAGGCCTTTCCCATCCCATCGTCACCATAAGACGTATCTGTGTCGGTGTGACGTAAAACAAATCGTAAAAAAAAGTTGAATGTGTCTTACGAAAGCGCTCTCACTTGGAAGGCCTGAGTACTACCTGAAGGTCACGTTCTGTGTCTGTAAACTGCTACTAGTGACAGGTCCCCACTTCCCAGTTACTGTTTTCACTAGTACGTTTTTCCGTTGTCGTTACTTGGTAACCTGTTATTTCTTGTCCTCGTTACATTTGTAACAGTGACAGGCATGTAACTGGGTCAAAGTAACTGCTACGTTATTTTTCAGCCATCTCCATTGTGACGTCATCACTCGGCTGTAACGAGTCAGGCCGAGTCAGGCAGTGACCGAGTGAATGCAATGTGGCGGCACGTTTAAATACGTTATTGGTATGGCAACGTAAATTCATTGCCCTTTTCTCACAACATGACTGTTCTGCTGAATACAGCAATGTTGTTTTCTGCTGGAGAAGATGACCTACTCATTTCATTTTTGTGATGCCTCTTGATATGATCCCACAAATTTGATACGCCACAACCCGACGCGTAAATGTGGCCGAAAAATTTGTTTTGCTGATTTTTATCATCAGTAATTTCAAAGAACTGCCATGCATCAGACGGTTTTCGTGGCATTTGTGGTACAAATATCTGTAAAAATTTATTCAGTTCCTTAAATATTCTAAAATATGAATACCATGTAAAATGGGATTAAATATCAAACTAATACCACAATTGTTATCTAATATACTTTGCATTATCTACAAAACACAACAAGCGGAGGAAATATAGACACAAATTAAGAAGCACAGACTGAATACACGTGCAATAATCTTACACGGGCAGGTCACAACGTTCGGATCACGGAGCATCTTTTTCAAACATTGTACGCATTTTGAAGTCCATTAGGACGAGATAATGTGCAAGTAGTATGTTGTACTACTAAGGCGTTCTCGAGAAAATCGCAGAGAAGTTATCGCGTCGAATCTGTAACGGTGCGTTGCGATCATGAGCACGAAACGGTGGTGGTCGAGTGGTTAGCTTTCAAACTCCGTAATCGCTGGATCGAGTCCCGCTTGTTTCGGTTTTTTTCTTTCATGAATATTACAATCCATCATCATCATCATCACAGGTTGTTCTGCCATCCGGCAGGTCCGGTCATGGCTGTGACCTCCATATCTCTCGATCTTGTGCCCTTTTCTTCACTTCTGCATGATCTTCCTTTCTTTTTCTAATGCTGTCTAATAACTGGTATCGTCTCCTTCCCCTTCCTTGTTTTCCTTTTACCATCCCTTCAATTGCTACTCGTAGTAAAGTGTTGTGTCTTAGATTATGCCCTATCCAATTTTTCTTCCTTCTTCTCTTCAGAACTTCCTCATTTGATATTTTATCTTCCCACTTTACTCCTTCAATTCTTTGCCAAATCCACATCTCAAATGCCTCTATTCTTCTCTGTTCTTCCTTAATGTCCATGTTTCAGCGCCATACAGAGCTATACTCCATACGTAACACCTTGCAAGTCTCTTCCTCAGATCTTTCTCTAGCGGGCCACAAAGCAGTTTTTTCTTCTTGTTGAAGCTTTCCTTGGCTAAGGCAATTCGAGCTTTTATGTCTGTTATAGAGTGAAGGTCTTCAGTCACAATACTTCCAAGATACTTAAACGTATTCACCTGTTCAATAATTTCTCCCCCTATCTTGATTGTCGCTTTTTCACCTTTACCTCCATGTATCATGAATTTGGTTTTCTTTTTGTTTATGCTCATTCCATACTCTTCACACTTTTTGTTTAATTCTCTCAGCATTTTGCGGAGGTCCTTCACATTTTCAGCTAATACTGCCATATCATCAGAAAATCTTATACATTCAATTCTCTTACCTCCAACGTTGACACCTCTTTTACCATCCAAGCATTCACAAATAATTTCCTCCAAGTAAATATTAAACAAAGTTGGTGATAAGCAGCAGCCCTGTCTAACACCTTTTCCCAGTCTGATTTCTTCTGTTAATTCTCCTCTTATTCTCACTCTTGCTGTTTGGTTGTAATATAATTCCTTGATCAGTCTTCTCTCGCTCTCCATTCCACTCCATGTTTTTTAAGTATCTCCAAGAGCTTATCCCACCTCACTTTGTCAAATGCCTTCAAAAGGTACATCAAATGAGGAAAGCCTTCAGGCATTGATAAAGTGTGTGGTGAAATGATCAGGTCTATGGGAGATGCAGGAAAGCAGTGGATGTATAGACTTTTTCACAAGATATGGAAGGATGAGCAGATACCAGCAGATCGGAAAAGAAGGTATCGTCATTCCACTCTTTAAGAAAGGTAACAGGAAAAATGTTCCAATGAGAGACGAAGAACATTAACTTGCCAAGTGGGAAAGCTGTATGAAAGGATTTTAGAAAGATAAATAAGACCATTGATAGAATTAAAGTTATCAGAGCAACAATATGGATTCCGGAAAGGCAGATCAACAGTTGATCTAATATTTGGACTGCGTCAGCAAATGGAGAAGTATTATGAACATAATAAGGTCCTTTGGCTGGCCTTCCTGGATATCAAGAAGGCCTTTGATGCTGTAAGCAGAGACAAAATTATGACTCTGCTCTTCACTTTAGACCTCATGTGAGGTGTGATATTAGTTACAACTATATCTATGAGACGACAGCACTTCCTTGCAGCTGCGAAGTTGTAGACAGTTGTGGCGCTCTTGTTATTTGTGTGTGTCATACGGAGACTACATTACTGAAATTGATACGTCCTTTACAAATATGTGCAATTGGTAAGAAAAATGTTTTATATAGTAGAAAAGCATGCTCTTTCCAATGGTATTAGTATTTTTATTGTACATGCAAATTATTACCATTATTTTGTGTAATAATATAGGGGCCTCATACAAGGTCTAAATGTACGAGAAGTTATGGTTCACAGTCATTTTCTCAATTAGAACCACACCATATTGGAGTGTTTTGATGGAATTTTTGATGCAAAACAAGACAGGCTGCTGATGTTTCATGGCACATTTGTCATATATTCTCATTTCTATGTTTTAGAACAAAATGGATGAAGAACCAGAGCCGTCTGTAGAAAATGTACAGTGTTCACAACGAATGTCACAATATACTCTGCGCCCTGTCAATAATAGCTGATAATATGACATACAATCGCTTTTGCGAGATACGGAAATATTTGCACTTCATTGACAATCAGAACATTCCAGCAGACATCAATGATCGGCTTATGCGTTTACGTCCTATGAGTGACCATTTCAAGCACATCTTTAGATGTTCTTCCCAGCCAGAAGAATTTTCATCAGCTGATGAGATGGTCCCTTTCAAAGGCCGATCAAAGCTGAAACTATATATATATAGAGAGTAAACCCTAAAAATGAGGCTTCAAAATTTGGGTCTTAACCAGTTCCTCAGGATACATCCATAACTTTGAGATATATCAAGGAAAAGTGCAAACTGGTGAAGGTCATTCTGAATTTGGAGCAGTTGGTGATGTTCTTAGACTGTGTGAAGACGTGAAGTTCAAAAGCCATAAGCTTTTGATAATATGTTTACGTCGATTATCTTCTAGAGAAACTTATGCTTCCAGGGCTATCAGAGCTAACAGGCTTTGTGGTACTGATCTCTAGATGTGGTCTGTGAAAACCATGAAGAAGGAACCAAGAGGGTTGTACGAGGTACTCTGTTACGTCGCAGTCCAACATCACAATAACCTGCTGGCATGATCATTCATTTGTACACGTAGCATCTACATATTTGCTGGAGCAGAACCTGTAGGTGTTGCTAAGAGAGGGTGTCGAAAACTGCGCGCAATCATTGAAATTCCACGACCATATTCCATCAGCATTTACAATTCCCACATGGGCGGCGTACATCTAATAGACTCGCTCATAGGTCTTTATCGGTACACCATAAGGCACAAAAGGGGGTACTTCAGAGTATCCCATTATCTACTGTATGCAATCATTGTAAACTGTTGGATCCTCTGGAGGATGAACCCAGATTGTGAGAAGCTGGATCTGTTAGAATTCAAGTCCTCAGTAGCTACTTCTCTCATTTACATGGGAAGCAATTATCAACCCAAGAAAAGAAGACCCGCTTCACAGACGCCACCAGCAACCAAAAAATGGTTGAAAGTGAAGGCTACAGATAAGGTGAGAAAGGATAGAAGTGCCACCTTCAAGGTTGTTCAAGGAAAACCAAGTATGTATGCCTTCGCTGCCAAGATGCCCTTTGTCCACAGTGTTTTGAGGAATTCCATAGCAGGAAATAACAACAACAGCCACTTCTTATTGCAACATTTGGTTTGGTAAAACGTGCGTGTAAAACTGACATCCAGTGCACAGTATCTCCCGAGAAAAGTATTCCTCAGTTCAGTTGTGTTGTGGTGTGTGTAGACTCCCTTCGTGCACATAGGCCTCATATGAGGTCCGTATAATTTTCAATTAAAATGAACTATTATTTCTTTTTCTTTAATGTGATTGTATTTTGTAACCTTCCAATGAATAAAAAGTCGAGACAATTTTTTTTCACTTCAAACTGAAAATGCGTGCACGAGAGGGTTAAAATAACTACGGGCCTAAAACAAAGTGGTGTTCTGTCACCTCTTCTCTTCATTACTCTGATGAATGAGATTCAACAACAAGTATGCCAAAATGTTGGTGACAACAAAATGGATGTCATGCTATTTGCGGATGACAACTGTATATGGGGAGATTCCAAGGAGGAACTTCAGGATCAGATCAATGCATGGGCAGTAACAGCTAAAGGGTATGGCCTAAGAATCAGTCAGGAAAAAAGTAAAGTTTTGGTTATGCAGAGAAATTGTCAACCTTAGGGTAGGAGGGGGGGGGGGGGGTTTATACAACTCAATATGTCCAACAAATTCAAATATCTGCGAAGCATGATATCAGCAACAGGCTCCACTGAAGGGGAACTTACCAGCAGGATTCAAGCTGGAGGAACATTCTATAGAGTTGTCCAGATCTAATTTGGAACCCAAAAGTACCATTGAAATGCAAGCGGGCAATTTATCTGACTTATTACATGCC
Source organism: Anabrus simplex (assembly GCF_040414725.1). NCBI lineage: Eukaryota > Metazoa > Arthropoda > Insecta > Orthoptera > Tettigoniidae > Anabrus > Anabrus simplex. The sequence goes on along the minus strand of NC_090278.1, from coordinate 52,109,541 downwards.
AGTTTTGACATATGGGAGTGAGGCCTTGATCATGACGAGATAAAACAAGACGAGATAAAATTCACAATGAGAACATCAGGGACATGGCTCAGGTTGGCAGAATGCAGGATAACATAACTCTGCATATACTCAAATGGTATGGTCTCATGTGTCCCCTTTTCCGGAGTTGCTCAGTCGGCGGAGCTAGAGTCCCAACGGGTGGAACGTTAGCAGGGCCGTCTTACTATTTCGGGACAGAGCTTATGAAATTTATATTTGCAGGGCTATAGGTGATTGGATAGGTGACATAGCATAATGACACTTAGAAAAAACAACAATAACATTTATTAATAAAACGACAGTCTGTACATGCAAATAAAGAAAAAAATAACTATTTACTAATACTTAATGTGAACTTACATACACTGCATGCTTATGGGTTCCATTCGTTACAATCCATCTTCACTTAAACTCCTTGTCTGAAACCATGCTTTCGGTCTAAACCGTTGGCTTACGAACTGTAACATTGAACATGACACAATGTTAGCGAAAATGTTGTTATAACCAATATTGCAACAATTGATAATTTAAATTATACAATATTTCCTTGATGAATACCTTCTTTACCAATTCTTTCAACTCCTTTTACAAATTCTTGGCTACTTCGTATAAACCAATTAAAAAATTATTTATGAACTCTTTAGAAATTCTTCAATTAATTCTCTAGAAAATTTCTTTTACAAACACTTTGGAAAATTCTTGGAAAAATATTTTACAAATTCATTGATACGTTTCTTTGGAAAATTCTTTGAACATTTTCCTTAACAAGTTTCTTTGGAAAATTCATTTACAAATTCTTGGAAAAATTTGTTTACAAATTCTTGGAAAATTCTTTGGCAAGTTTCCCCTCCTCAGATTACATCCGACTGCATTCCTATATTCAAACTTGCAAACAATCATCCACTTTCTAAGTTACTATAGCAGGATAGTAGAGTATCACATAAATAAACGCGCAACAAACTGAATCAAAAATCCACATGACAAGAGTACATGAAAAATCACCAAAGGAAATTCTATGGTTTGAAATACACTGATAAACTGTCACAGAATCGCACAATCTCCTCCAATTATTTATCAGCAAATTTTATCATAGCATCAAGATTGTTATTATTATTATTATTATTATTATTATTATTATTATTATTATTATTATTATTATTATTATGTCTCCCTTCTGGTTTAGGTTGAAGACCCTTGCATCATATTCACAGATCATAGCAAAGAATAACACCGTGACATGCAATAAATGACCAAAATTAGATGAATAAAAATCATCACTACCATCAGTTACGGATACTTCGAAGAATGCACTCATTTGGCCTCATAGAAAAATTACTAAGTCTCTACTTTACATAATACAAGTTGATGAGCCATATTTTATTTTTATTTCCTGAGTGACTAATCATATTACAATAATCACAAATACCTTCATGACTAACATGTACCCTAGCAGTCATCATGTTGTCAATTATATTCATAAAAGAGAAACATCATACAATCGTCACTCACATTTGTCTCTCAACAACAACTTTAAATTGTTCCGACTCATTATTATTATTTCCATGATTATTATGCCTAAGTGCATCATCTCGATGAACTGCCTACTGACCACAACTATCACCTTCCCTTCTAAGGTCAGAATTATTTCACAAGTCATTTTCTACCAATGCTTCGGTTAAATCATCGTTTCAATATTGACCGATAAATTATTATTATTATTATTATTATTATTATTATAGCCTTCGTTTCCCCGTAATCCATTGTGGAGATCTAAGATCTTAATTACACTCGTACCCTCACGGAATTCACCAACAAATGGGGATTAATCAATGAATCAACACAACAACATTCCAAGAAATCAATAAAATGAGATCAATGAATCAATAAATCAATGTCTACTCTACCATCACCACAATTGAAATTCTACTTCTTTAACTAAATTCAACGTTTCTTTATATAAGAATACAATTCAAGTAGCAATCTACAGGAAGAAGGGAAAATGTTACAAGAGTAGGTACTTATTATTCCGATGTTTGTCTCCGACGTCTTGAATACAGGTGTAGATGTAGGTCCTTCCTCCGGATTATGGCGGATTATAGATGAACAAGTTCACCGTGCTGGCTCACACACGTCGGGTTAACAACTCATGATTACTGTGCAGCCAGATATTATGGAATCATTCCAGCAAATTCTTAGAGATCCCCAGGATTTCCTTCTTGGTCGGTCCATGATGACAACTGGCTCTCGTATATTTTACTGAAACTAAAATGTTATATTAGAATTGGATCCTCACTCGTTGTATTCCAATATTTTGCCTTACAATACTTAACTGGCGCAATGATGTACAATATGGTTCAACACTTATTAAAGCTTCAAATCTTGACCCTATTATCAGTTTACAGTACTTCATTAAGTCATCATAATTTCGAATACTACACTACAGTACTTTTGAAACTATGTTCCTCGGCAAGGTTTACTCTCGAAGCTTCCAGTTCGATGATTAATTTGTCTCGTGGTGCCTACTAAAACATTCCATAAGTCACTGCGATAAAAATTCGGCGTAACGTCTTGCTGTGACTAGCCGTGGTTTGTAATATTACACCCAGTTGAATGCACTGCGATGAGATGTCGTACTTGGCTGATCCGTCTGTACGAAAAATTGATACAAGCATACTCGAATACTATAACACCATGCAATACTGACACATAGTTAACTAAATTCTTCAAGAGCATTAGCAGTGCCGATCGTATTCCATCCGTCGCTCAGTCTCACGCTAAAGACACCGTTACTCTTCCTGACCGTAGAGCGGCTTCTCTCCTTCTCATTGGTCAACAGCTATTCTGCGACGTGATTCGTTATTCCATATTTGGTGTAGATATTTCTGGAATCCTTCTCCTCTTCGTCTCCGGCGCTCGCTGTATGATGTAAGCCGTGTGACGTATCTATGTCCTTGACCGCCTGACACAGTTTAGCTCGCCCGCAGCGGAACGGCCTGGTAACCAGGTGATGCTTGTTCGCGCGTATACCCATGTTCAGTTACGAGCGAGACATCGGGAAGTGCAGACGTGTGAATGAGCTGAGGTGCGCAATATGGGAATAACGATACAGCAATACAGGCTAAGAATTGGAAGATGGCATGGTGCAAGGCAGTGTTGGAAGGAAGGTGGAGTTGAGAGAGGAAGAGAAATTAGTGGTTATAAAGGACTGTTGGAGATTATGTTGTGTGCGACGGTTATTGCGACGCTGCTGGTGGTAGGAGGTATAGAAAAGAATCCGGGTCCAAACCAGGGACCGTTCGGCTGGGAGGAGCTTGAAGAGATCAAGAGAGTGGTGAAGGAAGCAAGCAAAGGAGAAGAAATTAAGGAAATGATGCAGGAACACCAGGCAACCCAAATGAAGGAGATGAAGGACTTAAAAAGTTTTATAAAAGAAGAAATTGGAGGTGTAAATGACAAGTTAGCGGAGATAGAAGATGAGGTAGAGAGCTTGAAAAAGAAGGTGGTGGTACTGGAAGAGGAATTAACAGCAATGAAGAGAGAAGTGAGGTTAGCGAGGAACGAATCGGCAAGAAAAAATGTGTTTGTGTATGGTGTACCTGAGGAAGGAACAGAATCAAAAGTGGAATTAGTATTGAAAGTGGTGGACATAGTTTCGAACAAAATGAAGATAAACTTTTCTGAAGTTGATATAGATGATATATATAGAGTGGGAAGGAACAAGGGACATAGGCCGGTGAAGTTAAGATTAATATCAACCCTGATGGCTGATATACTTCTGAGGAATGCTGGAAATTTGAAAGGATCGAACATTTATTTGAAGGCTGAGATAGAGAAAGAAGATAGGATGCGGTTGGAGGTCTATAAGCGGCATATGTGGCGTGCTAGAGCGGAGGGATTGCGAGTCAAGATAGTGGGGAGGTGTCTGGTTACTTCAGGCAGAAATTGGTCGCGATCGTGGACACAGGAGGAACTGCTGAGGATGGAAAAATGTGAGGAGGAAATGAGCTGCAGAAATCGAGAGCAGGGCGACATCAGTACGGAGAAGGAAGAGAGAAGAGGGGACTGCGGTGTCAGCGGGCAGGTAGCGAAGACAGCAGAGTCCTTGGTGAGTCAGAACAGCCCAGGAAGGAGTGAATCAACAAGTAGGACACTAGACCGAAGTGAAGTGGACACAGGTAGTGAAGAGGTGACGGGAAGGGAAAGGAGTCAGGGTAGTGACTTAACCTCCCCAAATAGGAATAATGCAGAAATAAACCTGGAGAGAAAGCAGGCGTTAAATAAGGCGAGATCCTTAAGTTTAAAAGATCTATGGGGTGGGAAAAAAGGCTCTGGCACGGAAAAGGGGAAGGATGGGGGTGAGAAGAAAGAGAGGGATGGGGTGGAGCCAAAAGGAAGAATCACGAGAAGTAAGGGGGGAAGTGGTGAAATGCAGAAGTATAGGGAGGGAGGGGGAGGAAATAAATAACTAGATATGGTGATAGGGATGCTGAATATTGAGGGGTTGATGGGGAAGTTAGGGAATAAGGAAATTGTGGATTTAGTGAAAGATTTTGAGATTATTGCTCTAGTAGAGACGTGGTTAGGGAAGGGGGTTGAAATTACATGGGACGGTTATAGAGTAGTAAACGTGTTAAGGGAAAAAATAGGGAAGAGGGGCCGAAACCCAGGGGGCATAGTAGTTTTAATAAGGAATGAGATAGATGAATGGGTGGAGACGTTACAGACTAGGGTAGAAGGGGTAGTGTGGTTGAGAGTAAAAATGGGGAAGGGGGCAGCGGAAGCAATTTGTCTGGCACTGCTTTATAACCATCCGAGCGATTCAGTGTATGCAAATAAACATTTTTTTGACGAACTGATTGAAGAAATAAACACAATTAAAGGAATGTATGTTGAAGATGGGATAATTTTATTGGGGGATTGGAATGCGAGAGTGAGCAATAGAGTACCGGTATACGGGAAAGAAGTAAAAGTAGACGGGATACTGCAAAGGAAGAGCAAGGATAATGTTGTAAATAGTTATGGAGAAAGGTTATTAGAGTTATGTGCTCTAGAACATTTATTTATTTTAAATGGGTGGATGAAGGGGGATAGTGTGGGTGATTTGACGTATATTACAACAAATGGAGGGAGTGTGGTGGACATAGGAATAAGCTCAGAGATAGCGTTAAGGAGAATAATAAGTTTTGAGGTGTTAGAATATGGGTTGACAGAACATATGCCTATCAAAATAAAATTGAGAACTTTGGTTGCTGATGAGAAGGGAAAGATGGAGGAAAGTAAGGAGAGGTATAGGAATGGAGGATGGAAGTATGTATGGGATGATAATACCAAAGAGAAATTAAGACGGCATTTGAAAGAGGAGGGAGATATATTAAGGGTAGGAATTGAAAGGGCGGTAGAAGGGAATGATATGGATAACGTGTTAAAATTAATTGAACTCCCTGTATGGAGGGTGGGGAAGAAAGTGAGGAGAAGTGTAGAGGGAAAAAAGAATAAAATGAATGGATGGTTTGATGAAGACTGTAGGAGAAAACGTGAGGTTGTAATGAGAGCCCTAGCGGAGTTTAGGAAGGAGGGTACGCAAGAAAAAAGGAAGGAATATTGTAAATTGAGAAGGGAATATAAAGAGGTATTGAATGAGAAGAAGAGAGGATGGAAGGAGGCGGAAGCTGAAAAAATAAATATATATTGCAGAGAGAAGAAATTTGAGAGGATTTGGGAGTCAATAAACAAGATCAGAAGAACGAAACCGGAGGGGAAGGGAGATAAAATAGGAGAAAACGAGTGGGTTAGGCATTTTAAAAGGCTTTTAGAAGGGGAGAGGAAATTGGGTAGAGAAATAGACAAGTCACAAATTGGAAGGGAACTGGAAGTAGGCATTACAATATTGGATGGGGAGATAACAAGGCAGGAGGTAATTACAGTATTAAAAAATGCTAGACCCAAGGCTGCAGGAGGTGTGAATGGTATTTCCAATAGTGTATGGAAAGAGGTAGGGGCAAATGAACCGATGTTGAGAGGGATTGTGAAATTCTTTAATAGGTTGCTGGAAACGGGGAAATTTCCTAGAGAATGGAGGATGGGGGTATTATGCCCTATTTATAAAAATAAAGGAGCTAGTAGTGATCCAAACAACTATAGAGGAATTACACTCCTAGACTCGCTGTCAAAGGTGTACACAGGGGTTTTGGCGAATAGGATAACAAATTGGGCGGAACAGTACGGTAGGATATCTCAGTTCCAAAATGGATTTAGGAAAGGATGTAATACAGTTGATAATGTTTGGATTCTGGACACTTTGATTACAAAGTATGTGAGGATAGCAGGGCGTAAATTATTTATAGCAGCGATTGACTTAGAAAAAGCCTTTGATACGGTCAGTAGACAGGCGCTATTTTTGAGATTAGGGGAGGTTGGAATGTCGAAAAAAATGAGGGTGGCAATTGAAACTATTTATGAGGAAGTGTTTGTGATGATTAAATTGCAGGATGGAAGGTTGAGTAAGTGTTTTGAATCGAAAAGCGGGGTGAGACAGGGATGTAAGCTATCCCCGATATTATTTATATTATTTATAAATAATATTTTAGAGGGTCATGGTGGAGATGCATGGCATTGCCCTTGGGTAGGGAAAATGGAGGTTCCGGGGTTGCTATTCGCGGATGACCTATTGATTTTGGCTTTGACGGCAAATGGTTTGCAAAAAGGGTTGGACAAGGTAGTTGAATATACTAGGAAATGGTCTCTCAGAGTAAATGTAAGAAAGACTCAGATATTGGTGTGTAGGAAAAGGGGTGGGAGAAAGAATAAGGAAGTCTGGAGGCTGGAGCAGGAAGAAATTAAACCAGGGGGAAAAATTGAGTACCTAGGTGTAATAATTAGTAAGAATGCTTCTTGGAAAAATCAGTGTAAGAAGGCAAAACTTAAAGGAAGAGGAGCGCTTGCGGTAGTAGGGGCATTAGAAAAGAAATTTCCAGACGTTAAATACAAAATTCAGAAAACGGTGTTTAAATCACTGGTAATGGGCAAAATGCTATTTGGGGTTGAAGTATGGGGAATGGAGGAAGATAGGAGTGAACTAAACCAGGTGGTGGCGAAATTTAGCAAGATCATGATGGACCTACCGAATTGTACAGCCAATGCCGGGGCCAGATTAGTCTGTAAAGAATCGATAGAGGTTGAAATAGCTAAGAGGGTGTTCAAGTACTGGATTAGATTGGAGGAAGGGAAGGGTGGGGCGTTAGTACAAGAAACGTTTAATTTTCAGAAAAGTATGACGAATGAAGGTTACTGGGTGAATAAGTGCAAAAAATGGTTACAAAAGATTGGATTGGGGGTATATGGAGAGGTCTGGGGGGATGGTAGGAATAAATGGGTATGGGAAAGGATAAAGGGAAGACTACTAGATATGGAAAGACAGAGCTTAATAGGGGAATGTAGAGAGAGAGTCTCTTTATCAGTTTTAAATAAATTGGTGGAAGTAATAAACCCGAAAACGGAGTTTGAGGGTAGAAGGGATAAGAGAGGTTTGTATTGGTGGTTATTGGGTGTTCCGAGGAATAGGGGTTGGGTAGGTAGTGAGAATAGGGATAGATGTGTGTTATGTGGAGAGAAGTGGGAGGACCTGCATATTTTTAATCAATGCCGACCTTTGGCGGAGATAAAGATCAAACTACTAAGTAAGAAGGAGCTGCATATGGTAGGGGAAAGCTATAAGATAACATCTTGGTTATGTAGAGAGTGGGAGAAAGGAACGAATATAACGAAATTCTTAAATGTGGCCAGAGCTATATTTATAAAGAAATTGAGGGAGTAACAGGGGTTGTGCAGATAATGTGGTTTGTGCTGAGGGAGAAAGGGGGAAGGCATTCTGCTCAGAGGAATGGATATCCGCCCTGAGCAAATGCGGGAAGGGTATCATGGTAATCATGATATCAGAAGAGGGGGCTTTAGTGTTAGGGGAAAGGGGGAGAGCACCTTGCCCTGTGGAAAGGTGATCCGCCCGGGGCAAAGGGAAAGCCTGAGAAAATTAGGTAAGCGTTGAGAAAAGGGGAGGTTGAGTAGGTTTGAGGGTAGTGTAAAGCTTATTAAAAAAAAAAAAAAAAAGCGAGTTGACTGAGTGAACTAATGGACTTGGAATGGAGTACTGTCTGTTGGTGTGTAAATGAGGAGTGAAAAAAAAAAGGGATTGTTTGTGAGGAAGAAGTATAAAGAAGGTATATGTGATAGAATTGAGATAGATTAAGTGGGAATGTAGTTAAGGAGAAAATGTTGGCAGTATGGAAATTATGAAAGTAGGTAAAAAAATAAATAAAAATTAAATGGTGTAGATGCCTTGATGAAGGGTGTAAAATTGAGGGATTCTTGATGTTTATGTATTAAGTTTAATGTGTAATAGTAATTTAGATAGATTAAGGGGGACTGTAGTTAAGGAGAAAATGTTGGAAGTATAAAAATTAAGTCCAACGGTTTGAGGCAAGTGTGGTGTTGTAGATTGTGAAGACTGAGTGAACTGATGGACTTGGAATGGAAACTGTCTGTTTGTGTGTAAGTGAAAAAAAAAAAAAATTGTTGATGTTTAAGTCTTAAGTTCAAGAAGGTGAGATGTAGTGGGCGGGAATAGTGCGAGAGAGGAGAAGGTGGCGTATCAAGGGAAGAGGGACGGGTTGGGGCTTGACCCAACCCAAAGAAGCTAGGCTTTAGCATGTCTGCACGGCAAGAAAAGAAAAAGAAGAGGGAAGGTAGTGAGCTGACAATGAACAGAGAAGGTGTGACGTATATAGCGGAAGTGTGTGACAAGCCATGTGATGGGTCCGGTTTCCGCCAAGCTGGCTTGGCACACATGGTAGGTAAGGAATACATTGTCAGCAGATGTAGGTGAGAAATAAGATCAGTTCTCACGTGGCGAGGCTGGTCCCTGCGATCAACGGGTTGGTGGGCATGTATTCCATACCAGGGCTGACGCAGAGACCGGTCTACTATATATATATTTTTTTCTAGGTGGTTGGTAGGAATAGGGGAATAGGGAAATAGGGTAATTTGTAGTGCGGTGCTTCCTGCACGTTTGCCGGCTATCCGCGTGCGTGTGGGAGGACACTGAGTAGATTTAGAGGTAAATAATTTTGCTAAGTAGTTTTAGGAGAGATGTAGTGCCTAGTGTTTGTTTGTTTGTTCTTTTTGTTTCTGGGTTTCGCTCTGTCTGTCTTTATTACCTGTAAAGCCGATGGTGTATTCTAGGGTGGGTAATAAAGATATGTATGTATGTATGTATGTATGTATACCCATGTTACTTTACGAGAACTGAGCTAACCTCTCTAAATCCAATAGAATATCATTTGGACAGGTACACACGCGAAGGATGGATCCTAATCGCATACCGAGAAAAATGTTGGATCTGCAGTTAAAATATTCAAGACCAAGAGAGTGGCCAAGAATGCGATATACAGACATGGAGAAAAACGACATTCAGCAACGAGGAGGGGGCTGGGACAGCATTGAAGAAGGAGAAAAGTACAAAGACAGAAGCTGGTGGATGGGCTTCATTCGCCAACCCATGATATAGATGGAACAACATGGGATATGTATGTATATGCATGTACCTACCATAGGGTAAAACCCTCCCGTACCGGGCGAGTTGGCCGTGCTCGTAGAGGCGCGCGGCTGTGAGCTTGCATCCGGGAGATAGTAGGTTTGAATCCCACTGTCGGCAGCCCTGAAAATGGTTTTCCGTGGTTTCCCATTTTCACACCAGGCAAATGCTGGGGCTGTACCTTAATTAAGGCCACGGCCGATTCCTTCCAACTCCTAGGCCTATCCTATCCCATCGTCGCCATAAGACCTATCTGTGTCGGTGCGACGTAAAGCCCCTAGCAAAATAAACCCCTCCTGTGCCCCCACTCCCCAACCTATTCGATGCAAGCGCTGCCTATCTTATAACAAACAGGATACTGCGCACAGCACCGCCGAACATCCGGTGTGCAGCCATTGCTCGCAGTCCCACGCCACCTCCCGATGCCCCAACGTCCAACTCCCCCAAATGCAACACCTGCGGAGAATCCCACCCCACCTATTCCTTTAAGTGCAAAGCCCGCTCCCAACCACCCGAGAACCGTCCTAAACTGGTTGCCCCAACACAATCCTCCCAAACACTCTTTCCATCTCCTACCCATGAAGATATCATCCTATTCGAAACTATCTCCCTCCTCAGCATTCATGACTAGTCCTATCCCAACTGCAGCTTGCCGCCACCAGACCCTAAACGTCCACTTCCAGACCTCCCACTCCGGCCTTAACACCCACTTTCATGTCACCCGCCTTGAGACCTTCGTTTAACCACGGACCCTATCCCTTCAAGATGATCCCGGCCTCCGGAACCTATCTCCATCATCTTCCTTAATATCCAGTCCTTCCAGTCCAAACACCTACACCTCAAAGCCCTCACCACCCAATACCCCTCTCAGGTAATCCTCCTCAACGAAACCATGCTACACCTCCACCAGTCCACCCACCTTCCCGGCTTCACTATTCAGAGAGCAGACCACCCCCTTGACATGGGACTAGGAGGAGCTGCAATAGCCACCCGCACATCGCTTCCCATCCTCACCCATATTCCACCCCACCCGCTCTCTTTCTCCAAATTCCTAGCCATCACAGTCTACTTCCGTTCCCGGGTCCTACACCTAGCCACCATATACCACCAGTCTTATGTCCCCTTTCCCCTAGACTTCATAGACTACCTGAGCGATAACTTTCTCCACTTCCTATTACTAGCTGACCAGATCCTTTAGAACCTTTAGAACCGGCAATGAAATGAGTAATCTCCGAAACCTCCTAAGTGATAGAGACTGCTCCCTAATCCCTATACCCCGCCACACACGCCCCGCCTCCAATACCACCCCAGATGCTATAATAGCCCACATCCAAATACTCCCTAGCATAGGAAGCGACCATCATCCAGTCCTCCTCTAGATCCCATCCTCAAACCCCCAGCCAACACCCGCTCCTCCAATTCCCATATCCGATTTCTCCAAAGCCGACTGGTTTTCCTACCAAACTGATCTAAACAAAGCCCTAGAGAACCCTCCTCTCCCTCTTACCGATCAAACATCTGTCGATACCCTCAACATGTCTATCCTCTACGCCATAACCTCCACCTCAATATCCAGCATCCCCAACACCCCACATTTCCCTTCAGGGCCCCGACTGTCCCCCCTCCGCTTCCTCCACCTACCTTCGAGAATTCACCAATACCCGGGACTGCTACATCCTTCGTCTACACCTGAAAATCCTTAGAACCATCAGAAACTAACTAACAGCCGACTCCAGCTGCACCTGGGCCCAAACCTGCAATAACCTGAACTCCCTCCACGCCTATCCCAATACCCCATAATCCATTTCGGAGTAGCTCCAGCCAACACCCAGGAGAAACTGGAAATCTTTGCTCAGCATTTCTCCCACCACTTTAATACCCACCTCGACTCCAACTTCGACAACATCGATACACCACTATATCTTTCCTTAGTCACCTTCCCAACACTCACCCCTCAAACAACCACACCCTCTCCTACAATCCCTTGACACCCCAACCACACCTACTGAAATCCAATCAGTCCTGTCCAAATCCCGTCACACAGCTCCCGGACCTGACAAAACCCGCTGCCTCCAAATCCGACATGCCCCGCTATCCCTCCTCACTCTACTGGCCGACCTCTACACCTTCATCCTTCGCACAGGATTCTATACCACTTCCTGGAAACACAACACAATGCTTCTGTTCCCCAAATCTGGTAAACCCCCTTCCGAACTCGATTCCTACCACCCCATTACTTTGATCACAGTCCTAGCCAAAATCCTCAATAATATCCTGGTCCGCCAGCTTCACTCCCATGTATGTATGTATGTATGTATGTATGTATGTATGTATGTATGTATGTATGTATGTATGTATGTATGTATGTATGTATGTATGTATGTATGTATGTATGTATGTATGTATGTATGTATGTATGTATGTATGTATGTATGTATGTATGTATGTATGTATGTATGTATGTATGTATCAGCCCAAATCAATGTTTCCTTTTTCCTTTCTAAAGTGTTTGAAATCGTCTGACCTCTTAAAATTACTTAACCTAACCTTACATCAATCTTGGCCCCCCCCCCAAAAAATATATTCTATATTCGCCACTGGTGTACGTGTTGAACATTCGCAATTCAGAAGCTATTTGGATATCCTGGCGAAGGGATTACAGTAACCACAACGGGACCAGAATACCACCCCCGATAGTGGAACCCTACTCTGTTAGCAGCTTACTCGCTTTAAATATTGAAACGTTACGTAATATATTGGAAGATTTGCGTGGTGGGCAAAAAAAAAAAAAAAAAAATGTAGATGTAGAGACACGGTGATAACGACTGGTTCGTCCGTGGCTCTACGCCTCGTTATTAGAGAGAAGGGTAGGGGCCAGACCACACCGTCGACTGTCATGAATTTGGTTTACCGTTGTTTTCCATTCTCCTGCACTAACGTGAATGCCGGGAAATTTCCTAGTATAGACCACGACTGAAAAACCTTAACATTAAGGTCTGGACACACCAACGCGGGGCATGGGAAGCGGGAGCGAAACCTACAATCCCGCGGTAGCTGCGAATTTCGTCCTTGTCTTCACCCCGGAGTGGGAACAGTAGCGTCTGATGAAGAAGTGCTTCTGCTTCTAGCAGTTGCTGAGGATGATGACCGCAGGTTCGTTTATTATTATTAATTACTACTACTTTCTTTAGCTTATTCCAGTTATTTCTGCGACACTGGGTTGTCCAGCAATAAAACTGCTTTAATAGGCAGACTTTTCTTTCTCAAAAACGTTTTAGTTTCAGGCACGAAAACAAACGGGCGTGATCTCAGGAGAGGGGAGCCACAGTACAATGGCATGTCGGGAATAAGCTAGGAATGAAGTGCTGTAGACAAATTTTAAATTTTAAAAAGAAAAATTCAAATAACGCTCGGATTCCCGACACTCTACTGCACGTATTTTTCTTTCAGATTTATGGCTACTGGAGATGCCTATTCTACAATTGGTCACTGTTTCCGAGTCGGATTGACAACAGGCTTTTTTTTTTACAAGTTGCTTGACGTCGCACTGACACAGATAGGTCTTATGGCGACGATGGGACAGAAAAGGGCTAGGAGCGGTCTTGGCCTTAATTAAGGTACAACCCCAGCATTAGCCTGGTGTGAAAATGGGAAACCACCGTCTTCAAGGCTGCGGACAGTGGGATTCGAACCCACTAACTCCGGAATACTGGATACTGGCCGCACGTAAGCGACTGCGGCTATCGAGCTCGGTAAACTATTTGTGACAGAATGCAAGGAATATACTGTACATGCCAGAAGCAAAAGGAGACAAACCCAAAGAAAATTACAACTTACCGTATCGAGTGTGTAGAGCGAGAAGAGTCGTAGAAAATTACTTCGACATACTAGCACAGAAATGGAGAATGTATTGCAAACCCATGGATGATAATGTGGACACAACTAACCTAATCAACAGAACAACGTTCATTCTGCACAACTACTTGACAGAAAATTCAGCATATTACGAAGATTTAGATCCACCGGAATCGGAACTCAGAGCTTTAGAAAATGTAGACAATATGTACGACGAGCACCCGCTGTAGCTTTTGCTGATCGTGAGACATTTGTGGGGTTCTTTGGCATGCATACCAGTGTATAGATAGTTTTGGCATACATCTTGCATGTATCTGGATGCTTATGCTTACGAACGGAGAAATGTGTGCAAAGGAGGGGGGGGGGGGGGGGGGGAAGACACAACAGACAGTGATAATTAAAGAATTGATACTTACAAGATATATGCAGTTCTTTTCCTATTTCGTCGCACAACATAATTATCTTTCTCATCCCCTCTCCAAACTCCGAAAGTGGACGGTTTTCCCCTATAAACACCCTCTAATATTCTTCTTCAGCCGGGTGGCGCCACACCTTTAATTACGCACCCAGCCGACGCAACAAAGCAGATAGGCCTGACACCAAGAGGAAGTCGGCGTCCCCTATAATGTACACTTGTATTGCCCATGATGTCGACCCAGCGTTCCCGGAAGAAGACATCCTCAAGGAACTTCGTCCGACCGGCGTCTTGTGTGCCGCCAGACTGTACAAAGGGGGCGCATCTACAAGGAATGTACTCTTATATTACCCATCGCTGGAGGACTATTTCAACGTTTTGGATAATGGTGTATATATTCGAAGACAGCTGCATCAAATAGGAGACACCCCAGCAAAACTATTCACCCAGCTAATGAACAAAGACTTAAATACTTATCTAGACTCACAGCGCGCTGATGCTATGCGGAATATTGAACACTTTCGCGCATCGCCATGTTACGGGCGCTTCAGCTACGAATGCATGGGTAGCACGTCATAATGCTTACAGTCCCGTGCATGTTTTCGATTTTAATCATGTCTGTTAGTGGATCTGTTGTAGTATTATATGTGACGGAATGATAATATATTGTCAAATATTTTCAAGAAATGTGGGAGCTGATACATTATGGTAGTTAAATTGATCGGCGTCCGCCTCTGTGGTGTAGTGGTTAGCGTGATTAGCTGCCACCCCCCGGAGGCCCGGGTTCGATTCCCGGCTCTGCCACGAAATTTGAAAAGTGGTATGAGGGCTGGAACGGGGTCCACTCAGCCTCGGGAGGTCAACTGAGTAGAGGTGGGTTCGATTCCGTGGTTTCCCACTTCTCCTCCTAACATAAGGCCACGGCCGCTTCCTTCCCTCTTCCTTGCCTATCCCTTCCAATCTTCCCATCCCTCCACAAGGCCCCTGTTCAGCATAGCAGGTGAGGCCGCCTGGGCGAGGTACTGGTCATTCTCCCCAGTTGTATCCCCGACCAAGAGTCTGAAGCTCCAGGACACTGCCCTTGAGGCGGTAGAGGTGGGATCCCTCGCTGTGTCCGAGGGAAAAGCCGACCCTGGGGGATAAACAGATGTTGATGATGATGATGATGAAATTGATCGGCAATACTAGGCATAATGCCGGGAAGGTACCTAACTTACGGCCGATTCCTTCCCACTTCCTTGTCTCTCCCATCCAATCTTCCCATACCCCCACAAGACCCCTGTTCAGCATAGCAGGCGAGGCCGCCTGGGCGAGACACTGGTCATCCTCCACAGTTGTATCCTCTATAATGGGATTCCTCGCTGAGTCCGAGGGAATAATCTACCCTGGAGGGTAAACAGATTAAGTAAGAAAGAATGAAAGAGCTGTACGATGAGCTGATCTGCCTAGCCTAGCTTTCTTCCGGACTTGCGGTATTACATGTGCCGTCGCATGTGCTGAAAATATAATTCTAGTCCGAGCAGTAAACTCTTGCCATCTAGCGGCAAGCTTTTGTAAGAACTACTTTCGCTTCACCTTGCAGCCACCACGCTGCACACCGTTGCAGCCAATTCGAACATTCACCGCTAGATACGAGCACAATCATGCGTCAAGTGCGAGCCTCCTTGTTGAATTTCTCTGTATTAAACTAATGTTGATTTTATAGAAGTAAATATTCCTCCAACGTTAAGCCGTATCTTAACACTGCCGTCTCTTAGAAACCTTTGACAAATTCTGAAAGAAAACAACGTACCAGGAGAAACTTACACTTCGAAGGCAATTACTTACATTGAACAGTGCGAAAGGTTCTGTATATATTGCAAATTCTATTCTTCAGTGCTGGATCATTTACTCATTCACTCGTAAGTCATTCAATGTGTTTGGTGAATATTAATATTTTCATTCCTATGGTGTACATCTAGTTACAAGTTATCTCTCAGGAAAACCTGATTATATTAATTTATTAAAAGTACTCGTAGATGATAAACAGTCCGTTCTCAATTTATAGCTATTTATACCTACACTCGGAAATCGATCACGCCTGTATTTTTATTACGGCAGGGTAACACATCATCTCTAATTTTGTGCCCTGCCGTGCCAAACAGCATAATTAGGCCAGACACCAAAAAGGAAGTCGGCCTCCCCCATCATGCCTAATTGTGTACTAAAAGGCGTTGATTACCCAGTGACGGACGGAGCTCTCCTCCGTTCTCTACAAAACAGTGGTGTTCCAGCTACAAATGCTTCTCGAATTGTAGAGAACTGCATTCCCACAGAGGACTTTTTGATTCAACTGGCCACATCTCACGACGTCCAGCAAGCCCTGAAATTTGGAATTTTCATCCATGGCCGGCATTTCTACGTAGATCCATGCCCTCCGCACATGGTAAATGATTTTGAACCGAAACCGGGGACTCGGCCACCTGAGTATATCCCTCCCCCACCGACACCGAAACCCTGCACCCAGCCACCTCCCTACATCCCACCTCAACAGCCCTCGTCCTACACCTATACAACTCCGACCACTACCATCACAACCACTACCGCCACATATCCTACCCCCACCTCACCTAAGACCCCCATAACCACCATAGTCTCGACCCACAACTCACCTATAATGATATCTCCCATCCCAACTACCCCACCCAATACTTCGGTTCGGCCACCCGACGAGGAACCAATGGAAACCACCAGACGACCATCGCCGCCACCGCCCGACTGCAATGAACCACCTCCGCCACCACCACCGCCCGAGTGCAACCCCAGCTGCGTCGTGAGAGGAGTCAACCCGGGCATACCTCAGCACCTCATCCATCAAGAAATTCGACAGGCCGGAATCCACCTCCTACGAGCTTCCAGGATATACAACGCCACCGGACCCACCTATATGCTGAGGCTACAACTGCAAAGTCCCCAAGAAGCCCAAAGACTGATCGAGCAGGGGATCAGACTATTCGGCCGCCAACATCGTGTGGAGCCATCCCGATCTCCCCCGCAACCTTCCCCCCGCCCATCCACCTCACACAACCGCACCCGACTACCCAATCCACAATCCCATCAACTAAACTCTCAGACCCGAACCTACCTACTCCAAGCCCTTCTCACATCTTTACTCAACTTCTCCACCCTATACAAACAAGTAACCCAATTCCTTCTACCTAACCTCCAACAATAACATGTATTACTGTCTTATACCAATTGTAAACCATAAAGCTCTGTAAATCATAATTGTAAAACCCATGAATATATGTAATCTCTGTATCTTAAACTCAATAAAAAGCACAGGAACAGATCTACACCATTAGCCAAGAGGCCAAACACCCCAACTCCTCCAAACCCAAAGCTCCTTTATTCTAACTACAAACCACTCCGAATCCCCGAACCCCGCCAAATCTCCTGGCCAGAGAGAAGGCGTTACCTTCTAGGTGGCCCGCCCCTTCCCTTCAGGAAGGGGAATGAAAACATCCCCCTTGGTCCTTGGTATAACTATACACCATCTTCTCTCCAAGATCTCAAATCTGGGTAAACCGCAAGTGAACTCCACAACTCGTCGCAGAAGACACTCCTGTTATTTTTGATCGGCCGGGTGGCTACACATCTTTACTTTCCACTCGCGCCGAGCCAACAAAGCATATAGGCCGACTCCTCGTTGGATGTTAGCCTCCCTACCGCCAACCACCATGACGACCACGACCATCACCACTACCTTTGCGACCGCTGCTCACACCTTTTCCTCGCTTTCCATCACAACTGTTACGTCGTCCCATTCATCGCCGCTCCTATCCACCTCTCTCCCCGCGCTACCTCCTGTTGATCCACCTCGACTATTACGTATTCCTCCCCGCTACTTCACCCGCCCTTCTACGCTGTCTACATCTGCCTTGCCGACCACGACATCACCACCACCACTGTCCGTCGTAACAGCAGCAGCCGCTCATCAACCTCCAACACCGTCAGACACATCAGCCACAAACGAAGTCTTCAGTTGCGTCGTCCGCGGCGTAAGCCCACTCTTCCCGGCAACTGACATTCAAGAACAACTTCGCCTTCAAGCCATACCCGTCAAGAGGGCATTCCGTATCTACAACTCCACCGGTCCGACGTATTTAATCAGACTTCAGCTTTCCAGTGCAGCAGCCGTCGCCCACCTGATCTCCAGCGGAGCACTTCTCTACGGCCGTCGTCATCCCGTCGAACCCTCTCGTTCACCTCCCCGCCCTAGATATCACCACTCCACCTCTCGTCACCATACCCGGCCTGATCATCCTCCCTTCCAACGCTCTATCTATGTCCGTCCAACTCCTTCTTCTGCTAATATCTCCCTCCCACCACCACCGACCCTTGAACATCTCCGACACCTCACAACTGTCCTTTATCACATCGCTTCAACACTTCACCACCTTACACTCCCACGAAACTTCCTTCTCGACACTCCTGTATAAATCTCCAAATTTTCACACCGTTTTTCCCTCTTCTTCATTTGACACCTCTCACTCTTCTCTCCACATCTCCCGGCCCGAGAGATCGCGACACGATCTAGGGGGCCCGCCCCGTCCTTCGGGCGGGGAATGAAAGCTCTGCAGCAGCAGTATACCTATAATCGTACTTTGCCAACGAAACACCACCACAGTGGACTCCGTCCCAACCATCTTCCTCTCATTTCTACACAACTCCCATCGCCACCACCACCAGCACCACCATCACCACTACCATCGCAACGACCAGCACGCCCTCCATCCCTCTCTATCCTTCTGTCCCGGTCACAACTGTTATAACATGCCATCCTTCTCCTCTCATGACTTCTTTCCTCCCTGTCTGCCCTAGCCCTGAAGGACCTCAACACCTGAACCAACCCACTGAGACATCTCCGTCTACAGCTGCAGCACTGCCTTCGCCACCACCATCTACGCACGCCGCCGACGCAGCAGCCTCCGCCGCACCACCATCCACGCAGTCCTCATCGACCTGTCACACCATGCACAGCTGTGTGATACGCGGAGTGGATCCTGCTCTCTCAGCTCGAACGATTCTCCAGGAACTTCAAGCCGAAGGCGTCCCAGTTCGTCGCGTCTTTCGGATCAAGAACTCCTCCGGCCCGACGTATATGGTCCGCATACACCTTCCAACTGCCGAAGATGTCCAACGACTTATTGCCAATGGAGCTTACATCTATCGCCATCGTCATAAAGTTGAGCCCTCTCTCTCCCCACCTCAACCTATTCGCCAACGTTTCAACCCACCATATTGCCGCCCCCGGCCAATTCCTCCTTTCCAACCTAGTACACCCGTTTGCCCACGCCTTTCCCCACCTAGTTTCTTCCCTCCACCACCTCCAACGCTAGATATCATCCGACTCCTCATCACTTCCCTTAACAATATCACAACAATTCTGCAACTCCTCACATTCCCTTTCCACCCTGCTACATTCATTTAAACTTCACTCCTCGAGCACAATTCCTATCGTTCCCATCTCCCCAGCTAAGAAGACCCACCGTTACTTCCTCATGAATATTTACATCGCTATCCCCATCTTCCTCTTCTATCACACCTTCTACTTCTTTTCCCTTCTCCCGGCCCGAGAGATCGCGACACGATCTAGGGGGCCCGCCCCGCCTTCGGGCGGGGAATGAAAACTCTGCAGCAGCAGCAGTATAACTATAAATGCTTACATCTAAGAACCATTATTCGGTTCATAAATTTTTGGATGCCCTAGTTTCATTAACTACGGGCGAATTATTAAAAATGCGTAAATAACGGGTCAGTCCGCTACAGTGATGTAGTGGTTAGCCTGATTACCTGCCATCCCCGGAGGTCCGGGTTTGAATCCCGGCTCTGCCACGAAATTTGAAAAGTGGTACGAGGGCTGGAACGGGGTCCACTCAGCCTCAGCCATCCTGGAAGTGGTTTCCCACTTCTCCTCCAGGCAAATGCTGGGATGGTACCTAACTTAAGGCCACGGCCGCTTCCTTCCCTCCTAATTGCCGTCCCATCCCTACACAAGGCCCCTGCTCAGCATAGCGGGTGAGGCCGCCTGGGCGAGGTACTGTTCATTTTCCCCAGTTGTATCCCCCGACTGCCATTGAGGCGGTAGATGTGGGATCCCTCGCTGAGTCCGAGGGAAAAGGCGACCCTGGAGGGTAAACAGATTAAGATAGAAGAAGAAATTATGGGTCAGATTAGAGGTGGGGATGGAGCGGAGCAGCTATGTTGTGATGTAGAGGTGTGACAAACGGTTATTGTTGTATAACTGCTACAATAAAGTAACTATGAAAAATAACGTCCAACGTTACTCACCTTTTATCCGTTACAGCCTGGTCACGGCTTCAAGCATGTCTCCGTATAACGTCCATAGTGGTGTGACTAGCAGTGATTTTACACTCACAGGTCAAACTGTGATTGCTATTTTGAAGTAGCTGTGACTTTTAACTGTGATTAACTGTGATTCAGCCAAGGCCACTCGAAATATGACCATCATCACTCTGCGGCCTACAGGAGTACCGAGGAGTACGATGTCGTGCAGCATTCAGTACACGGGCGAATTCGCGCTAACGCTGAAAACAAATACTCATTTTCAGAATCATATTTTAAAAAGTTATATATATATTACCTTTTTTCAAAAAGTACGCCACCGTACGAATCAACTATTTTTTTATAACTGCTATTTGATGTACCCGTGTTTCCCTACGGGATTTTAAGAAAGACTGAATTTGTGATTTTCCTAACAGGAGTAAACATAGGTCATTACAAAACAGTCAGTAGGAATGTAGCGATTAAAAGCAACGTTATCATATAAAATACTCGATCAAATGAAAAACTGCAGATTTTCTCACTTTTAACGAACAGTACTACGGTGCCGATCTAACAGTCCAAAGGTCCAGAGCTGGCATGACCAGGCCGTAGACATCCGTGAAGATGCTATTATGAACCAGTGTGTTACTTCCCGCCAATATTCAGGTAGGCTGTTACACTCGGTATGACCGGGCGAGTTGGCCGTGTGGTTAAGGGTGCGCAGCTGTGAGTTTGCATCTGGGAGATAGTGGATTCGAACCCTACTATCGGCAGCCCTGAAT
Source organism: Anabrus simplex (assembly GCF_040414725.1). NCBI lineage: Eukaryota > Metazoa > Arthropoda > Insecta > Orthoptera > Tettigoniidae > Anabrus > Anabrus simplex. The sequence goes on along the minus strand of NC_090278.1, from coordinate 52,088,537 downwards.
ATGGTATTCCGTGGTTTCCCATTTTCACACCAGACAAATGCTGGGGCTGTACCTTAATTAAGGCCGAGAACGCTTCCTTCACACTCCTAGCTCTTTCATATCCCATCGTCGCCGCAGATTCTATTCACTTTCCCTTCCTGTGATCGTATGACAATGTCGACAATAGGTGTTTACAATCACAGCGCAGCCGCATCTGCGACTGTGGTGTGGGTCACAGTTAGACTTGGACTTGTGAGTGTGATGCTGTGACTACTGATTAGATCTGATTTTGTTTTAATAGACATACATAATCTTATTGATTATTTTTGAAGTGTTAAATTTATATATTTTTGTCAATGTATATTAGACATTCTTTTGTGATATACACCAGGATCAGGGCCCTGACCCACCAATGATTTATGTTAACTATTGCTGATGATGCTCACAAGGTTGAGTGAAACATGTCCAATTTGTGATTAAATGGTTTCATCCTAAATATAAGGATTTTGTGTATTGGAAAGGTGGTTCATTAATGATAATAATTTGATACTCTGAACTCCAATACGGTTGGAAAATGAGATTTATAACTTGTAATGAATGATCAGTGTTGAGGCCATCTGTTCAGACGGTCCCGGGTTCGATTCCCGGCTGGGTCGGAGATTTTTATAGCATCTGATTACTTCTTCTGAATGGGGACTGGGTGTTTGTCCCAATATATTCATATTCAGACAACATACTACACTATCAACCACCAAAGAAACACACAACACTGATTTTTTTTTTGCTAGGGGCTTTACGTCGCACCGACACAGATAGGTCTTATGGCGGCGATGGGATAGGAAAGGCCTAGGAGTTGGAAGGAAGCGGCCGTGGCATTAAATAAGGTACAGCCCCAGCATTTGCCTGGTGTGAAAATGGGAAACCACGGAAAACCATCTTCAGGGCTGCCGATAGTGTGATTCGAACCTACTATCTCCCGGATGCAAGCTCACAGCCGCGCGCCTCTACGTGCACGGCCAACTCGCCCGGTACAACACTGATTACATCCCTCTATATAATGTTGGCGTCGGGAAGGTCTTCCGGCCGTAAAACAGGGCCAAATCCACTTGTGCGACACAGTTCGCACCCGCGACCCCACAGATGTGGGGGACACTCATTTCCATTTTCGATATTCTACGCCACCTAAATATGTAAGTTTGGACACTTACCAAAATAAAATTCTGGATGAATGCCCCCCCCCCCCAAACTGAAATCCTGGCTACGCTACTGCTGGCCGCCAATACTGTCCCCGTCTGCAGGGGGCTTTAACTGCTAACTGCTACTCTGCTACTGGCTGCTACTATTGGACATGCTGTGCGTTTCACGCTGTTTGATCACGTTAGTTTAAGCGTGCCGCATGCGACACATCACAATCGCAGTTAAGACTTGCTAGTCTGGCCAACCCGCTAGCAGGTTGAACTGTGATTTCACACTAGCAGTGATTTAGTAGCAGGTTTGCAAATCACTTCCCATCACTACATAGTGGTGTGACTAGCAGTGATTTTTACACTCACAGGTCAAACTGTGATTGCTATTTTGAAGTAGCAGTGATTTTAAACTGTGATTAACTGTGATTTAGCCTACGCCACCTAGGATACAAGGCCACTCGAAATATGACCATCATCACTCTGCGGCCTTCAGGAGTACCGAGGAGTACGATGTCGTGCAGCATTCAGTACACGGGCGAACTCGCGCTAACGCTGAAAACAAATACTCATTTTCAGAATCATATTTTAAAAACTTATATACATTACCTTTTCTCAAAAAGTACGCCACCGTACGAATCAACAAGGACTATTTTTTTATAACTGCTAGTTGATGTACCCGTGTTTCCCTACGGGATTTTTAGAAAGACTGAATTTGTGGTTTTCCTAACCGGAGTCAACATAGGTCATTACAAAAAAAGTCAGTAGGAATATAGCGATTAAAAGCAACGTTATCATATAAAATACACGATCTAATGAAAAACTGCAGATTTTCTCACTTTTAACGAACAGTACTACGGTGCCGATCTAACAGTCCAAAGTTCCAGAACTGGAATGACCAGGCCGTAGACATCCGTGGAGATGCTATGATGAACCAGTGTGTTATGTACCAGTAGCATCAGAAAATTTATGAACCAGAGGAATAGCATGCTAAAGAAGAAAGTTATATAACCCCCAGCTATTTCCCGCCAATATTCAGGTAGGCTGTTACACTCTGTATGACCGGGGGAGTTGGCCTTGTGGTTAGGGGTGCGCAGCTGTGAGTTTGCATCTCGGAGATAGTGGATTCGAACCCTACTATCGGCAGCCCTGAATATGGTATTCCGTGGTTTCCCATTTTCACACCAGACAAATGCTGGGGCTGTACCTCAATTAAGGCCGAGAACGCTTCCTTCACACTCCTAGCTCTTTCATATCCCATCGTCGCCATAAGACCTATCTGTTTCGTTTCGACGTAAAACAAATTTTAAAAAAATACTCGGTACGCAGCAGCAATCCTATCTATCGGAGATGGGTGGCAACAGAAGACACAACGCACGTCACGACAAACAATGGTCAATTGTTGATCAATTTTATGAGCTTTCTATATTGTAGCCCTTCACATTTAGTTTTTTTTCGACTCTGCTATATTAGGGCGTCTTATAAAATTATTTATAGCGTAGACTGTAGTCCCTTATTCTCCGACTTTCCATACCGATTTTCATTAAATTCTGTTTACCTATTTTTCTCGTGACTCGGCGCTGATATGGACAAAAATCCAAATTCATGAATATATCGGTACGGTAACAATATATAAGACATAAATGATCGGAAATTTAACACTATATAACTTTAGTTATGCAGTATTTATCGATACGACCACTATTAACATAAATATTTGAGAATTAAATTGTAGGCCTTCCCCTAAACTACCATTTCACTCAGCGTGAGTAAAATTATTTATGGCCTAGATTCTAGCGACTTATTCCCCGATTTTGCATACCGATTTTCATTAAGATAGGACCACTAATAAATATTTGAGAATTGAATTTTAAGCCTTCCCCTAAACTACCATTATTCTCAGCATGAATACAATTATTTATAGCCTAGATTGTAGCGACTTATTCCTCGACTTTCCTTACCGATTTCCATTAAGATACGACCACTAATAACATAAATATTTGAGAATTAAATGTTAGGCCTTCCCTCAAACTACCATTTCACTCAGCGTGAATAAATTATTTATGGCCTAGATTGTAGATACTTATTCCCCGACTTTGCATACCGATTTTCATTAAATTCTCCTCAGCGGTTTTCTCGTGATGCGTGTATATACATGCAACTGCGACTTTGGTGTGGGTCGCAGTTAGACCTTTGAGTGTGATGCTGTGATACAGACAGATATTACGGAAAATTAAAAAGTGCATTTCCTTGTTACTGTGGACATGACTGATACAGAAATACCATCCTTTTTAAATTCTGAGCAATGTATAGAAAAACCTCTTAGAATTGAGGGTTAACCAGTTGTCTTTTTATCAAAATCATTGGCATAATTATATTGGAATTATAGAGCTGCTCATTAAGGAAGAAAATCAGGGAGTGAGGAGGAGGAAATGACTTCTTCTTCTTCTCCTTCTGACACTTTTCCCAGACCTGTGGGGTCGTGGGTGCGAACTGCATCGCACATGCAGATTTGGCCCTGTTTTACGGCCGAATGCCCTTCCTCTCGCCAACCCTATATGGAGGGATGTAATTTGCGTGTTTCTGTGGTGGTTGGTAGTGTAGCGTGTTGTGTGAATATGAAGTGGAAAGTGTTGGGACAAACACAAACACTCAGTCCCCGAGCCAGAAGAATTTTTTTTTTTGCTATTTGCTTTACGTCGCACCGACACAGATAGGTCTTATGGCGACGATGGGACAGGAAAGGCCTAGGAGTGGGAATGAAGCGGTCGTGGCTTTAATTGAGGTACAGCCCCAGCATTTGCCTGGTGTGTAAATGGGGAAACCACGGAAAAGCATCTTCAGGGCTGCCGACAGTGGGGTTCGAACCCACTATCTCCCGGATATAAGAAGAATTAATATGACGCGATTAAAATCCTCGACCGGCCGGGAATCGAACCCGGGACCCCTCTAAACCGAAGGCCTCAACGCTGACCACTCAGCCAAGGAGACGGACAGGAGGACGAAAATACTATTGCCCAAAACTCACCCAGAGTTCGCCTGCTGCCACTTCTCTTGTTAACAATACCAGTAATTTTAGTATCGAATACTTATACTACCGGTACTGTACAATAGTGTAAAACAAAAACAGTAGGCAAAATATTATGTCTATAACGTCACAAATCACTGATTAAAATACTTAGTCAACTCAACTGCTACCATCACATTTTTTCACTTTTAGACCTACATCCACAGTCTAATATATACAGTCGCGAAGCTCGAATGCGAGGAAGGTTCATCCACTTGACAGATGCAAGGTCTGGTCACGCTACCACAATCCTTTAAGGTGGCGGCCATATTGGGTCTCAAATATCGTTGTTATGTGGGCGTGCCCGATGTAATGATGTGTGTTATTACTTGTATTTTGAAGGAAAATGGGATACTGCGCCGCACTAAATTGTCAAAATAAGACCTCTGACGGAATTAGAGTGTTTCGCTTCCCGAGAGATAAGCAAAGGAGAGCTCAGTGGGTACAAAACTCTAGGCGTGACAAATGGCAACCTACAGATAATTCCGTCTTGTGCGAGGTTAGTGAAGTTATACATTCGTATTATTTCTGAAGAATAGTATGTTTATATGAACGATGTTTTATATTTCTTATTATGTATTTTCTTCTAGCATCATTTTGAAGAATCGCAATTTGAAGTAAAGAGGGCGGATGGACGGAAACTACTCAAGTGGAATTCCATCCTAACAATTTTCAACGTCCCTAATCCACCCAAGTCTTTGACATTTAATAGGAAACCTCCCAAAGAAAGAGAATTGTCTTTCAAAACAAGCAAGAAAAGTAACAGGAAATGCGTAATAGTAGTACTGATGTTTATGAACATTATCTTTTCATGTGTCCGGCTCCATGGCTAAATGGTTAGCGTGCTGACCTTTGGATAAAAGGGTCTCGGATTCGATTCCCGGCAGGTTCAAGAATTTTAACCATAATTGGTCAATTTCGCTGGCACGGGGGCTGGGTGTATGTGTCGTCTTCATATTCATTTCATCCTCATTACGCCTACGGGTGTCAAATCAAAAGTCCTGCACCTGGCGAGCCGAGCTTGTCCTCAGACGCTCCCGGCACTAAAAGCCATACGCCATTTCATTCCATTTCATTCCATTCCATTCCCTTTCCTTTTCCTTTTCCTTTTCCTTTTCCTTTTCCTTTTCCTTTTCCTTTTCTTAACCCTGCATGCAACGTAGAAATGTTTCACAGATATTTGAAATGCTTGTTCCTGTTCATTTACCAATTATAATCACAACAAACAATAGGCCTATCATTTCAAACCAACAATTTATGTCCAGCTTGTCATCATTACAAAAAATTTATTGATAATTGCAGTCTTATACTGTACTGTAGTTATTAATTACAGCTAAATTACTGTACTGTAGTTATTAATTACAGCTAAATTTCATTCATCTTAAATGCTCTATAGAGTACATTATATGGCTGGACAAATACTTAAAGATCACTACACTCGCACTAACCAACTACCGGAACTGTAATTTAACGTACCGTAGGCTAAGATAAAATCCTAATGCAATCCCTAAAATAGCCTAACATATGTTAACTCAACTTAATAGTGACTGAATTTCTATTTCTTATGGAATCGTGTCTACCAATGAGTTAATTTCCTTAACCATGATTATTATTATTATTATTATTATTATTATTATTATTATTATTATTATTATTATTATTATATGCATGAATATTAGGACTCAGCTAAGAGCCCCGTGGTCGCCAACCCACGCTCCCTAGTTAGGAGCTCCTGACGCCCCTTTCAGTCGCCTCTTATGACAGGCAGGGGATACCGTGGGTGTTGTTCTATTGCCCCCACCAACGGGCGGAAATCTATTTTGGGCTGTGACCACGAGGCCCTTAGCTGAGTCTTGACATTGCTTTCACTATTCTAGCCCATCCGACCCCTGTTCAACACTTGTTCTTTTCCGACCGCGACGGCATTAGCGCATTCGAGGCCTAGGAAGTTTTTCATTTCCACGCACTTTGTGGTCTTCATCTTTCTTTTGACGATACCTTCATTTTTCGAAGTGTTGGACTCCTTCCATTTGTTTTCTTCTGATTAGTGTTTATAGAGGATGGTTGTCCAGTTGTACTTTCTCTTAAAACAATAATCACCACCACCACCACCACTTTGTACTATATAACTGCATGGGTTATCAATAAACAAGTTAAGAGTAGCTAAGAACATCCGCATCCGTGCAGAATATTTTGCCTTAGAACCCAAGAATACCATATGAATGAATAACAAGAGTTACCGGTACCACACATAATCTAATGTACTCAACTCAAGAGGCATTAAGTGTTTGTCAACGTATTGGGGTAACCTTTTAGAAACGCAGTATCAGTATTTACTTTCTCAATAAAGAAAACGCTGAAGGTGGTTTATTACAACTGTCTTTTAGTACTTGCTTTCTTGGCTTACGCTGCGTGAACCGTCAGCGATAGACCCCACGTGTAAGCATACGAATTGTAGAGCATAGAAACCTCTACAAAACACATTAACTGAATTGCTACGATATGATACAATGTTAATTTTTTGCCTGCTGCTGCTGGAGAGCTTTCATTCCCCGCCCGAAGGACGGGGCGGGCCCCCTAGATCGTGTCGCGATCTCTCGGGCCAAGGGGAGCGACGATAACTGTGAGGAACAAGGAATGAGTGAGATGGGAGGAGCGATGTGACGAATTTAATGAGGTGGGCTACGGATATGCGAATTTTAGGGGATTTTTGCTAGGATTGAAATTTAGAGAGGATTGCTAGGATAGCATTGAAAGGTGAGGAGATGCAAGGACGTAGTGAGATTATGAAGGGAACTGGATGAGATAGAGTGGCGGAGGTGGGTAAGGAAAGCTATATGGGTGAGGAGGTGGACTGACAGATTGACGAGGTGAGAAGTTGGCTGCCTGGGGGCGGCGGGGAGAATTGTTGGTGGGATGTCTGACAGAATTGGGGGGAGAGATGGACGGTTCTACTCTATGACGTTGGCCATTTATGTAAGCTCCGTGGTCGATGAGGTTCCCACTTCTCCTCCAGGCAAATGTCGGGATGGTACTTAACTTACGGTCTCGGCTCTTCGTCTTCCTTGTCTATCCTTCTGATCTTCCCACCCCCTACAAGGCCCCTGTTCAGCATATCTGGTGAGGCCGCCTGGGTGAGGTACAGATCCTCCTCCCAGTTTTATCGCCCCTGGCCCAAAGTCTTACGCTCCAATGTGCTGTGATACCCCACACCCACTTTGTATACCCCCGACACTTCATATAACACTACATTCTGCCGTCCTTGTTTTCACTTACTGACCACCATCTGGGACAATCATCTGATTCCCCCCGCTCCCCTGACGACAACTCTATGTCTCGCAACTTCTAGAATGAACTCTAAAATCATATAAATACTTGTCATGCGGCCTAACTCGTCAGGTTGAACGAGAGGCCATTCCCCGCTGGATGTGCGAGTGCATAATATAGGACCGAGCTGGTTCTCTGCTCCCATCGACTCCTGGCGTTCTTCAGGTGAGACACAGAGATCACATTATGTAACATATATTTTCATTCATCTTTCTCCGGATGGTGAGGGAGCTGGTAGATTCACCAAGTTCCAGAGCACAAAATTCCATTGTGTGTTAATGGGGCTACGGATCTTTGAAGCACTCTAGGGCATACACTTTTCTGTCCAATCTCAATGCTCCTACCTTTAAAGCATAATTCAAATCTTCACGTGTTTGCAGTTGCTCCTTGCGCATCTAACGGGAACTTTTTCTTTTACTGGTCGTGTCCCTCGGTTTCCCTCACCAACCCCCCCCCCCCCCCGGTCTTTCACCCTACAACATATCTCATTCAAATTTTGTATGATTCATAGTACATAGATTTAAGACATATTTGTTTAAGAATTTAGCAACTTTTGTCTAACAATGTTGATTAATGTCGTAGTCGATCTCGTTGAATAGGGTTATTTGCTCACCTAAACTTACAAATATATATATAGATATGTATTGAAGTAAAGGTATGTTGTTACCATTGAAACTATCTTTCCTTTAAATTCACACATCACTACCACTCTTTACATCCCGGATGCCTCTGCGTTGTTTTCCACTGCATACCCCTGTCACAATAAGTGTTTTATTATTATTATTATTATTATTATTATTATTATTATTATTATTATTATTAATTTTGAACTTAAACCTGTTGTCTGTTATCAAACTCAGTTTCGCCCCAAAATACAGCAACACGAAGACACTGCCCTTGAGGCAGTAAAGGTGGGATCTCTCGCTGAGTCCGAGGGGAAAAAACCAACCCTTTGCGGTTTTCGGAGACGAAGAGATGCCAGGATTTGATCCTACAGGAGCTCTTTTACGTGACAGTAAATCTACCGACGAGACTGACACATTTGAGTACCTTCAAGTTACCACCGCACTGAGCCAGGATCGAACCTGCCTAGTTGGGGCCAGAAGACCTGTGCCTGAACCGTCTGAGCCACTTAGCCAGGTAACAACAACAATAACAACAACAATAACAAAGAGCACTCGATGTAGATGGCAAACAGAATGCATTAATATTGGAAATATAAATATTGTCTTTAATAAGTACAGTACTTTGTTAATTGTTGCTGCCATAAGTAGTCTACATTCATTTCTATATTATAGAATTATTATGATCGTTATTACTGTTATTTAAGGCTGGTTGGATCCTCAACAGCTCCACCATCAGCTGTAATAGATTGCCTAGGCATCACTGAAGAGGCGTACTAGGGAAATGAAGAGTGAGGTAGTTTCCCGTTGCTTTCCTCACCGAGCCAGAAGTGCTATTACATATCAGTCTGCCAAGCCCACTGAAATGCATGCATCAACTGACCCTATGAGCAACATTTTCACACCATTCATAGCAGGGACTGGCTACATAAGGAATGGCATTACTAGCATCACTCATACTTCAGTCACTTTCATATTGTCAAAGCCAAGGATAAGACTGAGGCAGGTCAATGAAAGTTCATATATTATTATTTACTGTATTTGTTAATATTATGATCTTTACTTGTTTTTGTTACCATAATGTAGGGGGAGAGCACAAGAAAAACATTTGTTTTCCCTACTACTACTACTACTACTGTTATGTTTTCATTCCTCCCCTGAAGAGGGGAGGCGGGCCTCCTAGACGGTGAGGCTCTCTTAGGCCGGGAGATTTTCAGTGGAGAAGGAAGGTCTGCACACACCAACATGGGACGCGGAAGTGGTAGCGATCCCGTCGCGAACTATTACGAGTACAGCGGGATATGAATCCACTCACACCGGAGCGTCACTCTCCCGCCTACATGGCGGGATTGCAGTGAACCATTTTCAGTTCGCTGCATGCAGCGTTTTCCCGCGTCCCGCGTTCATTGTGAACAATCACAACGGCGACTGAACTGTTCATATAGTGCATTAAGAAACATCCAATGTTTTACGACATCAGTAATGAAGATCATCAGAATGTGAGGAAGAAAGATAACCTAGGATAACCATCCTCAGCGTGAAGAACACTTTGCAGCATATTCGCTCTCGGAATGAAGACGCAAAACATTTCTTCACACTTGATGAGGAAAGACTGAAATGTCTGGAGAACGACTTCATTTCCTATCTGGAACTCTGGGAGAAAGCATCAGCAGGTCCGGTGGAATTCATAAGTAAAGAATATTATCATGCAGCCTGTCTGACAACAAAATCTGTCATCCTGTGTTTCAAGTACCTGCTTGAGAATGGCTTTAATTTTGTGCTAGTCAGAAAATTTTCTTCTTATGAAGTAGAAAGCTTATTTAGTTGCATCAGACAACTTGGAGGTAGCAACGACCAAACAAACGCTGCAAGTGTTACACAGGCCCTACATAAAATTTTAACAACTGGACTCGTTAGTGCATCTCTCACGGGGAATGTAGCACATGAGTCCGCCTTCAGTGACTGGATGGCAACATCTAACTCAACAGGGAAACGTACAAGCTCAACAATTCACGCGGATGAACCGGCATCAACGAATCCTCAGTTAGCAAGAAATTTTCAGACACAACAGGAAAGCATCGAAAAGGAAGCCGATGGAGCACCATGCGTTTCTATGTCGAGTGCTGCAATGGCATATATTGGAGGGTATTTGGTTAGAGTTGTCAAAGACCACATGCCATGTCAAGAGTGTGTTGATAAAATTAGTAGGTAGTATCCAGAGTCCATCTCCACTAACGTCATTAATAAAAATCAAAGACAGAGGTGGTCTGAGGTATCCAAAGCCAAGTTTTGTTTCACTGCTGATGAAAATGGGGCAAGTAACGGACGACATGATAACGGAAACGCTGGGCAGTCCAAAAATACCACAAACATTAACCGAAATACCGTTGCCAAATAATGCTAAAAATCCTATTTTACAGTGTGGGAAAAGTGATCATCCTGAGGAACTAAGCAGAATAACACTGCAGAAGTTTCTGTGCCCCTCTGTCACTAACTACGCTAATGGCATGACAGATGAGTATCGCCAAGAATACTTCTTGAGAAGAAAAACAATTTATGAGAAGAAAATATCAAGGAAAATGGTTAAAGTTGTTCCTTTTCACTGAAAATCTACGGTGCGGCAGTAAAAATATCTAGTGCAAACCTTATACACTTTTAAATGTCAGACATAAATTTCGACAGTTATATGTGTTATGTGAAATGAAAATCCACAGCTGAATTGAACTCCTAGGGGTAAGAGATAAACATTTATTATGTTCTACTTAATTCTGCTCAGTAACGTATATAATATAGTATAGAGAGTGTGCACTAGTATAATGTAGATGTAAATTTGTTCTGGTTTTAACTCTCGTTAGCAATGCTAGTGTTTGCTGATGTGAGGTGGTATACTAGCGCTGCAGTGGTCAAGACGCGCACTGCCAGGCGGACACTGTTTCTGAAGAGAGCACTGCGAGTGAGCAGGCTTTGTATTCCTTGTAGGCTAAGTACAGACTAGGATTGACAAATTTATAATGAGCTTTATTTAGACTTTATATTTTCATACCATTCCTGACCCGGTCGAATGACTGGAAACAGGCTGTGGATTTTCATTTTTATTTTCATTGTCAAATTTTTATGGAATAGCTTATTAACAATTGTATTCTTTTATTATAAAGCAAGTGAAAAAACTGAGAACTTAAGCATACGATACTACTAAATCATTTATCAGATAATTGATAATAATTTGAATCAGTACTTTACCCTAATATTAAAAGCGTTATATCAAGCTTTATCAATCATGTCTTACGGATTCTAGGCCCAGGCTTATCAAATTTGTTATAACGGTATGTCTACACAGTCTGTATGAAAATCACGTAGTCTTTTTCAGAACAGCTGTTTAGTTCTAAACAATAATCCCCGATGAATTGGAAAAGGGCAAACAAGAAAAAGAAGAAGCCTAAAGTCTAAATTTCTTGTCCTTCTGCTCTCTGAATCATCCACCCTATAACCTGTTTAGTTCTTGATTATGGTAATTGAAAGTTATTTTATAACAGTTCAATTTCTACTCACATGTGAAAAGAAATACCAGATCCCTTCTGATAACAGTCTGTACAATTGAAGGCTGCACACGAATTCACATTCGTGAATACCTTTCTATTCCACACCAGGAAATACTCAAAATGGATTCATAATATTGTAAGTAAACTATCTCTAAATACAGCCATGACGCTGTTCTATGCAAAGGTTCTACCTGCCCTGACATACGGTTTGGAGCTAATTTGGGAACATCTAACTCTATCTGACCTTAGAGTTATTGAGAATGTCAAGGCTAGATTCTTGAAAAGAATTTTGGGTATTTCCAAAATGTCACAGTCAAGACTTGCTTATGAGCTAGCCAGAGAAACCTTCCTTATGGAAGACATAAGAATGAGACTACAATTACCCTCCACACGACAAGAACAGGAACTACTTCATATTAGACTAAGAAAACGAGCGGAAATTGACTTGGAATTCTACGGGACGGACGCAATGATTAATCGAAGCTGGACTGGGCCGAACAACGAACTGAGGAGTGCTCTGAATAGACTGGCCATACATGGTTTCCATCACAAACTGTGCGTACGACCGGGTTTTCATGACCCATCTGTGCAGTGCGTGTGCGTGTTATGTAACAAACGATGTGAACGATACCATTTTAGTGTATGCAGCAAAAGAACAGCTTCCTTATTGGATTACTCTAAAATGTAATGCACATTTGTGCGCAATTTCTTCTTATTAAATATTGTAAGTAATCAATTTAATAATGTTATGTTGCAGGGGCGGTGCGTGGTATTGTTGCAGGTTTGCACAACACCCAATAATTTTACGCTTGATTTGTCGTCTTTTCTTCCTATTTTGCAGTTTAATAAACCTAACATGTACTCTAAAATGTGTTAAAACCAAGCACCTTTTATCGTTCGATGTACCGGTACTAATACTTCGTAACGAACCATTAAACTCCGCCGTCTTTAAATCAAACTCAGGGGGTTGACTTTCCTACGCCAAACTCCCTAGCGCACAGCGCGCCGCTATTTAGTTTCAGCAGGGTCGAGCCTAAGGGTACGTCCATAGTGCACCGCTTCCCGCTTCTCGCTTTGTCGCGTAAACCGCGCCAGTTGCAAGCAGCGAGGTGAACCCGCGCGATTCTAGCTGGTGGTGGTTATAGTGCACCGCTCGCGGAAGGCCGGAAGCATCTGTCAGTAGGCAAGATAGAGGTGTCACGCGAGGATCTAATGTGTATGTTGTTGACAACAGATATTATTTATCATAAAATTAAACAAGAAAGAATTAAAAACGTGCACGAAATCAACATTTTTTTTGCTAGTGGCTTTACGTTACACCGACACAAATAAGCCTGTATACGATGTATAGCATCAGGTAGCAAGCCCGCCAGTATCGGTCCTAGGGAGTTGCATGAGACCAGCAAGTCCCCTATCGAAAAACAACTCCAAATGTCCCCGATAGATTGCACCACTCTGCAGAGATGACTTCATCCCTGCTTTCTCTCCACTCGCAACGGTAATTTCTTTTCCACGCCACTAGGGTAAGGGTAAGCTGCACCGCACCATTCACAATGTTACCAACATTGGTAATTCATGGGCAATCATAACCTTTTATTAAATCCCCAAATTTGTTTTGAGGATATACTTCCGGAGGAAACGTTTTCTCATCAGCATAACTTCATGTTATGCATTTGCCAACCGTAAAACGAGCTTTGTGCCAACATTGTCACATGTTGGTAAACGGCTGGACTATTGCGACATGGAGTTGTTGGTGTTTATGTAGACGTTATGTTTACATTTATCACGTGCAGGCCTTGGTGTGTTTTCAGGTGATTGAGTATTTTGGTTCTAGATAATTTTTCTGTGCGTTATTATTAAAACTGATGGATTCTAAATTGTGAGTAAGAGTTCGTCACGAAGCTGCCGGTGTTTGTGTAGTTTAGTTTCAACAAATAGTGTATACGGTTTTGGACAAACTGAAACTACGCCATGAACTATCGTCCATCTATTTAGCACAAGAAAGCAAAGCAAAGTCACCTACGTACAGGCCATGAAAGCCCTCGGCACATGATGGGGTAGAGTGGTTAGCTCTACGCCTGGCCACCTTTGCCCCTAGAAATTAACCTGGTACTCATTTTTGGTTTAGGCTGAGTGAACCTCAGGGCCATATGCACGTCCGGAAGTGGAAATCTCGTTTCTTAAAGTTTACTACTTCCTGACGGGGATTCGAACCCACGTCCTTCCGGGCGAACCGAGCACGCCTTTACCGCCTCGGCCAGACAGCCCCTATTTAGCACAAGAATTCAGATCATTGTCGGGTCCTGTTAGTTTAGCAGAGTTTATAATAACCAACAACCTGGAGAGGACGTTCACTGAACTGAGTGCTTGAAACTGCTGAAGTTTAATTTTACAATCCCTATGACGTCTGTCGAAGCAGAAAGATGTTTTTCTACTTTGAATAAAATAAAAACTTCCTTAAGGAACTCTATGACCCAGGAAAGATTGTCGGCCTTGGCGATGCTTTCTATAGAAAGAGATCTGCTGATGGAAATCGCGGACTTCAATCAACGGGTGACTGACAAGTTTGCATCAATGAAAAACAGGAGGGCGAATTTTCAATTCAAGTGAGATAAGAATAACTGTAGTTATATTCTTATTTCCTGTGTTTTAATTGCTGGATATGTATTTCAATTTTAATATGAATGCAGTTCATTACATACGGATACTAGGGATTCTTGTTATTTCTATTAGATTCTCATTTAAAATTGCAACATTGAACATGTTGGTGCAACACCCAGCCTCAGATACGACCAGCCGCCACTGGTTATGTTGTAAACAATAACATTATTATTTGATCCATCTAATGAAAAAGACGTGAAGAAGAAGACGTGTACGTGTTGAACATTCGCAATTCAGAAGCTATTTGGATATCCTGGCGAAGGGATTACAGTAACCACAAGGGGACCAGAATACCACCCCCGATAGTGGAACCCTACTCTGTTAGCAGCTTACTCGCTTTAAATATTGAAACGTTACGTAATATATTGGAAGATTTGCGTGGTGGGCAAAAAAAGAAAAAAAAAATGTAGATGTAGAGACACGGTGATAACGACTGGTTCGTCCGTGGCTCTACGCCTCGTTATTAGAGAGAAGGGTAGGGGCCAGACCACACCGTCGACTGTCATGAATTTGGTTTACCGTTGTTTTCCATTCTCCTGCACTAACGTGAATGCCGGAAAATTTCCTAGTATAGACCGCGACTGAAAAACCTTAACATTGAGGTCTGGACACACCAACGCGGGGCATGGGAAGCGGGAGCGAAACCTACAATTCCGCGGTCGTTGCGAAATTCGTCCTTGTCTTCACCCCGGAGTGGGAACAGTAGCGTCTGATGAAGAAGTGCTTCTGCTTCTAGCAGTTGCTGAGGATGATGACCGCAGGTTCGTTTATTATTATTAATTACTACTACTTTATTTAGCTTATTCCAGTTATTTCTGCGACACTGGGTTGTCCAGCAATAAAACTGCTTTAATAGGCAGACTTTTCTTTCTCAAAAACGTTTTAGTTTCAGGCACGAAAACAAACGGGCGTGATCTCAGGAGAGGGGAGCCACAGTACAATGACATGTCGGGAATAAGCAGGGAATGAAGTGCTGCAGACAAATTTTAAATTTTAAAAAGAAAAATTCAAATAACGCTCGGATTCCCGACACTCTACTGCACGTATTTTTCTTTCAGATTTATGGCTACTGGAGATGCCTATTCTACAATTGGTCACTGTTTCCGAGTCGGATTGACAACAGTTGGTACTATTGTGAGAGATGTTTGCCAGCCTTTTTTTTTTTTTTTTTTTTACAATTTGCTTTACGTCGCACTGACACAGATAGGTCTTACGGCGACGATAGGACAGGAAAGGGCTAGGAGTGGGAAGGAAGCGGTACAGCCCCAGCATTAGCCTGGTGTTAAAATGGTAAACCACCGTCTTCAAGGCTGCTGACAGTGGGATTCGAACCCACTAACTCCGGAATACTGGATACTGGCCGCACGTAAGCGACTGCGGCTATCGAGCTCGGTAAACTATTTGTGACAGAATGCAAGGAATAGACTGTACATGCCAGAAGCAAAAGGAGACAAGCCCAAAGAAAATTACAACTTACCGTATCGAGTGTGTAGAGCGAGAAGAGTCGTAGAAAATTACTTCGACATACTAGCACAGAAATGGAGAATGTATTGCAAACCCGTCCGCCTCTGTGGTGTAGTGGTTAGCGTGACTAGCTGCCACCCCCGGAGGTCCGGGTTCGATTCCCGGCTCTGCCACGAAATTTGGAAAGTGGTACGAGGGCTGGAACGGGGTCCACTCAGCCTCGGGAGGTCAACTGAGTAGAGGTGGGTTCGATTCCCACCTCAGCCATCCTGGAAGTGGTTTTCCGTGGTTTTCCACTTCTCCTCCAGGCAAATGCCGGGATGGTACCTAACTTAAGGCCACGGCCGCTTCCTTCCCTCTTCCTTGTCTATCCCTTCCAATCTTCCCCATCCCCCGCAAGGCCCCTGTTCAGCATAGCAGGTGAGGCCGCCTGGGCGAGGTACTGGTCATTCTCCCCAGTTGTATCCCCCGACCAAGAGTCTGAAGCTCCAGGACACTGCCCTTGAGGCGGTAGAGGTGGGATCCCTCGCTGAGTCCGAGGGAACAACCAAACCTGGAGGGTAAACAGATGATGATGATGATGATTGCAAACCCATGGATGATAATGTGGACACAACTAACCTAATCAACAGAACAACGTTCATTCTGCACAACTACTTGACAGAAAATTCAGCATATTACGAAGATTTAGCTCCACCGGAATCGGAACTCAGAGCTTTAGAAAATGTAGACAATATGTACGACGAGCACCCGCTGTAGCTTTTGCTGATCGTGAGACATTTGTGGGGTTCTTTGGCATGCATAACGGTGTATAGATAGTTTTGGCATACATCTTGCATGTATCTGGATGCTTATGCTTACGAACGGAGAAATGTGTGCAAAGGGGGGGGGGGGGGGGGAGACACAGTGATAATTAAAGAATTGATACTTACCAGATATATGCAATTCTTTTCCTATTTCGTCGCACAACATAATTATCTTTCTCATCCCCTCTCCAAACTCCGAAAGTGGACGGTTTTCCCCTATAAACACCCTCTAATATTCTTCTCCAGCCGGGTGGCGCCACACCTTTAATTACGCACCCAGCCGACGCAACAAAGCAGATAGGCCTGACACCAAGAGGAAGTCGGCCTCCCCTATAATGTACACTTGTATTGCCCATGATGTCGACCCAGCGTTCCCGGAAGAAGACATCCTCAAGGAACTTCGTCCGACCGGCGTCTTGTGTGCCGCCAGACTGTACAAAGGGGGCGCATCCACAAGGAATGTACTCTTATATTACCCATCGCTGGAGGACTATTTCAACGTTTTGGATAATGGTGTATATATTCGAAGACAGCTGCATCAAATAGGAGACACCCCAGCAAAACTATTCACCCAGCTAATGAACAAAGACTTAAATACTTATCTAGACTCACAGCGCGCTGATGCTATGCGGAATATTGAACACTTTCGCGCATCGCCATGTTACGGGCGCTTCAGCTTCGAATGCATGGGTAGCACGTGATAATGCTTACAGTCCCGTGCATGTTTTCGATTTTAATCATGTCTGTTAGTGGATCTGTTGTAGTATTATATGTGACGGAATGATAATATATTGTCAAATATTTTCAAGAAATGTGGGAGCTGATACATTATGGTAGTTAAATTGATCGGCGTCCGCCTCTGTGGTGTAGTGGTTAGCGTGATTAGCTGCCACCCCCCGGAGGCCCGGGTTCGATTCCCGGCTCTGCCACGAAATTTGAAAAGTGGTATGAGGGCTGGAACGGGGTCCACTCAGCCTCGGGAGGTCAACTGAGTAGAGGTGGGTTCGATTCCGTGGTTTCCCACTTCTCCTCCTAACATAAGGCCACGGCCGCTTCCTTCCCTCTTCCTTGCCTATCCCTTCCAATCTTCCCATCCCTCCACAAGGCCCCTGTTCAGCATAGCAGGTGAGGCCGCCTGGGCGAGGTACTGGTCATTCTCCCCAGTTGTATCCCCGACCAAGAGTCTGAAGCTCCAGGACACTGCCCTTGAGGCGGTAGAGGTGGGATCCCTCGCTGTGTCCGAGGGAAAAGCCGACCCTGGGGGGTAAACAGATGTTGATGATGATGATGATGATGAAATTGATCGGCAATACTAGGCATAATGCCGGGAAGGTACCTAACTTACGGCCGATTCCTTCCCACTTCCTTGTCTCTCCCATCCAATCTTCCCATACCCCCACAAGACCCCTGTTCAGCATAGCAGGCGAGGCCGCCTGGGCGAGACACTGGTCATTCTCCACAGTTGTATCCTCTATAATGGGATTCCTCGCTGAGTCCGAGGGAATAATCTACCCTGGAGGGTAAACAGATTAAGTAAGAAAGAATGAAAGAGCTGTACGATCAGCTGATCTGCCTATAGCTTTCTTCCGGACTTGCGGTATTACATGTGCCGTCGCATGTGCTGAAAATATAGTTCTAGTCCGAGCAGTAAACTCTTGCCATCTAGCGGCAAGCTTTTGTAAGAACTACTTTCGCTTCACCTTGCAGCCACCACGCTGCACACCGTTGCAGCCAATTCGAACATTCACCGCTAGATACCAGCACAATCATGCGTCAAGTGCGAGCCTCCTTGTTGAATTTCTCTGTATTAAAATAATGTTGATTTTATAGAAGTAAATATTCCTCCAACGTTAAGCCGTATCTTAACACTGCCGTCTCTTAGAAACCTTTGACAAATTCTGAAAGAAAACAACGTACCAGGAGAAACTTACACTTCGAAGGCAATTACTTACATTGAACGGTGCGAAAGGATCTGTATATATTGCAAATTCTATTCTTCAGTGCTGGATCATTTACTCGTTCACTCGTAAGTCATTCAATGTGTTTGGTGAATATTAATATTTTCATTCCTATGGTGTACATCTAGTTACAAGTTATCTCTCAGGAAAACCTGATTATATTAATTTATTAAAAGTACTCTTAGATGATAAACAGTCCGTTCTCAATTTATAACTATTTATACCTATAACTATAAAGGCTTACATCTAAGAACCATTATTCGGTTCATAAATTTTTGGATGCCCTAGTTTCATTAACTACGGGCGAATTATTAAAAATGCGTAAATAACGGGTCAGTCCGCTACAGTGATGTAGTGGTTAGCCTGATTAGCTGCCATCCCCGGAGGTCCGGGTTTGAATCCCGGCTCTGCCACGAAATTTGAAAAGTGGTACGAGGGCTGGAACGGGGTCCACTCAGCCTCAGCCATCCTGGAAGTGGTTTCCCACTTCTCCTCCAGGCAAATGCTGGGATGGTACCTAACTTAAGGCCACGGCCGCTTCCTTCCCTCCTAATTGCCGTCCCATCCCTCCACAAGGCCCCTGTTCATCATAGCAGGTGAGGCCGCCTGGGCGAGGTACTGTTCATTTTCCCTAGTTGTATCCCCGACTGCCATTGAGGCGGTAGAGGTGGGATCCCTCGCTGAATCCGAGGGAAAAGCCGACCCTAGAGGGTAAACAGATTAAGATAGAAGAAGAAATTATGGGTCAGATTAGAGGTGGGGATGGAGCGGAGCAGCTGTGTTGTGATGTAGAGGTGTGACAAACGGTTACTGTTGTGTAACTGCTACAATAAAGTAACTATGAAAAATAACGTCCAACGTTACTCACCTTTAATCCGTTACAGCCTGGTCACGGCTTCAAGCATGTCTCCGTATAACGTCCATAGCGGTGTGACTAGCAGTGATTTTACACTCACAGGTCAAACTGTGATTGCTATTTTGAAGTAGCTGTGATTAACTGTGATTCAGCCAAGGCCACTCGAAATATGACCATCATCACTCTGCGGCCTACAGGAGTACCGAGGAGTACGATGTCGTGCAGCATTCAGTACACGGGCGAACTCGCGCTAACGCTGAAAACAAATACTCATTTTCAGAGTCATATTTTAAAAAGTTATATATATATATATTACCTTTTTTCAAAAAGTACGCCACCGTACGAATCAACTATTTTTTTATAACTGCTATTTGATGTACCCGTGTTTCCCTACGGGATTTTCAGAAAGACTGAATTTTTGATTTTCCTAACAGGAGTAAACATAGGTCATTACAAAAAAAGTCAGTAGGAATGTAGCAATTAAAAGCAACGTTATCATATAAAATACTCGATCAAATGAAAAAACTGCAGATTTTCTCACTTTTAACGAACAGTACTACGGTGCCGATCCAACAGTCCAAAGTTCCAGAGCTGGAATGACCAGGCCGTAGACATCCGTGAAGATGCTATTATGAACCAGTGTGTTACTTCCCGCCAATATTCAGGTAGGCTGATACACTCGGTACGACCGGGCGAGTTGGCCGTGTGGTTAGGGGTGCGCAGCTGTGAGTTTGCTTCTGGGAGATAGTGGATTCGAACCCTACTATCGGCAGCCCTGAATATGGTATTCCGTGGTTTCCCATTTTCACACCAGACAAATGCTGAGGCTGTACCTTAATTAAGGCCGAGAACGCTTCCTTCACACTCCTAACTCTTTCATATTCCATCGTCGCCGCAGATTCTATTCACTTTCCCTTCCTGTGATCGTATGACAATGTCGACAATAGGAGTTTACAATCACAGCGCAGCCGCAACTGCGACTGTGGTGTGGGTCACGGTTAGACTTGGACTTGTGAGTGTGATGCTGTGATTACTGATTAGATCTGCGCGTTTCACGCTGGTTTGTTATCTGCTACTGCTTTCTTAACTGCTACTGGAATGTTACTATTAGAGGTGTGTCGGTAGTGGCGTACCAGTACGCGTCACCTATTCTCCGAATGGAGCAGTGACAACCTGCTCCAGGATACTCTTCTCTACCGGTCCACTGCTACTGTGACAGTCTTGCGCTGCGACTCGCAGTTTGCTGTACCGGGAAGTGTTGTTACTGCTATTCGCAAACGGTCCAGTGACACCGCTGTCGTCGTCCCGTACTGTTAGGGAGGTTGTGACAAGAACAGGACGGACACATACCGGTATGGTGTTCAATATTTCATGTTAACGAAAGAAATCCACCATACTTCACCATTGGAACGTTTCTACAAATAATAATAATAGTCTAATAATAGTCTAATAATAATAATAATAATAATAATAATAATAATAATAATAATAATAATAATAATAATAATAATAATAATAATAATAATAATAATAATAATAATTTATTGTGATTATTATTAATGACTGTTTTTCTTAACATAGTTAAAATATAGTTAAACGTCACTTTTAATATTATAACTAATTATTTAATCTGGTGAATATGATCAATGAACATTTTAAATTCACAACACTGTGTACGTTTTAAAACGTCAGATATTCCAAAATGATCATCGGCGATTTCTAAACAACATTATAGGTCATTCACATGTCAGAATCTTCTTCTTCTTCTTAGCGTGCCTGTCCGCCTCGGACGTTGGCGATCAACATGGCTATTCGGGCTTTATCCATTGAAATTCGGAACAGTTCTGCAGATGTTTTGTTGAACCAGGTTTTAAGGTTGTCGAGCCAGGAAATTCTTCTTCGCCCAGGAGATCTTTTTCCTTCTATTTTCCCTTGCAGGATAAGTTGAAGCGTCAGAATCTTAGGGAAGAATTGCACACAAAATATTATCATTTTCCTAGTTGGGAAGTAACTGGGTAAAAGTAATAGGTTACTTTTAACGATTACATTTTAAAAATTACCTGTAATCATTACTTTTCCCCAAAAGTCTACTTGTAATTTACTTCTTGAAATAAAATTGTGCCGGGCGGAGTAGCTTGGTCGGTACAGCGCTGGCCTTCTGACCCCAACTTGGCAGGTTCGATCCTGGCTCAGTCCGGTGGTATTTGAGGTGCTCAAATACGTCAGCCTCGTATCGGTAGATTTAGAGGCACGTAAAGGAACTCATGCGGGTCTAAATTTCAACATCTCGGTGTCTCCGAAAATCGTAATAGTAGTTAGTGGGACGTAAAGAAAAATAACATTATTATTATTAGTAGATTTACTGGCAAGTTAAAGAACTCCTGCAGAACAAGATTCCGGCACCTCGGCGTCTCCGAAAACCGTAATGTACTTACTGGGACGTAAAACAAATAACATTATTATGTGTATATTTATTAATTGAAGATAAAAAATAGTTTCGATACTTTCAACCTACCACCAGTGTGCCATTATCGAAGCAGATAAGACAGGCGTGATCATGACATAATCGAACAGAGCAAATCGTGCATCCGCTGACTACGTAAGCCTACTGTGCTATGTTCCTCAGCTCCATTTGTGCTTGTACCGGTTGTCACTGGACCGGCAGCGTGTCACCGCGCAGCCATGCTCCATCTGTGGTTGGACCGGTTTGTCACTGGCCCGGCAGCGTGTCACCGCGGAGCCATGCTCCTCAGCTCCATCTGTGGCTGGACCGGTTTGTCACTGAACCGGCAGCGTGTCACCGCGGAGCCATGCTCCTCAGCTCCATCTGTGGCTGGACCGGTTTGTCACTGGACCGGCAGCGTGTCACCGCGGAGCCATGTCCCTCAGCTCCATCTGTGGCTGGACCGGTTTGTCACTGAACCGGCAGCGTGTCACCGCGGAGCCATGCTCCTCAGCTCCATCTGTGGCTGGACCGGTTTGTCACTGGACCGGCAGCGTGTCACCGCGGAGCCATGCTCCTCAGCTCCATCTGTGGCTGGACCGGTTTGTCACTGGACCGGCAGCGTGTCACCGCGGAGCCATGCTCCTCAGCTCCATCTGTGGTTGGACCGGTTTGTCACTGGACCGGCAACGTGTCACTGGAGCAGTTGGAGCAGTGACACATTATTTTTGGACCGTCAAGTATTTGCTCTAGCTACTATTGGCCTTGCTGTGCGTTTCACGCTGGTTGATCACGTTAGTTTATCGATTTCTCGCAGCGCAGCGCTGCCGGTACTTGACTAGGTTATCTGCTACTGCTTTAGTGGCGGCCAGTACTGGCGGCTAGAAGTGGCAGCCAGTGAAATGGCCGGACAGTAAGTTTACACACGAGGACAGTAATGGCTTCCATTTTTATGTTCTAGTGGCAGCCAGTAGCCAGTTTTAATGTGGACGTGGTTAATGGTGGAAGTGTTTGTCTAGGACGTCAGTGTATTCTCAATCGTCAGAGGATGTGTGAGAATATGCAGGGGATTGATGAAGAGTACGAGGAAGCTCTTGATGAGGCTGTAAGTGATATTGTACATTGTTTAAGTGAAGAGCTTCAAGAAATATTAAAGACTCGGTGTGTCGTAGAGATCAGCTAGGAGCTTCGTCTACAATACTTCGGGAACTTGCCGAGGAAGATCCTCTGGAATACAAGAGAATTATGAGAATGAGTGTGGGGCAATTTAACGAACTGTTTAATTCAATTGAACATAAAATATCAAAAACAGATACGTTAATGAGAAACGCAGTTCCTGCCCGTCCAAAACTAGAAGTTGCCTTACGATTTTTAGCTCGTGGTGACAGTTACTAAACTCTAGCAATCATGTTTCGAATACCAGCCAACACCATTTCTAGTTTTATGCCAGAAGTACTTACAGCAATAACTTCAGCATTACAAGGATATATGAAGGTAAGATCTCACAAGTTATTGTGTACTAACTTGTTCATTTAAAGTATCGGGTAGTAGAAAAATCACGACTGGGCTGTGTTTTGTATCATTTCATAATCATTTGCAAAAAGAGTAGCAAATTCTTAGTTTATATACTGATGAGTTCAAAGTAAACATGTGTGGAAATGTGCATATCCTTTAGGGGTTTTCACTTCAAACAACTAGTGTATGCTAAACATAAAAGAGGTGTTTAAACCAAAAATATCAATTTTCTGCAGAGCAATTTATTATTAAATATAATGTTAGTTATAATGCGTTGTAAAGTACACAAAACAAAATTTGTTTGTCAGGTAACGTCCTTTCATTGTACATTTCTATAAGCTAAATCTCCTTCAGCTATAAATTCGTTTGGAATGCTAGAATCGTCATCAGAATCTTCCATGTAGGACGAGGCTCCAGATAACATCGGAGAACGTGAAGGTTGTGGGGATTCTAACAACCTCAATCTCCCTTTTGTTAACATGGATTGAATTTCGTACTGGCAAGCAAGACGGTTTCTCATGGGAAGGTCCTGCAACTGAGCTGCAACATATTTGCCAAATACGTCAACCTCGTCGAGCTCGACTTTGGTGGAAGTAGACGGGCGACTCTCAGTTATTTTTTTGCAGTTTTTCAATCGAAAACTCAACTTTCGATAATTTGCTTACACGCCGTTTCTTTCTATTACGTGTTCGAAACGTAGGCACAACTGGGGATTGTGACGTGTCCTCTTCAGCGAGTTTGTCGACATTCTGTTCAGTTTCAACAGTTTGTTGTTCAATTGCTTTATCCATCCCATCATCTTTAGGGCTGATAGCTGCTGTAACCTGAAATTAAAAAACAACCAGTAATTTACCGGACTCGCTCCTCTTTATGTGTGTGTAAATGTGTTTGTATGCACTTGAAAATAATTTAGATTGTAGCTAATATTTCACTTTTACGTTCCGCAAATATTGGAGGAATGGGTGGAAATACAAAGAAATAATGAAACAAAATGGAATTTTTCTTTATGTTGTGGTGCTATTGACGAAAAGCATGTGGCCATAAAACGTCCGCCTGGGAGTTGCTCTGAGTTTTACAACTACAAAGGAGGTTACAGCGTTATACTTTTGGCATTGGTAGATGCTGATTGTGAATTTCTATACGTAGATGTGGGAACCAATGGAAGAGCCAATGATGCAAGTGTTTTCCGGTTGTCTATAGACAAGAGAAGGCTCAATTTTCCTAATTACTACTTTATTTTGGGTGATGACGCGTTCCCTTTGTCACCGAACTTAATGAAGCCCTATTCAAAAAGAAATTTGACATTACTGGAACGTATATTGAACTATCGCGTGCACGCAGAGTGGTGGAAAACGCGTTTGGTATAATGGCAGCAAGATTTAGAATCTATGGAAAAGAAATCTAAACTGATTTACAAACTGTAGATCTGATTGTACAATGCACATGTACTCTCCACAACTGGTTGGGAACAACGTCACCAGCAACGTACTTTGAAAGAGGTTGGGTTGACCAGGAAGACACTGACACAGGAGTTTTTCGCCCCGGCCAGTGGCGTTCTACTGGGACAGAACTACCGTCATAGAGAGGATCTCGCTCGACATGCACATATTCGAAAAGAGCTTCGGAAACAAGGAAGAAACTGGCTGAGTACTTCAGTGGAGATGGACGAGTGTCTTGGCAGTTGAAGTATGTTGGCATGTAATCAATGGCACAGCAAATGTGCTTCAGCCCTAGTTTGTTATTGACGAAGTCTGTGAAAAAATGTTCTTAAAGACTTACTAGTGTTATTGTTCAGTGAATCACAAAATTATTTTTAAATGTTAATACCGATAGTTGAAAACACTAGCAAGATAAAAAAGTTTTAAAACACAATGGGTCCGTGGTCTTTTGATATAGTCTTGTATCTTATTAAATTAGATATTGAACTGATCGCATTTTAAATAGTTCTTATTATCCATTTCCTCCTTATTTTTACAAATATGTTTGTTGATTCTGTTTCTATTTTGGAAACTAAGAACTTACTGCATATGACCTAACCTCTCGACAGGTGACAATTAATTGAATAGCTACTTACCTTGACACACAGTTTTGACCTAACATACTTCTGCATAAGAATTAAAAAATCAAACTTACCAAATTCAATGTGGACTTCCTCGTGATGACTACATGTCTCAAGAAACTGTCTGCTGCAATGAACCATGGTAATTTCGGTACGTAAACGTCGTCCGTGCCTGCTCCACTTCCTTCTGATTCATTTACTTTCAGGAGTTCACCTCTGTACGTGGCCTTTATAGCCTTTATACTGGCTCTCAAAAAACTTAAGTCAGGAACCGCGACCCCTAGTCCTATTAATTCACCCTTTAACTTCATCATTGTACTCTCCCTCTTCGCCTTGTTGGCATAATCAGAATGACGAATGTTCCATGATAGTTTATGTAAGTTTCTAAAAATATACCGATATTGTCGGCACTCCATTTTATACTAGCAGTTGGTTTTGTCTTCACTTCTTGTGAACAAATTTCGCAACAAATGTAAATACAAAAGTAGTTCCTTCCTCAACAGAGTCTAGCACTCTACTGGCGGCCAGTACCTTTTAAGACACGTCCAATAATGGCTGCCACTGGGTCACGTGACCCTGTTACTGGCCCTCTGGCGTCCAGTAAACTCAAACATGCTTGAGTTTGGTGGCCGCCAGTAGCCAACTGGACGTTCAAGCGGAAGTACCCCTGCACACGGGGCAGTAGAGGGATAATGAATGGCCGCCACTACTGTCCCCGTCTGCAGGGGGCTTTAACTGCTAACTGCTACTGGCTGCTACTATTGGACGTGCTGTGCGTTTCACGCTGTTTGATCACGTTAGTTTAAGCGCTGCCGCATGCGAAACATCACAATCGCAGTTAAGACTTGCTAGTCTGGCCAACCCGCTAGCAGGTTGAACTGCGATTTCACACTAGCAGTGATTTAGTAGCAGGTTTGCAAATCACTTCCCATCACTACATAGTGGTGTGACTAGCAGTGATTTTTACACTCACAGGTCAAACTGTGATTGCTATTTTGAAGTAGCAGTGATTTTAAACTGTGATTAACTGTGATTCAGCCAACGCCACCTAGGATACAAGGCCACTCGAAATATGACCATCATCACTCTGCGGCCTTCAGGAGTACCGAGGAGTACGATGTGCAGCATTCAGTACACGGGCGAACTCGCGCTAACGCTGAAAACAAATACTCATTTTCAGAATCATATTTTAAAAAGTTATATACATTACCTTTTTTCAAAAAGTAAGCCACCGTACGAATCAACAAGGACTATTTTTTTTATAACTGCTAGTTGATGTACCCGTGTTTCCCTACGGGATTTTTAGAAAGACTGAATTTGTGGTTTTCCTAACCGGAGTCAACATAGGTCATTACAAAAAAAGTCAGTAGGAATATAGCGATTAAAAGCAACGTTATCATATAAAATACACGATCAAATGAAAAACTGCAGATTTTCTCACTTTTAACGAACAGTACTACGGTGCCGATCTAACAGTCCAAAGTTCCAGAACTGGAATGACCAGGCCGTAGACATCCGTGGAGATGCTATGATGAACCAGTGTGTTATGTACCAGTAGCATCAGAAAATTTATGAACCAGAGGAATAGCATGCTAAAGAAGAAAGTTATATAACTCCCAGCTATTTCCCGCCAATATTCAGGTAGGCTGTTACACTCTGTATGACCGGGGGAGTTGGCCTTGTGGTTAGGGGTGCGCAGCTGTGAGTTTGCATCTGGGAGATAGTGGATTCGAACCCTACTATCGGCAGCCCTGAATATGGTATTCCGTGGTTTCCCATTTTCACACCAGACAAATGCTGGGGCTGTACCTTAATTAAGGCCGAGAACGCTTCCTTCACACTCCTAGCTCTTTCATATCCCATCGTCGCCATAAGACCTATCTGTTTCGTTTCGACGTAAAACAAATTTAAAAAAAATACTCGGTACGCAGCAGCAATCCTATCTATCGGAGATGGGTGGCAACAGAAGACACAAAGCACGTCACGACAAACAATGGTCAATTGTTGATCAATTTTATGAGCTTTCTATATTGTAGCCCTTCACATTTAGTATTTTTCGACTCTGTTATATTAGGGCGTCTTATAAAATTATTTATAGCGTAGACTGTAGTCCCTTATTCTCCGACTTTACATACCGATTTTCATTAAATTCTGTTTACCTATTTTTCTCGTGACTCGGCGCTGATATGGACAAAAATCCAAATTCATGAATATATCTGTGATCATAGCCGGTACGGTAACAATATATAAGACATAAATGATCGGAAATTTAACACTATATAACTTTAGTTATGCAGTATTTATCGATACGACCACTATTAACATAAATATTTGAGAATTAAATTGTAGGCCTTCCCCTAAACTACCATTTCACTCAGCGTGAGTAAAATTATTTATGGCCTAGATTCTAGCGACTTATTCCCCGATTTTGCATACCGATTTTCATTAAGATAGGACCACTAATAAATATTTGAGAATTGAATTTTAAGCCTTCCCCTAAACTACCATTATTCTCAGCATGAATACAATTATTTATGGCCTAGATTGTAGCGACTTATTCCCCGACTTTCCTTACCGATTTCCATTAAGATACGACCACTAATAACATAAATATTTGAGAATTAAATGTTAGGCCTTCCCTCAAACTACCATTTCACTCAGCGTGAATAAATTATTTATGGCCTAGATTGTAGCCACTTATTCCCCGACTTTGCATACCGATTTTCATTAAATTCTCCTCAGCGGTTTTCTCGTGATGCGTGTATATACATGCAACTGCGACTTTGGTGTGGGTCGCAGTTAGACCTTTGAGTGTGATGCTGTGATACAGACAGATATTACGGAAAATTAAAAAGTGCATTTCCTTGTTACTTTGGACATGACTGATACAGAAATACCATCCTTTTTAAATTCTGAGCAATGTATAGAAAAAACCTCTTAGAATTGAGGGTTAACCAGTTGTCTTTTTTTTTTTTTTGCTAGGGGCTTTACGTCGCACCGACACAGATAGGTCTTATGGCGACGATGGGATAGGAAAGGCCTAGGAGTGGGAAGGAAGCGGACGTGGCCTGGTGTGAAAATGGGAAACCACGGAAAACCATCTTCAGGGCTGCCGATAGTGGGATTCGAACCTACTATCTCTCGGATGCAAGCTCACAGCCGCGTGCCTCTACGCGCACGGCCAACTCGCCCCGTAGTTGTCTTTTTATCAAAATCATTGGCATAATTACATTGGAATTATAGAGCTGCTCATTAAGGAAGAAAATCAGGGAGTGAGGAGGAGGAGGAGGAAATGACTTCTTCTTCTTCTTCTTCTCCTGCTTCTGACACTTTTCCCAGACCTGTGGGGTCGTGGGTGCGAACTGCGTCGCACATGCGGATTTGGGCCTGTTTTACGACCGGATGCCCTTCCTGACGCAACCCTATATGGAGGGATGTAATTTGCGTGTTTCTGTGGTGGTTGGTAGTGTAGCGTGTTGTGTGAATATGAAGTGGAAAGTGTTGGGACAAACACAAAGACCCAGTCCCCGAGCCAGAATAATTTTTTTTGCTATTTGCTTTACGTCGCACCGACACAGATAGGTCTTATGGCGACGATGGGACAGGAAAGGCCTAGGAGTGGGGAGGAAGCGTCCGTGGCTTTAATTGAGGTACAGCCCCAGCATTTGTCTGGTGTGTAAATGGGGAAACCACGGAAACGCATCTTCAGGGCTGCCGACAGTGGGGTTCGAACCCACTATCTCCCGGATACAAGAAGAATTAATATGACGCGATTAAAATCTTCCACCGGCCGGGAATCGAACCCGGGACCCCTCTAAACCGAAGGCCTCAACGCTGACCACTCAGCCAAGGAGACGGACAGGAGGAGGAAAAGACTATTCTGATAAAATGCCCAAAACTCACTCAGAGTTCGCCTGCTGCCACTTCTCTTGTTAGCAATACCAGTAATTTTAGTAGCGAATACTTATACTACTGTACAATAGTGTAAAACAAAAACAGTAGGCAAAATAGTATGCCTACAACGTCACAAATCACTGATTAAAATACTTAGTCAACTCAACTGCTACCATCACATTTTTTCACTTTTAGACCTACAACCACAGTCGCGAAGCTCTAATACGAGGAAGGTTCATCCACTTGACAGATGGAGCGACACTAGCACCTCTAGCGGCGAGGTAGAGGCAACTTGCTAGCAGACAACAGGGAACGAATTACCATACCACTACAGTCTAAAATGGTCATAACTTCTGAACCATTCATGCAAATAATGTCCTGATAAGGTTATTGTAATCCTTATGAAAGAGCGGAGGAGGTCAAACAATTTATTTCGATGAGGAGTTCGAGGATAATATCGAAATATTTATTTCATCTTAAGGAGTTATGTTTTTCTGCCGCGGACTATAACATAAAATCGCTTCTGGAGGGCGACCGGTTCGAAATAGGTACATACCATCCCGGACTTTTTTGTAGAGGTTTTTATGCTCTACAATTCGTACGCTTACGCTTGGGGTCTATCGTTGACGGTTCAGGCAGCGTAAGCCAAGAAAGCAAGTGACCGACCATGGTAGAGCGCTGGCCTTCTTCGCCCAACTTGGCAGGTTCGATGTCGGTCGGTCGGTCACTTGCTTTCTTGGCTTTCTTGCTTTGGTGCCAGTAGGGGCAAAAGATCTTAATAGGTCGACGACCCGAATAAAAAGCGTTTAAAAAAATGTTCAACGTAAATGGGGAACCTGTAATTGTCACAACAATGTTTAAATAAACAAGGACTACTCTATATCTATCTAATTAATTACTGGATGAAAGAAAATACAAAGTACCTACAATAACCTAATATTAAGAAAAAGTGAGCGTCATTTTTTTTAATGCATGGTTCATAAGACAAAAAGCATTCTTCTTGTTCTTCTTAATCAGTTTTCCCTCCAGGGTCGGTTTTTCCCTCGGACTCAGCGAGGGATCCCACCTCTACCGCCTCAAGGGCAGTGTCCTGGAGCTTCAAACTCTGGGTCTGGGGATACAACTGGGGAGGATGACCAGTACCTCGCCCAGGCGGCCTCACCTGCTATGCTGAACAGGGGCCTTGTGGAGGGATGGGAAGATTGGATGGGACAGGCAAGGAAGAAGGAAGTGGCCGTGGCCTTAAGTTAGGTACCATCCTGGCATTCGCCTGGAGGAGAAGTGGGAAACCACGGAAAACCACTTCCAGGATGGCTGAGGTGGGAATCGAACCCACTTCTACTCAGTTGACCTCCCGAGGCTGAGTGGACCCCGTTCCAGCACTCGTACCAATTTTCAAATTTCGGGGCAGAGCCGGGAATCGAACTCGGACCTCCGGGGTTGGCAGCTAATCACACTAACCACTACACCACAGAGGCGGTCCAAAAAGCACTCTAATGGACTATATCTAATTAATTATCAGTCCCGTTTTAGAAAAAAATCGTTCACAAGGAACCGACGTGGCAATAACACTGAACATTTCTTTGACGATTTTGGAGAGGGTCGGCTAGACATACTGGTATTTCTTCCACCAAATTAAGGGGTTTTCCGACCTCGGCAATAGGCGTTCATCTACATAACGCTGTACTACTATTGCCCCCGATAACGATGTGGCCCGAGGTTGGTCAGTAGCAACCATCGCATCGAACTCCTCCCAAACCGAAATCGTATTGGAGGCGGAACTTTCACTCACAGTAGTATTGACATTTTCTTGAACATTCACTGACACTTGTTGACTGTTCAGTTCTTTCATAACGAGCTCAATAGCATGTTTTTTATGGAGTCAGCAGCACTGGAACTCGAAAATGGAATGAGCTTGAAGCGCGGATCAAAGAAAAGTGCACAGCGCCAAAGTTTTACTCCATTCCCAATTCGGAAACCGTGTTCTAATTCCATTGTCTAAGGAATCAATCAGATTCCGCACTGTGGAGTGGAAGTCTTCTTTCACAAGTTTGTTACATACTGCAGACAGTCCTCGAATGAGCACTAAAACCTGACTTGCGGTGATGTAGTTTTCGGCACTCAGTTTCGAAGAAACTTGTTCAAACGGTTTCAAAACTTTTGGCAATTCACCGCAGATTCGCCATTCCTCTGTTGAAATTGGAGGAAGCGAAACATTACATAAAGCCACCATTTTTTTAATGGCGTTTTCAAGCAGTGACAACCGTTCGAACATGAACAACGTAGAGTTCCACCTATTACATGTGATAAATATCATTTTTGATCCGTATTGATGATATTTGATTGGAATAATAACAATAAATTAACTTAGAGTTCCACCTAGTCGGCATCCTGAAGCACATTTTTAGGATTTGGAACTCCTGAATCTTTTTGGAATTTTAATAGTTTCTGGGCTGTCTGATTAGACCTCTTGTAGAATGTCACCACTGCTTTGAATTTATCGTGCATTTCGTTAAGGCCCTTAAGCGCATCTTGCACAACTAAATTCAATGTATGGGCGACACATCCTAAATGTTTCCACTTGAGTTCTGTTGTCACAGCACTTTTGACGTTTGGTGCATTGTCTGTGACAACAACTAGCACTTTATCTGTCAAATTGAATTCATCTGTAATTTTTTTAATCTCCTGTGCAAGGTTGGCACTGGTGTGAGACACGTCAATTAGCGAGCACCCCAACAGTTGAAATCATCTGTTATGTAGTGTGCTATAACTGCCATGTGGCCCTCAAGAGCATTAGAACTCCAGTAATCTGTTGTTAGAGAAACACGGGACACAGTATTCGATATTTCATCAA
Organism: Anabrus simplex; assembly: GCF_040414725.1. NCBI lineage: Eukaryota > Metazoa > Arthropoda > Insecta > Orthoptera > Tettigoniidae > Anabrus > Anabrus simplex. The sequence goes on along the minus strand of NC_090278.1, from coordinate 52,056,308 downwards.
CTCTATTGACGCACTGTTTATATGCTGCTGGTAGCATTGCAATAGAAATCACCTCCCTCTTTGGTAGCTCATAGGATGGATTTAGCGCCTTCACGAACTGCACAAAACCTTTATCTTTAACTATAGAAAAAGCCTGGAAGTCCAATGTAAACAATCCCAGTAGATACCTGTCTATAATTTCTTCATGGTTTGTTTTCTTACCGGTATGTCAGGTGTTCTAGAAGATGACGCAAGAGGTTCAGGAGCCGTCGCAGATGATGTTGACGCCACAGGAGCAAATTCAGTAATCATCGTATATGGAAAAAATGGATCTGCAATATTTTGATGTCGAACTGGTTCCAGGGCGTCAAGGTCATTTTCTTGCACAGTGGGCCTACTTGTTCTGTCATGTTGCAAATTGACAGTTGGGTGTATGCTTTCAATGTGTTTTCTTAAATTGGTAGCTGTAGACTTGTACGAACATTTTTTACCACATATATCACACTTTGCAAATTTGCTATCAATTGAAGTGAAATAATTCCACAAAGAACTGGTCTTCACGCGTTTTCTCATTTCCAACAAGTGTCTGCTGCCCACACGTAACAATACCGATAACACTGCTCAGGAAGAGAGAGCAGTACTTATTTACAGTAGTGTAGCCAACACTGTGATTCTTTTTATCGTAACAGAAATTATATCTAATATTAACTTTGAAAAGAATTGAGGGCAGTGGGAAAGTTTTGTCAAAGTGAAGTAGTATCACAAAATGCATTTTATCTACATTCATTCTATAATATCAACATGGAAAGTTAGCATACTAATTTATTTATGGTACAAGAAAAATTATACGGTTGAAACTTATAATAATATTATAATGTAGGTAGCCTTGCGCGATGTCTGAGTCAGCGATTACCCCCGAACAGTTGAATGTGGACCGAGCTCGATAGCTGCAGTCGCTTAAGTGCGACCAGTATTCGGGAGATAGTGGGTTCGAACCCCACTGTCGGCAGCCCTGAAGATGGTTCTCCGTGGTTTCCCATTTTCGCACCAGGCAAACGCTGGGGCAGTATCTCAATTAAGGCCACGGCCGCTTCCTACCCACTCCTAGGCCTTTCCCATCCCATCGTCACCATAAGACGTATCTGTGTCGGTGTGATGTAAAACAAATCGTAAAAAAAAGTTGAATGTGTCTTACGAAAGCGCTCTCACTTGGAAGGCCTGAGTACTACCTGAAGGTCACGTTCTGTGTCTGTAAACTGCTACTAGTGACAGGTCCCCACTTCCCAGTTACTGTTTTCACTAGTACGTTTTTCCGTTGTCGTTACTTGGTAACCTGTTATTTCTTGTCCTCGTTACATTTGTAACAGTG